>NW_006283768.1:2805618-2833643 GCF_000327345.1 Myotis davidii | reverse complement strand
CCCTCTGGTAATCACCATACTGTTGTATGTGTCGATGGAGCATTAAACTTTTAAGGAAGGAAACTAAAGTGGAAACCATTTCGGGTGGTCCTTGCAATACGATTGAGGATTGGAAACATCTGTCCCTCAGTCTGCTGTTAGCAGCAGGTGCTTGAGGCGGAAGGAGGAGGGGTTCTTCTCATCACTGAGTGGGGACAGAAGGGAGAAGACTCCCTGCTGGCCCAGGGAGCTGTCAGACCTGCTCTCCCCAAGCATACCCCTGGCATGCAATATTGATGGGCGCCATCCTTAGGGGATGGATAGCAAGAAGAGGAAGGGGCAGTAGGTGTCAGAAGAATTTATTAACTCAGTGAGGTGCAAGAATGTAATGAATAGGGAAGTGGTGAAGTGAAATTAATAGCAGGGAATGAAAAACAAAGAAGGAATAATGATAGAAATCTTTTTTGTGTTTTCAAGATGGAAGTAGTGCTGAAATTGGAAACATTTGCAAGCACTTACCGGAGCGACTTAGGGACCAACCGTCAAGATTTACCAAAGGTCAGAGTGTTTAAATTTACATTTTCTTTATTTATATAAAGAGATGATATTAAAATCCATTACACAGAAATAGTAGAAAATAAATATAAACAGGTCTGATTCACGTGTTTGCAGAGAAGGGTTTATATCTCGTGTTATGTAAGCTATTTAAGCAAACATTGAGTAAATATTCGTTGCAGATGATGTGAAAATGAACACAAAGCAAAAATTAGCTGCAGAAGCAGCAATTAAGTAGAATTTCAGGAATGAGCGCCGATTAAATTTTTACAGGCTTTTCAAAGTCCAATAATGACAATATCATGGTAAACGCTGGACGGGTTCTGAGGCCGCCAGCACAAGGCGGTCAGGCAGGAGTTTCCAGTTCCTGTCAGAGGGCTTTTCCCATATTTGCCTGCTGTGATCAGTGAGGGGACCATCTCTTACACAGAAGTGCATCAGTTACAAAACTTTCACAAGAGCAATTGCATGTGCTGCTCATGGCACAGGTGGTTAGGATAAGGATTTACGTTACTTCTTTTTCCAGAAGAGGAAACGGAAACCTGGAGATATTAACACACCTGCCTAAGGCTGCACTAGTCACAGGCAAAGCTAGAATGCAAACAGAATCGTTTGGTTTCCTTCTCATAATGGTGTATTTGGGGTTGCTCATCTGGGTCCAGGGCCTTGAGAAATTTGTTTGCCTGTTTGCTAGAGCAGGTTCAGAGTTGCTTATTGAAAAGAAGCTGTCTCCGTCCACCTCTGTGTGGGGCCGAGATCCCTTCTAGTAACAGGCATGTCTTTTGGCAGGGCCTCCAGGATGACAATCCCACCCTAGGCTCAGCTGCCTTTTAAAGCGATTTCACATATAACTGGCAACTTGAAATATTTAAACTCTAGGTATCTGACAGGGAATATCTAACTCACTTGCTATCAAAAACTCAATTGAGGAAAAAAAAAAATATGGCCCTATCTGGTTTGGCTCAGTGGCTAGCGTCAGCCTGTGGATTGAAGGGTCCCAGGTTTGATTCTGATCAAGGGCATGTATCTCGGTTGCAGGCTTGATCCCTGTCCCTGGTCTGGGCCTTGCAGGAGGCAACCAATCCATGTGTGTCTGTCACATCGATATTTCTCTCTCTGTGTCTCTCCTTCTCCCTCAGGTGAGAATTAACAACAACAACAAAAAATTTAAAAAATATTGATGCAAGTTATTTTAAAGGGAGTGTCATCAATTCCCTAACCTAAATCTATCCCCAGATTAAGAAAGAACAGCTAAGTATTGTGCCCTGGACTGAATTACTAAATCCTTGTGTAATTATTTCACTTTGTTTATACTTGGACCTTATACCATCCACTTACACTGAGGGGCACTAACAGAAGCAGCCCTATGAAACTCATTGCTGTGTCTATTATAAGGATGTCGTTCTTTGTATTAATAAAATGTCTCCTTTAGGAGGAACCACAGACATTGAGCTTCTCCCAGGAACAATTTTTTCCTCATGGACACATGGATCTTATAACTTACTACGTCCCCTTCTGGAAAACTTCGAAATAGTAAATCTAAGACCTAGACCTGTTATCAGAAATATGCTGGGAACATTTTATATTTTAACTCTCATCTGATTTTATCTTATCTTTTTAAATTTTATTTTTTCATCCACTTATTAAACAATTTTTTCTCCCATTGAAAAGACAGTTTTTATAAATCACCTTGAATCATTTCTTTATAAGTAGGATTTCAATAAATACACACTGCAGAGAACAGTAAGAGAATAAGACTTAAGTATACCTGGACTCGTCTCCCTTCCCCCTGTACCTTTAGTCTCTTTATAGCCGTTCCTTCAAAGGGAGAATTTAGGACGCTACTTAAAAGGAGAATACCTTGGGTTCCACTGAGAAATAATAATGTCAACTGTTATAAAGTTCCAAACTGCGTGTTAAAATGAATGTAAACTTCCTACTATATAATTACCTACATAAGAGATTTTTGGCTCACTATCCAAACACGTTATTATTTATATTCAGTAAATATTTATGACTAGAGGCCCAGTGCATGAAATTTGTGCATGGGTAGGGTCCCGAGGCCTGGCCAGTGATCAGGGCCGATTGGGGCCTTCTGGCTGCTGGGCCAGGGCCTTCCTTTGTTCCACGCTGCCCCCTGGTGGTCAGTGCATGTCATAGTGAGCGATGGTCGAACTCCTGAGGGGACACTTTACATATTAGCCTTTCATATATATAGGTAGTTTTAATTGCTTCACCACTAACTTGCACCTTAAACTCTTCCTACTAGGATTTCATCCTTTAAAAAAGTATCTAAAGACTATCAATGTCCTCTAGTTGACAAATCTAATAGTTTTTACATTATTATTCTTTCTTTATATTTTAATTTTAACAACACCTCTATCAACCATTTCCTCCATCTTGAAACTCTCTTTACATTTGATTTCCCCCCCGCTAGGACACAAACATTCATTCTTGCATTTAAAACATTAATTTGAGGGGCCACTATATGCTAAGGACCATGACTGATGCAAATTCTTTATCCGCCTTATCCTTTCATGTTCTATTTAGTGTCACTCATCAAACCCAAACTGTAAATAGTAATATTTCCCAGAGTTTGTTCCCCAGTTCTCTTCTTTCTGCTTCTGCATCTTTCCCCTGGGGGGATCTGCTCACTGGTGACTTGCCATCTGCATCTGTAGCAGGAATCCTAGATCCCCACACTCACACACCCTGTGCCGATTTAACTCAGAAATTGTCCTTTCTTTGCTTGAACCAGTTGCTGCTTGTGACCTCTCTCATTGCTCTCAAAATTCTCACAGTGCCCAGGGCTTGGTACCTCAGTCTGTATACTTTGTGTTTTGCATCACTTCTAATCAGTTGTGAAATACCTTTTCTTCTGAAATACACTTCACTTTCTATTCTCCAGACTTGATCTTGGCTCTGTCCCCTCTCCCCTCACACCTAGAGTATCGCCACAGCCTAATCAGGCACCCAGCCTTTCAAGGTGTCTTTCTGTTCCCTTTACCAATTCATCTCACACACCATTTGCCAGATAATCTTTAAAAAGCATTGCTATTCCTGTATCACTCGGTTACTCAAAACCCTTCCATGGCCTCCTCTATAGTTTATGTAAAAAGTTCTATTTACTTTTATAGTTGAAATGTCTAAACATTTTTTTTAGTATTTTGAGAAAACTGCTAGGCAAGTAGAGAATACAAAGAAAGGGAAAAGTAATGTTCATATCTTCAATTCAAATTGTTGTTTGATAAGCGATGACAATGGGTAAAATTTCCGTCTGAGGCTCATTTTTGTAAGCTGCTCCTGGAAACAAGGCAAAAGGCCCATGTGAGTGCCATTTAATTGTGGAAATTGTATCCACGGCGGGAGAAAGAGGCGTTGCAGCCCCTTCAGAGACCCATAAGGCAGGGAAGGTAGGGTTCCGGCCACAGCCTTGCAGCTCTGCTCCCTTTTTGTCAGAGACAGTGTATCCCATTTAGGCTGCTCATGTGCCATTCCGTGCTTCTTCTTAGAGCCTATTCGGTAATGATAAAGCCCCTGTCGTCCCATTCTCTATGCCACATGCAATTAAGTTCAGGCTTCCCTTTAGACAGTTCACAGCAGCAGATGACCAGCTAGATGGGATCCAGCTAGAAAAACTCCCAGTTCTGGATGCAATAAAGGAAATGAGAAAGAAGGAAAATGGAGAAAAATAATCCAAATTTCCCATCAATGTCTTAAAGGAACATTCATATCTCCTAATGTTCTCAGAGTCTCCTCTGCAAGAAGTTGTCTCTCACATCATGTGAGGATAGAAGGGTCTTTAGTGAGCAGCAGAAACTGGTCCAGCGCGCACTAGAATAAGAAGGCTGTGGCTTTTGTACTGGTGAGATGGAGGACTGACGGCATGTGAGAGCGAGCCGAGAGCTTTGTGGTAAAATAACCCGTGTGTGAATCCTGCTTTCTCTCAACCCTTAACTGTGAAACCTTGGTTACGTGACTTCACTTCCCCGAGCTTAGATTTTCCCTCTTTTAAGTGGAGCTCATCACAACTTGCAGAGTAGTAGAGAGGAATAAATAAAATTAGAAGGATGCTGAATAGCGTGGCTGGTGTAGCTCAGTGGTTGAGCATCAACCCATGAACCAGGAGGTCACGGTTTGATTCCTGTTCAGGCGCATGACTAGGCTGCAGGCTTGATCCCCAGTAGGGGGTGTGCATTGATGTTTCTATCTCCCTCCCTCTCTCTGAAACCAACAAAAACATATATTTTTTTTAAAAAAAGTATGCTGAATAAATGGTAGCTATGTTTTATATCCTAAAACACATTCATGTCATTGTGTTTTCACAAGAGCAAACCCGTCTGATTCACAACAGAAAGAGAGGAACTTTCTCATTTATTGGAGACAGTTATCTTTTTGTGTTTGTTCCTTGTTTCATGGTCTCTTGTGCCTATTTTTTTTTTTTTAAGATCTTGAGGTTTCTCTGGCTTCATTTTGACAAACAGAGCTTCTTTGATCTACACCAAATTCAATAGAATAATCCCCTCTGCATGTAACTTCAGGTGGTAGGCATGGCAAGGAGGGATTTTGTTTCCTTTTCTTTAAAGTCAAAGGCAGAGGAACCTAAAAGCAGAAGTTTGTCACTTTATCAATTTTCTGTGTTCTCTCTCTTTCATCTGAAAGGTACAATTATCCTGGTCAGATGCCGACTAAACTATGGGAAGGGAAACCGTGGGCGGCAGGTGAGAGCACACGTCTTTCAGCTTCAGCGGGCCTCCTCTGGCTGGATCTTCAGCTAAAGATAATGCTGACCAGATGGAAAATAAGAGCCTGTGAATACCTCCATGCTCCTTGGGATAAAACACCAGCCAGTACTCATTTTTGTTTAAACAAAATATCTATGTTGGCATGGCCTTGAGAGATGGCAGTACTTAGCACTAACCTTGACTCTGAACATGAGAAAGGAGAAAAACAAAGCAACAAAGGGATATTGGAGTTTGCTAATCTTCATTTCTGCTGCTGCAAGAGAAGGCCTCGGAGGGCCCATGAATGTTACTTTGCATTGGAGAATGAAAAAAATGAATATTTGATGTGAGTAAATATACGTCTTTTAGTGATTTTCTGTTGCTCAAATTTAAGGCATGAATAATGCTCAAGGAATTTTATTATTTTCTGAGGCTAGTGTTTATGTAGGTGAAAGCACACCACCTGGGGAAAAATGTTCTGGGTCCTACAGATTATAAATATCAGTATCTCCACCTGCGAGCATGATAAAAGAGCTTTTCGGCTACTGAAGAAGAAGACGACTAAAAATGGATGTTTTTCTGAGGATGACAGAGGGGAAGAAGAAAGGTATAATGTGTTATAATGATAACCCAAATCCACATTTGTCACTAATGCTTTGTATTCTGAGCTCAGGACTAAAGAGCTGATGCCTTTTCCCTTGGGAAAAACAGCAGAAATTACATGTAAGGATCATTATTTCAACAACGTCTTTTATTTTAAGATGTATGTACTCTGGAAGCATACATCAGTCAGGCCTCTAAAGCACTATTGAATGCATGCACTTTAGGTGGGAACTAAGCAAGAAATACCAGAATTCGTTAGAGGCCAGACTGAAAATTAAATTTACGACTTCTAAACTCCTCTTGCTATTTTCACTTAAAATAGCTGCATCTTTATGATTATGACATATTCAAAATGGAACCTTTTGGTTCAATCTAGTTTTAATCAACCCTAGCTCCATTTAGAAAGGCCCAGCATAGAATTCATAGGAGGTAAATGTAAGAAGGAGGTTGATAATACTTAAGTTAGAAAGAGTCACAAAAAGTAGAATCTATAGGTGAGAAGAGAGAGAGAGGCTGAAGTGGGGGTAGCAGTCACAGGTTTGAGTTTGTCTAATTCTTTGTGACCTTTAATTCAATGATGGAAAAAGGTTGGATTCTTGAGCCAGGCCACATGAGCCTGATGTCTCTGTGTCTACCCACGCGTCTCTCTGATCAACCTATGGGTCGTGTCTCTCTGGATCATGTTTATGGCCATTTTCACAGCTAATATGGCCACAAGTCTACTTGGGAAGAGATCTCTGGTCTTCTGCCCATTCTCGAGATCCTCAAAAGTGTCTGCAGCTTCAAAGATAAAGAGCAGTCAACATTCACAGTTATACATCTTGGGAGACAAGGGCCTGCCAGAAGCAGGGCACTCAAGACGCAATGTTTTGGGTTTATTATTATGTCCATTGTACAATTCCCTTTCAACTCAGACATGATTGATAAAGTCAAGTGCACCCGAAAGGAAAAACATAGTTACCTCATACTTTCTTTCCTGTGTACAGTCACATACATTTCGTAGACTCTCCCTTGGGGAATGGCCCCAGCAGGACTCAGTAAGCTTACTCCTGAAGAGCAAAAGAGGAGAGGAGAAGTCACACAAGACGTATTGAAACAAAGGGAAACTTCACAGAATGCCTTTGAAGCAAGGGAAAGGGAGTGAGGTTTTGTGGTCATGTAGCCATAAGCCTACTTTTTCTCTAAAGACATGCAGATATTCATGGCTGCCTGGCTTTCTTTCCTTATTGTCCTCATTTGTCACCACAGCTCCCTCTGAACTGTTGTAGAATTAAATGCATGATCTAATTTTTAAAACTCTTATTTTATTTAAGGACTAGACAGATGATTCCAGTGTCATTTTCCTGGTAAAAAGAGGGGAAGACCAACAACTGCTCTTAAAATTCCAAACAGCTGTAATGATGCATTGTTTCTAATTAAAAGAAAAATCCCCGCAGGATTCAAAGTCAGGGAAATACTAACTTCGGCAATATGAAGGACATATATTTCTGAAGTATCTGGTTAGCATCAGTGTGATTCCGGGACAGAATAATAATGGATGAAGAACTCCTTTCATCATACGTAACTCCAGAAAGTGAACAGAACCTACTAGTTGTACTCACAACCCATCAAGCAGGCTTTTACTTAGTTGTGAATGAGTGCCATGTTGTAGGACATTGGATTGATCTCTGTTCTAGTTAACTGTCCTATAGCAACGGCCTGCAACTTGAACTTGCATCAGAATCACATGGAAGACTTACTAAAACATGGATTACTGGGTCCTACCCCAGAGTTTCAGATTTGCCAGTACTAACAAAACTTATACATGTTTGCAGCTGTCACAAGTTGCCAGGTGATGCCAGGATTGTTGCCTGTGGACCACCCTGCAAGAACCACTGGCCTGCACCGCTGCAGTATCACCTCAAAGAGGAATTCCTGGTGGGCAGCAACCGGAAGGTACTCAGCTTCATGATTTCATTCCAATAAAGGCAGCTTATTCCAACTCACTAAAAATTTACGGAGCACCACTGTGATACAGTGTTTTGGCATTGTTGTGAATGCCAACAAGTAAAAGATAGGGTTCTTATCTTTGAAAGCCTTATCATTTAACTAGAAAGGAAATGGAATATGCCAAATGAACATAGGGCAATAAGAAAACTTGCCGGACCACACTGGAAAGTTTCAAGAATAAAGGATGGAGAATTAAGGAGAAGTAGGTATTCAGGCCTTTGGAAAACAGGTTGAAAATGTTGAGGCCTGGCTTTCTTGAGAAGGTGAGTAGCGTGGTAGCTGTGCTGCTGTGGGACGTGGAGTGTCACACTGGTGTAGTGAATGGTCTATTGAGGCACAGAGGGGAAGCAGGCAGACTCACATCAGGCTACCGTGCCTCAGAATTGTTCTATTTTCCAATGGGAACAGTAAAATGTACTGTGTATGTGTTATAGGGATGAAATAAAATGATGGATGTAAAATAACAGGAAGGAGGCCTGACATACTTTAGGTAACTATTGTTACGCTATTAAATAAAACAGTGTATGTAAATCACCTTTGCATAGTACATAGAAAGTATTTGACATATGCTAGTTCCCTCCTTTCCACTCGAGAAGCCTTTATAATAATTAATCTGTGAAAAAGTACCAGGTGTAGAAATGGGAAGGAAAGGTAGACTTCAGTGAATATGATTTAAAAAACCATTGTCTTGTGAATAATACAATGTTTAAACAATGAAGAGCTATAAAGTATATGTTTTCCTATCCAGTTGATAGACTATTGAAATATATTTAAAATAATGGTTTCTAATGCACATACAAGAGCATGACACTTAGTGAGAAAAAGGTAAAGAAAGCATTTCATATAATGTATTATCCCAACTATGTAAAATGTATAGAAAAATAATATTTCATCAACTATTTAAATTTCTTAAAATATACTTTTAAAGGTATGGGGTGCAAAATTACCAAGGCATTGAAATGGGAGACTGAATTAGAGAAAGAATCAAAGACACATTCATATTCAGACCCTGAAGACCAATTGGTTCTGTGTATCGGCTGTATGGATGTGGACACATTATATGCTTTTCTTATGTTACATGAAAAACAAATTTTCTTAATGTTGCGTTTTCAAAATACTCAGTCTTGTCCAAAAGAGAGAAGTTTGATTCACAGAGGAATCCATTAACCCTCTTATGACTCCATAGTTCCAAACCTAACACCTCTACCGATCAATGAATGCCAAAGTTTAACAAACACACTATTAGTCATTAACTTAAACTCATAATTTAAGACAGGCCTTTATGAGGCTTAATCTCTCAAAGCAAATGACTCAATAAAAAACTGAAAACTAAATAATACTACCAAAGGACACATGCGGAAGCTGCGTTCTAGATAGCTATACAGGAGCAGAAGGAAGGATCTTCTAACACCTTGAGGCTGAAGACTGCAATAAAGAGTTAATAACTAAAGATTGGATGTCTATTATGATGTCCTCTGATCACCTAGAAATTAGTGCTCTGAAGTATTGCTTCCTCTAGTGATTTGGAACTGAACCAACTGATATGTTTTCTAATTAATTTGTCCTTTTCAACTGCGTTGACAACAGCGAGAGCTTCTAGCTGGATGTGCCTTCTGAAGCTCTGTCAAAAGAAGGACAATGACAGTCCTAAATGACACCTTGGCGGAAAGCTGTGAGCATAATATTTATAGAGGAAGTGTTTCCAGAATTGGTTGCAGGAAGATGGATGGTTTTGCTGATTTTGTCTGAAGGAGTGTAGATTTACATTGAAAGTAGAGTTAGGTTAGATAGGCTACATTGAACTTTTCAGGCTTAACGAAAACAAACAAAAAAAAGATTTGGGTACAAAAAAAATACGTTTTAAAGCTCCATCTTTGTGTTTTAAGCCTTCAGGAATTACCTGAATTGGGAACAATAAGGTGGCCCCCGAGAGAGTTGAAGGTGCCAAATGCGGTGCAGGACGGATCGGACTGCTTTGCCAGACTCTGACTCTTCAGGTTCAGGGCCTCATTCTCCAACAAGGACTGGGTCATCTGAGGGGACAGCTTTGATGCAAATTCAGAGAGGTCGTCCTGGGGCGTGACAGCACCTGACGTGTTGTACACTTTGATTTTCAGGTTAGGCAGTGGGTCCAGAATTGGAGAGTTGGTCATGGGGATTTTGTCCGAGACATCGTGTAAGGCATAGACAGGCCCCCTGTACATGGCTGCAGCTGATGTGAGGTCTGGAGGTACTGCCAGGAGATCTGAAAGAGAAAAGGAATCTAACTTGAATACTTCATTCAGTCAACTTACATTGGTCAGTCTCCCCTGACACGTTGAGTCGAATGCAAAGAAACTCAGCCAATATTGGAGATATGGACTCTACAGTTTTGCTGAAAACAGGGCAATTAGATGACGAGGATCCATTATATGTTTGGCTACAAATAGATAGACAGAGTCTGTATTTTGCCTTGAAGCCTACTCATTGCTCTGAAGGCATTTAACTATTTCAACAGATGAGAATCCTAGACAGTGAGCCCCACTAGGTGACCATAGGTATTAGCCCCCTTGTCTCTACTGGATTTCGGTTCATCTGTAGACCACTGTGCTCATAGCAATACAAGATGCCCTGTCAAAAGAGAAAAAAGGGGATTCCAGAATCAAACAGTCCATATACTTTTTTGTCAACTAAAAGTTAAAAAGTATGACAGAGAAACCTGTTAGAGAGAGAGAAAAAAAAGATCCGTGCACCTTGTCAACTCTAACGTAAGTGAATGAAGTTAATACAGTAATTAACAAAACAGACCAAACCCCTATCTTCATGGAGCTTACGGTCTAGCTAGCTGAACTGGATATTGCACTGATTGTAAAGCCGCACAGGGAGGTTACTTATTTGCATAAGTTGTAGATGTGAAGTTCAATGTCAACTGACCTTGTCTTGCTGCCTTGATGTTCACAGGCTGAAAGCCTCCGTTGAGTGCCGAAGAGTCAATAATATCAGACTCAAAGTCACGGTGATTCTTCCGATACACAAAGAGGGCCACAACCACAGAAATGGCCAGGCAAACAATCACTGCTATGACAATGCCAACATACAGAGCAATGTCATCTGAATCAGGAGCAGCTAGACGGGAGAAGGAAACATTGGCACTGGTTAGGGAAGTTTCCCACAGCAGACATGCGTATTGCTATAATTTTTTCAGACATTTATTGTCTTTTTTTATAGGTTAATTTCAAATCCAATCCAAAAGCTTATATAAAACAACTGTGGCCTTTCAGTGGAAAATTATCCCTGATTTCTTTCCCTTTTCTACTCTGCGTCTATCCACCCACTCATCTGTCTTAAATGGGGGCAGCATAACGGATCATTCATTCCAAGGCATCAAAAGAAACTGGAGCTAAAGCCTTCCTGACCCATAGGAGACAAAAAGATTATTGCAAATTTCAGGTGGAAAGTTTGGAAGGTGGCTGGAATTCACTGATAGTTCTCTAAAAACATAAACACTCTGCTAGAAATATTTGGCATGTTCTGAATCTGTATATTTACTGAACCAGAATACTTTCCTAGAATCCTTCCAAGTCACAAAGTAACTTTCTGTAGGACTCTTCTCACTTTCCCCTAAATCAATGAGTGGGTGGGTGGGGATGGTGTAACTACGCAAAGCAAATATTAGGAGCAAACATGTTGGACCTGAAAGGTGTGCTTTCAGAAGACCCAGATCTGAGGAGCAGAGGTCGCCACGGTAACTCCGGGCTTCTATCCAGACTCAGTATTAGCTCTGAGAACCCTGACCTTCTCACGGTCTCTTGTCAGAGATTACATCTGAGCTACTCATTACTGAATAAAATACAGCTCCACGGTGTACCGAGTAAGATAAAGGCCTGGTTCAGTGATCAGAAAGGTCAGACTAGCCCTGAAGGCAATTAAGCATTTGACCAACACAGTGTGTGGTCAGATGGGGCGGGGCGGCGGGGGGGGGGGTGTTTCTGGGTAAAGAGAGAAGAAAATTCCTGTAAATATTGCATGTTGCCTTGGTGGCATAGAACATGCTTTGATCCAATGGCAAAAGGCGATAAATAAAACAAAAGTAAACTTTTCTTGAATCCTATTGACATCTTTAAATCTGTTTTTAGTTTTCTGGGACCCACAAAGTTTGCAGCAACGTTAACAGAAGCTTCTAGGCTCCCTGTAAAGGAGGTGATTGAACAGGTACTCCAGGTGGTCAACAGCCTTTTTATGCTCAATTTTGTATCTACGTGCATTGGGGGGACTGCAGATTTGTAGGTCCCAGGACCTCCTAAGAGTTGAGGAACCACTGCTCTCTCCTAAGACTCACAGGCAAGTTTTATACAGTGAAGTGACTTCATTCAAATTGCCAGTGGCTCAGGGCACCACCTACACTGTCATGATTTCTCTGAGGCATTGGCAGTACAAAGAAATTGTCTGTTGAAAAATCACTACATCTCTTTTAGAGTTTTGTATTTAAATGCACTGTATGTGAAAGGATTATTATTATTTTTATTTTTAAACCACTGTTTTCCCCAAGTGTCCAGAATATCCGCTTTCCTACCAATCAAGTCAATATGCACAGATCTTTTCAGAAAACCAGTGGCATCCCAACCTTGGTTGTGTGAGCCCTCCTTTCAAAGTGCTGACTTCACTCTGCTGCCGGGCCCTACCTCAGGCCCGCAGCAGGATTCTGAACTCTGGTCAGAAGATGATACCGAAATCCTTAATGTTTTATTTTACCAGGCTGCAATTACTTATTCAACATTCATGATTTCTAACTCAATAGATCTGCATTTTCTCAACCCTTTACTTTTTTTTAGCATTTTCACCCAGCCTTTTATTTACATCAGCATTTTTTACGATATGTTTTGTCAGCTACTGGGCCCACGCTTTGGATGTAGGCTGATAGATTTGAAAGCGGGCAGAGACTCGAAATGACCCTTTCTTCTCTTCCGCGGGTGAAAATCTAATTTGCTTTTCATGTTAGAATATATTAGGCACCTATTTCCTGTGTGCACATCTGGGATCTAAGGAAAGGTAAACTTGAACTGGGGGCGATCACGTTAAAAGATTATTCAGCAACATAAAAACCAAACATCAGACTTACAAGAAAATCCATATTCATTCTGGGTTCTCTGTTCAGTTGAAATAGGATAAATGAAACCTTGAAAAGAAACAAAAAAAATGACACAAAAATAGGAACAAAATCAAATTAATGAGGAACACAAAATGAGAAGCATGAAAAATGGTTAATTAAAAGAAAAGGAAACGAATTCCAGGGTCCTTTAAAATTCGGGCTCAGTGCAGAACTATGCTTTTGCATCTCCTGCCTGCTCTGGAGTCTCAGTAAGAATTAATAAGTAGGCAGATTGAATTTCAGAGCAAAAACTGGTCTCGAGTCACTAACTTTGGAGTGCTTAAAGTCTTTCTTTTATTGAGCATAACTCTAATGGATCTAATTTATTTCAGACATCATGGGTCATTAGCATAAGGCAAATCTTTTTTCCTTATCCCTGCCATATGCTTTAATTCCCAGGACATATTCAGTAAAGCCCTAAACAGTTTTTTTCTTTTTTTATTAAATCATAACAGCTTGCTCTTGGTCTAATAGAACTAAAGGGGACCTGTCGTCATTGGTCAAAGGTTAAGTACCCATTTACTGAGCTGAGCTTCCACCACCTCTCCCTGCTCCATTTCGAAGTCCCTTTTTTGGAATTTTTTGTTGTTGTTTCCTGCCTGCTCCATTTAATGGGAATCCAATAGGTTTCGCCCAGGGACTGGCAGTCTGTCAATGCAATGGAAACTGGAAACTTTTTATTTGAAATCATTCAAAAATCAATAGGGCCTAGAGGTTACAAGGTTATTTATTTCAGGGCTTCAGAGGAACGGGGTAAATCGGGCAAAATGGAAACCTCATCTCACAGTAGAAGCAGAAATAACTAGCAATCTTATTTTTCTTTCTTTTTAGTATATCTCAAGGTAGGAAACAGGAAATAACAGTAGTCATAATAATTAATAAAAATACCAATGTGAAGTAGAAGATTAGTAGAAAAGATTTAAAAACATGAAAGATGAACGTTTTGAAATAAAAAAAATACGGAGATTTAAAAAGTACAACTCATAACTGGCTCCCGCAGTTTTCTAATATTTAATATGCTGCAACATGAGTTAATCAAATGATCTGGCACCGTTTGGATTAATCAAATGGAGATGAATAAGAAGCATTAAACTTTCCTAGCGATACTCAAGGGCAGACATGTAGAGGACCTACAAGAATCACAATTAATTGGTTCAAAATCAAAGGTATCTAATGCTTTAATTCTAAATCGTGCCTCGGGTAGATTTTTTGGTAGTTTGCAGAACACTCAGTTCTTACAAGCTATTTACCTATTTGGGGGAAGTAATTCTGAGAAACATGCAGTGCCACCTTAATGAAAGAGAGCTTTGCTGCAGCACAGACAGGTTTGCTTTGAATTAATATTTAATGCTTTACTTTAGAGCAATGATTGCAACCTCCAACTCAGTTTTATAAATATTATATTCCTTACTCCAGGTGTCTGAGCCCATGTATTAGGTTTGATTTTCATTTTAAAAGCTTCTGCCTGGTAATAACCCTTTTCCATTTGTATTCTGTGAACTCAATAATAGGACATCTGGGACATATACAGGCACTAGAGAAAACGTTATTTATTTCTGAACCCCAAAGACTTAAGATAATACAGGTTCACTGCTGGGAGAGGAGAACAGATCACTAATGTTGTCCTTTTGGTAGGGAAGATGTTAAAGACGGATGCCAAGAGATATGTTTTTGGCTGGTGAGAGGCCCTGGAAATTAGTGTAAGCTAGGACATTTGGGTATGATTTGATGTTCACCGTGAACGTTTTGATAAGAATCGTGAGGGCCTGCTCAGTGCACAGAAGAGCTGGAGCTCATAAAGGGAGAAGCCAACTTCCAGAGAAACAGAGCATGAGCTGAAATCTCTCCCTGTAAAGCCGTTCTGGGTTTTCTTGGCTTTTATGCCTACTTCCCTATAGAGTCCCTGTTTTTGATAGGCTAGCCAGGGAATAATAAAATTTTTTTATCATTTTGATTTTAATCTCAACTTTCCCACAATTATGGAGATCTGGACCACTCAATAAACATTTTTGTGCCTTATGGTATTTATCTGAGTCTTATATTTCATTGCAGGAACAGAACTGGAATCCATTCATTCATTCACTCATTCATTCATCCAACAAATTCTCTTGAAACTTAAAATATGCTGGGTTCTATATTAGCCAGAGGGGTACAATGACAAATGAGATGGGAAAAGTCCCCGCTTTCATTCTAGTGTAACAGAAAAACAAACAGGAAAATAAATGATAAATAAGATCATTTCAAATGCTGAAAAAGTCCTTTTAAAAAATAAGACAAAAGAATACAATGTGAATGGATATAAAAGGATGACAAAGTTAGGGACTCAGGGAACAATTTTTGTTGTTGAAATGAAGTCTGAGCTGAAACTTGAACAACGAGAAAGAATCAGCCAAATACAGATCAAGAGGGAATGATGTTCCATGAAGAGGGACAGTAAATGCAAAAGCCCTGACATAAAAATAGAGTGGTTAGAGGGCAGTGAGTGAGAGGAAAAAGGGCCACTCAGAGGTGTGAGCAGCAGCGAGATCATGTAGGCCTGGTAGTTCATGACAAGGCATTTCGAATTTATTCTAAATGAAGTGCAAATCCTGTGATCAAATGTAATTTTGAAAAGATCATTTGGGTTTGTCCATAGAGAGCAAAGTGACGTCATTTTATGGATGGTTTCTACAACACATGGCTTGGGAGATGTCTACCAATAGTTATATATATATATATTTGATGAAATGTTTGCATTTGAGGTTGCTGGAAGATAAAATTAAAAAAGTCTCACTAATAGTTATTCCTCATAACCATTTAGGACCAATCTACACCAACTGTTATTTTCCTACATGGGCACATTTAAAACAGAGCAGTGCTCAGCATACTCACCAGTGGTTCAACACCCCAAAATACTCCGTTATGGGAACACTGATAAAGAGATTTGGAAGGCAGCTCTGTAAAACTTTTCCATCCTTTTCAAAACCCTTCTGTAACTATAGAACTAAAACATCACACAGGAGGCTGGGACAGAAAAGAAGGGGGTGACTGTTCTAGCCCTTACACAGGGGGAACAGAATCACTTTCTAGAGTTTGTTTTTACACTTCTCCATCTCTCACAGAACAACAGGGGCCATTTTCTTCTGCTAATGAGGTGACCCTGCTGAGAGTAGTCCCAGCAATAATGAAAAATAATATCTCTGGCAGAACACAGTACAAAATAATTGTTTTCTGTGTCAATATCAGTAGCCTGGTTCGTAAGTTAGGGATTTCAGTTACTTTTCCTACTACTTGAAAGTGAGGCCAAATGAGAAAGCACCGTGGCTATTGGCCAAGGCAGTGAAACTGAGTTTTTCAAGTGTGTAGACTTTTGTTTGACTCCTTGCTCTGCCCTTTCCTTAACCATGAGAACTTGGTCAAACCACTGCACTTCCCAAAGCATCAGTTTTCTCATCCGTGTAAGGAGATAGAGAGACTCACTTCCATACAGTTGTGAAAAGGAGAAAGGAGATTTATAAAATGCTGGTACATAGCAAGCTATCAATAAATGGCAACTATATTAATATCATTATCTTGCACATTATAAGTACACTGAGACGCTGGGCTCTTAATGGCTTTTATTTGTAGAGTCAAGGCAACCTATTATTTAATGAGTGACCTTAGGACATTTGTTTGAATTTCAGATTCCCTAGTAATTATAGAGATAAGAAGCCCAGTTTTTCTGAGAAACCATGAGCAATGCACTCTTCTAAGTATACTTTCTCACACTCTCCATTTAAAGAGGTTTATTTCCTGGCCTTTGTGGATTCTGGCAAAGATATAGTGGTGGGTTTCAGAAGCAAATGTCCAAGACCAGAGTGAAACTTGATGCTAAAACGGTTTGTCAACCAGAGCCAGTGTCACTTCTAAAATGGGTATTTGGAAATGGGGCAGGGGATGTGTTCTTCGATTATCATAATGATCAGGGGGTTTTGTGGCACTTAGTGAGTGAAGGCTAAGGTTACTCACTTACTCAATGAGACCTGCTTGCCCCATTGGTTTCAGTAGCCTTAGCAACTGCAACTAGGCCAAGCTAGTGCTTCTACTATGGGACATGCTCATGTCCTATGACCTCCTAGTTTTGTTGTTGATTTTTTGTGTTTGGGTTTTTGGTATTGTTGTGTTCTTTTTTGTAATTTTAAAGAACATATATTTTCCAATGGAGAGACTTCCCTGACCTGAGAGAATAGGGGTTGGGAGAGTTTCATTGTGGGGAAAATTAAGCGAAGACATGAACAGTGCAGAGGAAGGGGAGGCTGTCTCAGATACTGAAGTGCTCCTCCCGCCAGGAAGCCATCTCACTGTTGCTCAAGACACCGTTTAAAGAGGTTATTTATTCCAGCATTTCCCGACGAGGAAACTAAGTCTCAGAGTTGAGGAGTGATATTTTAAAGTTACCAAAAATGTTGAAGCTGAAATCTGATTTCACCCTCTTGGCAGTAAAGCTCACAATGTGAGAGTTTTGCATTATTCAACTCTGAGTGGTGCCATTCACATCTTGTTGACTGACTGTAGATCTGGATTGTCACTAGAGCAATTTGTGGCTGATGGTGGCTTGAAGAAAGGATGACTTTTTCTATTTTTCACAAGGTCACCCTTTAGACCAGAGGTGGGGTTGCCCATTTTTTCCAGCAGTTGTCCAACTTTTATAAAAGATGAGAGTCCATACTCAAGTATGTTAAAAAGGAAAGAACTTTTCTTGGTTTTCTAGTACATGGCCCCGAAGTACATGGCTCCTAATTGTGTAACGATATGTCTAAACATAACCTACTTGATGTGTCTATAGTTGGGAAACCTCAGAAACATTGCCAGAAACCATGTGTAAATCTTAATTTCCCCAGTAAACAGCAACTGGGTTGATTTTTCCAGTCTTAAAAAAATTATTTTCCTGCTTTACAGATGACAGTGACAGCCAAAAAGGATCATGATGTTGTGATTAATTGAAAAAAAATGATAATTTAAATTGTTTTTATGCTATAGATAATAGTTAATAGAAAAAAAACTGCCAAGCAAATATATTGATGTGAGAAGTGTCAGAACTGAGCATCACTAGGCAGGTTTAAAGTCTCCAAAACCATGCTATGCCTGACTACCTCACAAACCCCCAGGATATTGGTGTTAAAATAGATCAGTGGTTAGGATTTCCTCCCGTAACCCTTTTTTATCTGCAGCCTAAAGAGCAGGAGCATAGAGTGGTAAAAGGACTTGTCCAACATCAGAAAGATGGTGAAACAGCAGACAGGGTGCCCAGTACTTAGGCTAAATAGCTCAACAGCCTTTGAAAGTGTTGTCTGGGCATTAGCTGGTAGACTTAAATGAGGAGAGACAAGGAAATAATAGAAAAGGGCTTGATATATTCATGGATTACTTTGCATTTCAGTGATTGAATGAGGTAATGCTAAAATAACAGAGATTTTTCACCCTTAAATGAAACAACTTCCAAACAGTGGCCTTTGTCTCAAGTGTGGGGCAAGGCAAGAGGTGCACCAAAGTTGGATATTCCTATTCTAATGTAACTGGAGAGCCAAGCTAGAATGATGCAGTTGTTAATGTATGATCATCACATTGTATTTGGCATAAAACCCTGCAATAAATAAATATTTAAAAGAGAAACATTGCTTTCCTCAAATGATACCAACATGAAAAAGGAATAAACACCAATAATTAGAAGGATACTACTAATCAGAAGAAAATCATATTTTAAAGCAATAAAAAGCTGATAGCTAGTTGTTTCCACCATTTAAGAGCACACACACAAAAAGGAGTATTTCAAAATGTGACTGATCTGGGTTCCTATGTTGGCTTTTACACTAACTTATAGTGGACATTGAGTGGGCTGTTTCAATTTTACACCTCCGTTTCTTCCTTTACAAGAGAGAGCAATGATTAGAGGCTTACCAAAAGTTCTGTGTGTAAGGTTATTTTTTTGTACTTTTTGAGTTTTATTAAATTAAACTCAGCTTAAGTTTGTTTCTGTATGGCCATGTCTAACATAGTAGACTAGAGGCCTGGTGCACAAAATTCGTGCAAGGGGCTCGGCCCTTGCACCCTCACAGTCTCAACCAACCCTCTTAGGCCTTCGCAGCCCCTCTCATACCCAGCTGCCTTGGCCAGCCCTTGCAGCCCCAGCTTTGTCCAGAAGGTTGTCTGGAAGGATGGTTGTCCAGAAGGATGTCCAGACAGTCGTTCAGATGTTCGGTCTAATTAGCATATTAGCTCTTTATTATATAGGATGGGAGTCAGAAGCAATATTTGCCAGGGCCTAAAGTCAATGCATTAAGTAGAAAGTGAATAAAATTTAAATTATATCTGTAATTCCTTTAAACTAAAATACATGTGATACAGTAATATTTATGTCCACTAAAGTTGGGAATTAAAACTCTCTTTCTTCAGATTAATTATCAAATTCCTAGCCAAAGGAAGATGGGCGGAGTTTTATAAAGTGTTCCTGCCTGCCTTCCAGACTTACTCATTATATTTCAATAGGGAGCTGCTTTGATGGCCTTAATACACGCGAATCGATTTATGATATTGTGAGAATTTAAAAAATAGAGGATACTTCATATATTATATGGGGATTTGGATGTAAATTATGAATACAACTTAATTATAGATTATAAAAAGCACTGTGTTCTATAAAAATACATGTGTTTAAATCATCAAGTTTTGGGTGAGTTTGAGTCATATTCATCTATCTGAAGTATACTTGAGCACTTCAAAAGATCTGTCCTCATTTTTATGATCTTCGAGTTAAGAAGACTCTTTACTCTTGGTGGATTTTCCCCTCTCCTCAACCTAGCTGCTTGGTCTTTCTTTTTGCCAGTGACTTTACCCTAAGCCCAAAATATGTGATTTTTTCTCACCCGGGTTACATTTCTTCTGATGCAAATGTTCTTACTGAAAACCTCCAGGGCCATTCAGAATAAGCATGTCCAGGTTTTGTTTTTTCCTTTTAGGTCAGTTCTTATCTGGCCAGCCCATCAGGACTGCACTAATGATGTCAAAGGTCAGGTCTGTCAAAGACACTCAGGTCATTTATTATAATTTACCACTCTTCTGAGAGTTTATCTATTGACAGGGGCTTAAGGATCTCCAAATAAATGAATACATACATTCGAGGCCTTGCCAACAAAAATTGCAAAGACCATTTGCTTATCACTGCTTTCAGTTGCCTAAATTGCCGTGGTCATTCGAGCTGCAGCTTTCACAGGATAGGAGGCCGTCCCGACTACACTGACGGCCTTTTTCCTGACGGCAACAGCCACACCCTCTGAAAATGAACAGCTCGGAATTAACCTCTCAGGATGTAAAAGTCTTATCTCGTGACTCACAGTAGGTGAAGAATTAATGGCTGAAATTTAACTCAACAGTTGAATCAAATCCACAGTTCAGCTGCCCAAGTGTTTTTAATGAAGTAGACTCCATCCCCATCAATATTCCTTAAGAAGAATAATGAACTATTAAATCCAAAGGTAATGACATTATAATCCATGGCAGTAAAGACATCTGGTGGGAAAATAACAGAGTCCTGAAAAGGCTGCTTTCTTCTAGCATATATCACTCTCTCCGCCGGGCTTTTAGGCAAAAGAAAAAAATGTGATTGAAAGCCCTGGCCCTGCACCCATGCAATTTGAAGGGGTCCACACTCTACTGTGGTTGTCAGAGGTGGCACCTTTCTTGAATTGCTAGGAGTTTCCTTTCCATCATAGAAGCTGAAGACCTTGCATCCGTCCTCTCACACTAACCCATGTGGGGGCTCCTTAGGTGTTCAACAGGTTTCTGTGGGTGACAGTTTCTAACCACATCCCTGCTTTCAAAAGCAGGAAAATGTTTTACCAGAAAGGGAAAAAGCAAAAGCAAACCGCGCTTACTGTCCCGGAGACAGCAGAGCACTGTGTCGGGCAGCCAGTCCACACGCAGGATACTTATTTGCCAGCTGGGGCACTACACCTATCAAGGACTGTACAGACGCAGCTATGACATCAACTTCTTCCAAACTACACATAAAAGCACGCGCTGACACTCACAATGTTGCATTCCCTATCAAACTGCTGTGCTGACAAGAATTGCACTGGGAACTGACTCGCACCTACTCAAATGCCTGCTATAGCAGTCATAAACACATCATCCTGAAGTCAAGAAAAAACTATTTGTAAAGTAAATTATTTTCTCACACTAAATGCACCTGGGATTCTGGGGAGCCGGGTATGCAATGCGTCCATACCACAATTTACACATAGACTTCCACCACTTCCTCTGTATGTCAGAATTAAGGGAAGAGCTGTGTGACATGTAAATTTTTTAATGAGGAGAAAGTGCTAAATTTGCAGACTGCATAACATTTTAATTTCCTGAAGTCAGGAAGTTCACTGATGCAGACATAATTCCAGGCAGTTCTTGTTTGTAAATTGCAGTTTTTAATTTGTCCACTGTGGCATAAACCCTCTTCAGCAAGAAGGAGCATTTCTGAATTCAGATTTGAATTGTTACATATCCCTATATGGGATTCCAATCTTCAAATAGGATTAAAAGCTAAAGTCTACAGGAATAGAGTCAGCATGTAATAATCTAATTGAGTGTATTCATATATACATATAAAGCACCATTTCTGGACTAAGCCATATGTATAGTCCTTGGATTGCTATTTTGAAAATAAAAAAGTAGCATGAATTGAACCATTATAAGGTAATCATGACAAGGTAGATCTTACTACATATTCATTACAGAGATTATAAAAGTTCAAAGTTGTCAGTTCTTGGTAATACACTTGTATCCTATATAATAAAAGCCTAATATGCTAAGTGTTAGGTCGGCCAGTCAGTCATTCAACCAATCAAAGTATAATATGCTAATGATATGCTAAGGCTGCTCAACCGCTCTCTATGATGTTCACTGACCACCAGGGGGCAGATGCTCTGACCGGTAGGTTAGCTTGCTGCTGGGGTCCAGGCAATTGGGACTGAGCAAGGCAGGCCAGACACACCCTGGAGCCCTCCCAAGGTCCCTCCCCAGCTGGCCAACCTCCTGGGTCCCTCCCCGGCCTCAATTGTTCACCAGTGGTGTCCCTCAGCCTGGCCTGTGCCCTCTCACAATCCAGGAATCCTTGGGGAATGTTGGAGACTCGGTTTTGGCCCAATGGCAGAACGACTGGTCACTATGATAATGACCACCAGGGGGCAGATGCTCAATGCAGGAGAGCACTGCTCAGCCAGAAGCCGGACTCACGGCTGGTGAGTGCAGCGGCGGTGGCGGGCCTCTGCGACAGCACTAAGGCTGTCTGACTGCTGATAGTCCAGGGGGCTCCTGGACTGTGAGAGGGTGCAGTCTAGGCTGAGGGCCCCTATCTCCAACCCCCGTCTCAGTGCACAAATTTCATGCACCGGGCCTCTAGTTTCAACATAAAAGGTAAAAAAGGTAAATATGCTTTTTGACTTAGCATTTTTAGAGATCGTCCTAAGTGCTTTTTTCCTTCTTCTGTATCTTTTTCAATTTTGTCTAAAGTTCTCTCTGTCTCAGTCTCTCTTGCCAGAACTATTTCAAGTAAATCGTATTGCAAAACTATATGGCAAAACCAGGGACTATTGTAATATAATTTTAGGAATGATATAAAGAAACCTAAATGGATACACAGCACAATGGATTTCCCATTGAATAAGATACATTATTCTGCAGTATTATTAATTAAGTAAAAACAGTCTCATTTGTTATTAATGCTAAGTTTCTCATATCAGACATGTGTGTTCAGTTATTTTTAATAGTGAAAAATACTCCAAGTCATCTACCCTTTCTTGTTCAATGCAATTCATACCCTTCAGCATACCAAAGGAATCCAGTTTTTAAATGGTTTTTAAAATAACAATGTACTTATAAACCAAAAATGTCCAATTTTTTTCTGGGACATTAAGTGACTTTGATGGTTTTTAAATAACCTTTAAGAATGTGTTAATAACACGAATTTCTAGAAGTTCTTAATTTGAAGGCAGTATCTCCAATATAGGAACTACTTTTTCAGGCCAATAACTATATATCCAATGTAACAGATAATGATATATATTATACTTCAATATCAACTAATGTGTACGAATGGCCTAAAAACCTTAGTCGAGCTTCTGAAATTGCTTAAAGACCATGACCTTGTTTCACAAATGAAATTACACAGCATCATATAATGAATCCAATTTATCAAAGAGTTTAAGGATAAGTGTGTTTGCAAGTGTATAAAATAGGCAACTGGGAAATAATGCAAAACTATAATTCAGTTCCAAATCCCCATGTCTTCAAATTCCTTTTATATATGCACTTGATTTACTGGCTATAAGTAACTCTTGTTACCTAGGGTTTTATAAAGCAGAGCTTTATGCAAGTATTTTGTGCAAATACATTTTTGGTAATCTCATTTAAATCTAATCTAATGTGAATCAATGTGACCAAATTCCCAGGACGCATCAGTGATTTTGCTACATTTCAAATCCTGGGACTCTGCTTATAAGATATGCAGTTGTTTCTGGCAATCCTCAACATCTCTTTTTCAAAATGTCATTTACAGTTATAAACATAATGAAATATGAAATATAAAGAATATGGAGAATAAAGTGCATATGGAAAAAGAAAAATAATTAATTATAATCTCACAAGCTTAAATGCCTAAATTTCATTCATCTTTTTCTGACGCTTACTTTTAGATACTTATGATAAAATGCATCTACAAATGCATTTTCTTGTTCAACCAGCATATACACATATTTTAGTGGCTATATGATATTCCAACTTATGGAAGTAGCTTTTGTTACTCAACCAGGGTTCTAATATTGAACTTTTGGATTTTGCTTTTTTTTTTTTTGCAGTAAAATACAAAGAATATTACATATTTGGCATATATCTTTTTCGGTATTTTTATTACTGAGATTTTATTCATTGAAGTAGAATTACTGGGCCAAAGGCTATGAGCACTTTTAAAGCTCTTAATTCATATTGTCAAATCATGTCCCCAAATAATGGTAAAAATTTGTATTCCCATTAGTAAAATACAAGAAATTCTAGTTTACTGCACATTTGCTAGCATTTAGCATTATTATACCTTAAACATACTATATAATTTTGTAAGCTAGCCTTTTAAAATTTTAAATTTGTGTTGAGGAAACATCTGATTTCTAAGACTTCTCACACAAACAACTAATAGCCAGGTAAACAATTTAGAAAACTTTTGATTAAATATCCAATGGAAAATTAAACATTCTAAGAATGATAAAGTCAAGAAAAATCTAAATTAAAACTGCAAGCAAACAAAATCTCCAAGATTTTGTATTACTTAAGCACAATGGGAAATGAAATTAAATTAAGAATAGCCCAATCAGTTAGTCAAAGCCATTAATTGGACTTTATAAAGTTTGAACCCTACTGTAAGTTCCACTTCTTACCTGTCGGTCTTTCTCTATAATTATTTCATTATTTCTCTCATAAACAGTATAAAACTGGATTCTTTTCCTACTACAATTTTGAATTTCCTTTAACAGGTGAATTGAATTCATTTACGTTGTTATCCCTGATTTATGATGATCCTTGATGCATACATCTCATCTATTGTTTTAATTTACCACATTTTTTGTTCTTTCTTTATTGTTCCTGCTCGGTCCTTAAAAATCTTATTTTGAATTTATGCATTCAATTTTTATGTGTCTAGTTGGTCATATCTGTAAAATCTAATGCAGGTAGTATTATTGTTCTTTCCTTGAACAAGATATGGAATTAGAAAATTGTAACTCAGTCACACCTTCCCATATTCTGTGCTACTATTATCTATAATTTAATTTCATCTTATCTTCAACTTCCCCTTTATTAGTTTTTCCCTTTTTAAAAATAATCAGTTTTTATAGTTTGGTAATTTACTAATGAGAGTCTGTGAGTAGTAAGCCCTCTTTTTTTTTTTTAAATTGATTTCAGAGAGGAAGGGAGAGGGAGACAGAGATAGAAACATCAAGGATGAGAGAGAATCATTGATCAGTTGCCCCTACATGCCCCCTACTGTGGACCCAGCCTGCAACCCAGGCATGTGACTTTGGCCAGAATCGAACCTGGGACCTTTTAGTCCAATGGCTGACATTCTATCCATTGAGCCAAACTGGCTAAGGCAAGCCCTCTTGATTGTTCAAAGATATTTTCAACTTCGCTCCCTTGCATAGTAAATTGTGGTTATCCTCATTTTATCCTCCGTGGGTTTTAGCCTCCCTTTTATATAATCACTCACTTTATATTTCCCCCCTGTATTCTGAGAAGTTTCATGAGCTCTACATTTCATTTTACTAATTTTCTCTCTAACTTTATCTAAAGCTTTCTCTAATTTGATCTGATTTTTAATCTATTGAGTTGCAACTTTTAATCATGTTTATAATTGTAGACTTTCCACTTGATTTCTTTCCTAAATCTGACTGCCCTTTTCACAATATCCTATTCTTCCATTTGTGCTTATATTCCTTTTAAAATACAGTTTTTGTTTTTATTTATTTTATAGTCTCATTCAGATTGCCCTAGGAATCCATGTTACGAGAGTGCTAACTCACCCATACATTATGTTGCTGCCTCTCCTTTAAGCAGACTGTTCCCTTGGGTGATATGAAACTTCATATTATGAGCTCATTTTCCAGACGGAGCTATTTTTATCATAGACCAATGCACTTGGGTTGTGGAAAGAACTCTAAAGAATGGCTTGCTCTGTGCCCAGCCGGTGTGGCTCAGTGGTTGAGTGTTGACCTATGAATCAGGAGGTCAGAGTTCGATTCCTGGTCAGGTCACATGCCCCGGTTGCAGGTTTGATCCCCAGTGCGGGGCATGCAGGAGGTGGCCGATCAATCAATGATTCTCTCTCATCATTGATGTTTCTCTCTCGCTCTCCCTCTCCCTTCCACTATGAAATATATATATATATATATACACACACACACACATATACATAGAATGGCTTGCTGTTTGCTTTTGCTGGTGCCCCAGAAGTTTTACCAAATATGTAAATTACACATCTTTTATTTTTGGCCCCCTGTACTTAGACTCCATTCCAAAGCTGGGTGTAGGACTGTGGTTTTACTATAGGTTTTATTTATTTTTCTTTTCGCTGCCATGAATTTTCCTGTGGCTTCCCTAGGTTGGTGGGTAAATATTTTTTAGTTATTTTTCATGAAAGGAGCTGCCATTTATGAAACCCAGCTTTATGCAGGGTTCTTGCTTTCAACTCCTGGCCTCAGGCTCTTGCCAATTCAGGGCTTCTGCCGCTGTGCCAAAACTGAAACCCTCACTCCCAACCCCATATCCATGTCCAATGAGGATATATCTTTCATCCTACAGCCATGTTCAAGGCCCCTCTTGGTTACTCCCGGGTCTACTCAGAACATTACTTCTCTAGCTTTTAGTTCTTGCTTCATTTTTAGCACTTGAGGAATCCCGTCTTTCTCTTGAACTTGATATTCTCTCTCTCTCTCTCTCTCTCTCTCTCTCTCTCTCTCTCTCTCTCTCTCCCATTCCATTTCTCTTTCTCTCCTTCCCTCCCTCTCTTCCTCCCACCCTCCCTCCCTCCAACCCACACACATATGCACATACACCATATGTATGTAAGTCTTTTAGGTTTTAATATGTTATCCAAAATTTCTACATATCTGAGTAAAAGGTGTTTGTAAGTTTATAATATAGGAGATAAATAAGAAAGCAATGTGTCCGAATACAACTGTTTTGAACAAATTAGTGAATAAGCATTGACAGTGATATTTTCCATATATTCTACATTGTATTGCCTTTGACCACTACTTTGGCTTTTAAAATATACTACACTATGTTACCTAGGTAACTCTGAACTCTACTGACATCCATTATGAATTCTGAATTTGCCCTACCCACCAGCTTATCTATATTTGACAATTTCAAGTGAATTCAGAGGTTGTATTGCATACTTGGCTCCATGGTAAATAAGCTAGCTTTATTTTGAGATAATATTGCAATTCTGATGATGAACTATTTATTTATGCACTGAAGACACTAATTCTCCTAAAGTAAATAAACATTAAATGATAATTCCTAATCGTCAATTGCAACTCTCTGTCTGTCTTTTCTACTCCCATACTTTTCCTTAATACAGTCCTGTCCTTCTTACAAGCTTAGTACTTTCACTAGGAGAAAGCCTTTTGTTTTCCAAAAGAAAGGCGAAGAGCAATACTAATTCTTTGCAAGAATTTGGCAACAATGTTATGTCAGAAACACCCAGTTTACTGGTAAACAGAAACTATTGCTTTCACTGTAAAATATTATAATTACACAGTGCAGCAATATCTCTGTGCTTTTTATCAGGGTGGAAATCAATAATATAGACTACAATTCTCTGTTGCACTAGAATAGACATAGAAGGCAGATGAAAAAGAGTTTATTGACTTAATAGGGGCTGTTACTATAGCAAAGCAAAACTGTAAAAGAAAATAGATTTTTAACTGATTTTAATCCAAACACCCAAATGTTTCAGTCTAATAAGAGATTTGATAAAAAAAAAAGTAAACAGAAACAAACAACAACAACCAAAAAACTCTCTTGTAGCTTCATTCCCTTTCCTTATTTATATACACACTTCACGCCATCATTACTGGCAAGTATCCAATCATAAGAAAAAATCCCATTAATGCTGGAAGAAATAAGCTAGGCGTTAAGGGAATGCTATATCTGAAAGTATTAATTAGAATATCTCATGTTTGTATCTGAAAAATGTCATAATTTAGAATGTGCCATTTTGTGTAACTAATAAAAGGCCCAGTGTTCTGTCTTGCGGCTTTGTATTCCTTGTTAAATAGGTTGCTTTGGGAAATTTTAAATATGCACAGTGGAAGCAGCAGGCAATTAAATCACCCAGAGTTGAAATATAATATTGAGACAGGGAGAGAGGGAGGAAAGAAGAAGTTGGAGAGGGAGAGGGAGAGAGAGAGGGAGAGGGAGAGGGAGAAGGAGAGAGAGAGAGAGAGAAACAACCTCAAATTTTGCTGTGTTTGCTCACATCAAGCAGT
>NW_006283768.1:2793300-2805568 GCF_000327345.1 Myotis davidii | reverse complement strand
CATATGTTTTTACTTTAATCCTCACTCAAACCATGCCTCGAGGAACAAACCCTGCATGTCTGGATAAATGGTTAGTAAAACAGCTGTGTTACTTTCATGCTGCATTTCAGGTACAAACTTAGTGCGATGCAGTCCCCAAATCATAACCAGAAGCTGTGCTTTTTACACACAGCAGCAGCCCATTTTCAAAGAATGTAACCTACCGTGGACAGAGAAATAAAAGGCCTATTGGATTTTTATTCTGTGTCAGCAACATAATGACATATTTACTAGTATTTTAAGTAAGGTTTCTTTTTAAAAGGTCCCTGTGTGTATCGATTCTGGAAGGTAAACAGAATATCATAAAAATGGTAAGAATAAATTATTTTATTCGTAAAAACTTCTATACAGATATATTTGGTTGTTTTGATTCTGTAAGCAATTTGTAATGTATTCTAAGAAATGTCAACATTTGCCCTCCATTAGTTTAAGATATAAAGATATCACATCGTTTGATCTATTCCTCTGTATAGGTATACATGCAGAACAAATCTTAGTGTCTTAATTCATGGTCATGAACGATGTGGTAAATTTTGTATATCTAAAGGCTCCTTAATAAAAAGTAAGACTTTGTAGGTATGGAAATCAAACAACCATCTCATTAAGAAAACCTAAGGAATGAAGCCATGAGAAATGGTGACAATTTAGCTTAAAGCACCCATTGTATTCGGACGCCAACCTTCTATGCCTATTTTAAAATTGATGTTTTATTAACATTGTTTCCTTTCAAAAAACATAATTTCTAACAAAACCCAGCATTTTCAAGGAGCTGTGAAGATGTTCCCATTAAGTATGTGTAAACTGGTAAATCTACCTACAGAAATGTTTCCTGTCATATATATATATATATATATTTATATGACATATCGAAGGGACCTTAGTTCAGTCACAGCCATGGATTAGGAATAAATAGCTTGTGTGTTGGACGCCATGTGACTCTGTGAGGAGGTTAGGGTGCCCTTGGTGCGCTCTCACAAAACTGAGTAGTGGTCCTGGGTCTGGAAAGAATGGCAGTCCCTGTATGGAAATGTGCGCAAATCACACTCTGTCACTTGTCAGCTGGGCACAGTTATTCCCTTTGGTTCCTGGGAGTCTACCTTTTCCAATTTTCGGAGATAACTAGTATATTGGTATATTATTGAAGTTTTTGTTATTGAAATTTTTCATTTCTCATATTTCCTGCCAATAATTCCAAGTGGTTAAATCTCACATCTCCCCAGTGTGTCCTTGGCTGACACAGACTTACTCTGCATGCAGAGCCCATCAGTGCAGTTCTTGGATTGCAAGACCAGGCCATCGCAGTCCTTGCCTCCGTTCTTGGGGGCGGGCGCCGTGCACTCCCTCCTGCGCCAGTGCGTGCACTCCGTCCCGCAAGTAGACCACTTGCTCCAGGAAGTCCACCGACCATCCACTGCCACAGAGAAAACCCAGCGTCAGGTCAAAGGTACAGGAGCTTGGAGGGCAGAGGGGAGCTGAGCCCAAGTATACAGCAAACACACAAGCAGGAGAAAATGCCCCCGTGGAGGACTGGATCTCTCTCCGCTGGGGAAGTAGAGCATGCTCTGCGCACACCTGCTGGGCTCTGTGAGCTCTCCTGGGAGCTGTGTGACTGCTTCCTCAGGGACACCCAAGGGAGGCTTAAAGGGACACACAGGACCAGAATTGCCACCAAAGCTGTATAAAAGTAAGTCATGGTGGTGCCCCTTTCTCTATCAAATGGTAAACTTCTGGATTTTGTGTTGAAAATTAGGGGGCTTCTTTTTGGACCCCAAATTCCTTTATGCATAGCGTCATATGAGGGGTACAGTTAACTTATGTGGGAAAAATGGTTGGTTGAGTGGGGAAGAAATCTACCTGTGTACCCACTCTTCCATCCATTCATCTATCCATCCATGTATCATGCATCAATATCTATCTATCTATCTATCTATCTATCTATCTATCATCTATCGATGTCCTATATGCCTCTTTTATTTTTTCATCTGGGCTAATTGATTCTCTTGAGATCTTCAATGTTTTCTTAAAAAAACAATTTTCCATTTATTATTTGATGATTCCAGTCCATTATTTTATGATGTATACATTTCTATTTTTATTAAAAATATATGTAGTCATATTTAATTTTCTGCCATGATTTGGTAATTTAGAATTGACTCACTTTCTTCCTATTTTTGGTGGCTGGCTTGGCAGTAATTTCAATGATAATGAGCTGAGATATCTCTATGTTAAAAACAATTTCCATTCCTAAGTTTAAAAATATGTAGTAAATTTATTGAACATCTAATATACATAGCATCTTATACCTGCATATTGATAGAAATTATATCAATTTTAATAGTTTATGATTTTACGTTCAAATTGTGTAAATATATTATGCATATGGTAGAGATATAAACATGCCCACATAAAAAAATGATGAAAGCATTAATACTTTAATGGTACAGAGCTGCCTATATAAACAGCTCCCAGCTATCTGAAGAAAAGGCATTTGCTTTGACCTAGAGCCTTAGATCCTAGACCATTCCAAATTACACACTCACACATTTCTATTTCACTCAAAAAGCTCAGTGCATTTTTAATCGTGGGAGTCAACATGTAGGTAAAATATTTAAGAGTATACGATAGCATCCTGAAGTTGTAAACCTAGCTGGGTGTCAAAATTTGTTCCATAAATAAAAGCTCTCAAAGGGTAGGTTACTATTTTGATATTTGGAAATCAACACAGGAATATAAAATATAGATTATGTTTTTATTTCAGTTCACTTCTTCAGCCCATCTCTCAGAAAGTTTGTCCTAAAGGATAAACCAAACAAAAACCAGGCAAAATAAAGGGAAGTAAAAAAGACTGTGTATTGAAACAATGAAATTGACAATATAATAGCTACCTCGATGGAGTGCACTATTTTTATGGATTATTTCAAAATAATTCTAGCTAAACTTTTCAACTTATTGATTAGAGCTTAGGGAGTTTTGGTTTTAGTGGGTGTTAACTTCAGTTACCTGGGGATAAGAGCAGGTGACAATATAAAATAGCACAGAGAGATGCTCAGAGGCACCAGATGCAATCTGGGCATAGGTACTCCTGCACATAACTCACAAAACAGGTGGCCAACCAGTACAGATAATAAAGTGCTGACTGCATTGTATTTTCAAAATCCATTAGCTCATGTGTCACAAAGCTTAGACTTCCTTTTCATTCAGTCCAAATGTTTTATTTGCTCTTGCCCAGAAACTGACACCAAATATCAAATATTTCCTTCTAAACATTATCTGGGTTTTAGTTCCAATTAGTTCCCATGGCTTTCTGGAGATCAAGGGTTTTTGTTTTTTCTTTTCTTTCTAAAATGTGTGGCTTTCAGTGGTGCTCGAATCTCTTGAATTACAGAACCTACAATCTTGGCTCCAGCAGTTTTGTTTAGTAATAGAGAGGGATTCTGTTGACGTGTGTTTAATCTCCTGTTTTATATGATTTTTCATGGCTCAGTAATAAAGTTAAGTACTCTTTTGGGGGAAAATATTTGATTTCCCAGCAATGTAAGCATCGAATGGGATGATGCATTTAAATAATGTTTATTGCACACAGGTCAAGGAGAAGGCTTTGTGTAGACCCCTTAAATGCATCTCTGGAATGGGAGGAGTCAGTTGGAACGAGAGCGCTAGTTTATTTACCTGGGCACAACGTGGTACAGGCTATTTTCTGCACGCTCTGCCCTTCGCAGAAGGCACCACCGTTGAGGGGTGCTGGGTTGGTGCAGGTCCTCGTGCGCTTCTGAAACCCCCGTCCACAGCGGCTATTACACACAGACCACTCTGTCCAGGTGGACCAGCCACCGTTTACTGGGAGGAGGTAAATAATAACATGTGGATTACATGTTTGTGCACGCACACACAGATGCACAAACCACACACAACACATCGACACAAATTTATTCCCCAAGGAACTATAGAAAAAATCTAAAATTCAAAGCTAGAAGAGACCATAGACTTCATATCATTCAAAGTTTTATCACAGAGTCGAAGAATCTAAGCACAGAGATTAAAAAAACAAAAACAAAAATGAATTACCAATGTTTACTCACCTACCCAGAAAAGCAAATAGGGTTGTGTTCTCCTTTCCTTGGCTATTGTTCTTTTTAAAACAAAATACATCCCCCTACCTAGTCAAGCTCTAAAAACTACTTTTGACAGCTTATCTCAAATAATAAATGTTCACTTCCTTATGCCAAGGCTGTAAGTGGGTCTGAAACATGGGAGCTGAATAAGACCATTCCATCTTGTCTTAATACCAGATGACTGATTACTTTTCTTCAGCATATATAAACTGTGCAACCTTTTAAGGATTTTTCGTCAGTTTTATTAAGTAACCACTGAACCTGGTCAAAAAAATAAAATCTTATATTGCTGGGTTTTTTACTGGGTAGCTATGTGACTGAATTGGCGATTAGTTGATGTAATTGAAATGAACACCTATTTTGTATATGAGAGCTAATGATGGTGTTGGATGGAGATGTCACCAGAGATGAGATTGTGAAGCCTACACTCTTACACTCTGCTCATTACTTACCTCAAAGATCTTACTCTGGAAAACACTCCTCACTATGAATGCCTTGATGGAGCATGTAAAGCAAGTTCCAGAAAGTTCAAGTTGCTCTGATGTGTAGGGGGACATGTCAGCGCCAGTTTACCTGGGGTTTTGCAGTCACTGGACTGAGCCAAGGTTCACAGAAGAGGCAACAGACTGCTTTAAGCATCTTCTCTCCAAATTCGCTCTGTATCCCCGTGGCCCAGGGCAGGGAGAGAGGAAGGCTCAGGAAAGCAGCTGGACCGTAGGCAGATTTCTTTCATTTTCTTATAAACTGACTGACAAAGGAATAGGAATTTCCAAGACCAGTCTTCCCATGAGCATCAGGGAAGCAGTGAAACCTCACTGTCCACGTGAGCAGCAGGAAGAGACCAGCCATGAGGATTGCCAAGGGGCCGCTTATCTGATGTTTTAAAATAAAAATGACACCTGCACTTCGACATGAACTAGACTGAGACCCCAAAAGCTCACTCACCATAGACGATGACAGTCGCCGTTGTGCTTTTCCTCTTGGCAACAATGTTTTTGGCGACACATGTATAGTTTGCGGTATCTGAGAGGCGGGCCTGCTTGATGATGAGGTTGTGATCAATAGTAATATAAAAATTCCGGTCTTCAACTGGGTCAATTATGTCTTCATTTTTCAACCATTCCACCTAAAGAGGCACAAGAGAAACAGATAATTTCCCCGGATGTATCCCCGGACGGCTGCCTGTCCTAACTTGGGTTTTGCAACATGTATAACATTGCTCCGAGCTCTGAACTTCTGCAGACGGGGAGGAAGTAACTTTGGGAGGTCATGTGAAGTACTGCTCACCTGCCAGGCATGCTGATTCTGTCTGTGCAGCGGTATTCTCAAATGTCAATGAACCCACGGGGAAATGCAGTGTTCAAATTGTTTTCACTTTGCCCTGCAGGCAGGAACAGGGAAGGTGCCTCTGCCAAGTTCCGAACCCAATCAAAGATAATAGGCTACGCATTTCCAACTGAACTCACACCTTTTGCTATTTGATTTGTTTACTTGCGGCCACCGACCTGCAGCTTTTCCGGGGGGAGAGTGTAAGAACGACGTGAGAAGCTCGAGAGCAGCTCCCACATGTCGCTCTAATAAAAGAACATTTGGATGATTTCCGCGTAGCCCTTGCTGAAACATATGGACTAGATTTCCCTGAAAATGCATCCACTTTAAAATGCTGTAAACACATATTTGAAGATGCATCTGAGCCAAAATAGTTGGGGGGGAAAAAGATCTTCTACCAACTCTCAATATAATTCAAATAGCAGGGAAGTTATACCCAAATCTCTCCCTTTGTGTATCACTAGCAGCAAATCTTTGGCTTAAGGTTTGCTTCTGGGGAAACCTGATGGCAGACAGGACTGTCCAAAACTAGTAAACTGATCAATTTTCTATGCAATTAATACCAACTGAGCAACCGAGATGTTATCCCTGCAGAATGAAAAGAGGGAGATGCATGTGTATAAGCGGCCCTATGAGGGAGAAACCATTTCTTGTCCTGTAAATCGCTTCTTTTTCCCACCCCTCTCCCTCATGCACAGGTTTTTCCATAAAGGAAAACAACATTGATATTTACCACATTTCAACATTCTTTAGCATTAGTGGGCATGTGAATGCAGGTAACCTTCAGGGGTAGGGAGTCAACAGTGTTGCCATTTTCAAAATCTTAAGCAGCTTCTCTAGCACCACAGGCGGTCTGGAAATTAATCTCTCAGTCTGTCAGTGGGCTTGACAATGCAAAGCTCTAAATTAAATCTAACCCCGGGACTCTAAGATAACGCTCCTCTAATCCATAGAAGAGAGGCCACAATTTAAAGAGAAAAACAAAAACCAACAACAATCCTGAAAAAAAAAGTGAGAAAGTAGATAAGAGCAACTATTTGTAATAACGTACATTTTGAAGTAGGTAACCATTCTTGGTATTGACAGTAATGGGTGTGAGAATGAGAACAGAACCCATTAAAACAGTGGAGCTTTAAAACATGCCTTTTGCCCTCACATACAGACTGCATGTTCAGTCAGGGCCATCCTTGGAGATGCGTATTTGATCAGATGCTCATACTCACTTGACCTGGATGTCCTCACCTTTGGCCTGTGTGTGGTAATGTGATCCTGCTAGAAGTGCAAGGGGAAGGTAGCAAAAGTCACAGTGTCAGAAATCGACTTGACAGTCATTGAAAGCTGACATGGACATCTTAATCTAATCATTACCTAGCTTATCTATGCATTTTAGGACCTATACCCGTGACTGTGTTCTAAAGAGCAGCCGTCAGGCTCCTGGGCTCTTTGCCTGGAAGTGCCTAGGGGTTCCCCGCTCCTCCACCCTCCCCTCCCCAGTTTCCCCCTCCACAGTGTCTTACAGAGTGTGGGAAAAGCCTTAGGAAATTGGCTAATCCCAGTTGGAATCTGAGCTGTTACTCTCCAGAGTTCTCCTTGCAGGGTTACGCTGAAACTATCTCCTTGGGCCTTCACCTGAATGCACATTTTTTTTCTGGTATTCTCCTTTTCTCTCCTGCTTGCTCCACCTCTGAGGCTCTCCTGGAAGTGTACCCATAAAAACCACTCACAGTCAGCCCTAGCTGGTTTGGCTCAGTGGATAGAGTGTCAGCCTGTGGACTGAAGGGTCCCAGGTTCGATTCCAGCCAAGGGCACATGCCTGGGTTGCGGCTCAATTTCCATTGGGAGTTGTGCAGAAGGGAGCCAATCAATGATAATCTCTCATCGTTGATGTTTCTATCTCTCTCTCTCTCCTTCTCTCTTCCTCTCTGAAATCAATAAAGAAATATTTTGAAAAAACTTAAAAATTAAAAAAACCAAAAAAACCAAAACCACTTTCATTCAAACCTTTGCCTCATGATTTGCTTCTGGAGAACCTGCCCTAAGTCTTGACTATTCAAAACCATGGTTTCTTCTTTGCATGTAATATCTGTTAACAACAGTATCATTATCCTGGTCAAAAAAGACATCAAGAATCCCAAGGGATATTGCGAGCCACTTTTTATTTAAAGAGTTTATTACATGGAGGAAAGAGCGCAATTGGAATAGTTGACAAGAGATTTAAAAAGACATACATGATTATTGGGTATATGACCTTTACTTGCTTATACAGTACATGGCTGCCTTTTCCTTTCTTACCAACCTTGGAGAGGGGATTGTGGCCTGAGCCCCGAGGACCCCTGAGGAGCCCCAGTATTGCTGGGGGGCACTGCCCTCCTCCCTGAACTCTGACTTTAACCAGAGAGGCTCCTCTTGGATCTGTTTTCCACACTGGCTCATTTGCATGCCTTTGTCTGGAGAAATGAAGGGTTGTACTGCTAGAAAATTCCTGTAGAAATGTAGAGGGGAGTCCAGGACTTCTCCAGCTCCGAATAAGACCCTCCTTCTCCGTTCTGCACATCGCAATTCTCCCAGCCATGCCACATGTCCTGCTGTGAGGCCACCATCTGCACGAGGAGCTCGGGACCAGTCTACAGGTCATCGCTCCCCCCTGTACTAAACCCTCATCCTGTCTACACATCCCCATCGCCCCTCTTCCCAAACCCTCAAACCCTTTCCATCCGGCCTTGGAGTAGTAAAATCCTCCCAAATTTCCATTTCTTTTCAGATGGTTTTCTTCACTTTCCTCTCACTGAAAACCACTCTCTCCGTGACGCTACTGTTCTTCTGGACTCAACTCAAATGTGGGACGTTCCCCACTCAACACACCACTGCGCCCGGGGCGCCAGTGAGTGTCCCCCTGCTTCTGCATGGTCTATTCCCGACTGTTCCGGCCAAACACCTTCGCTCTACATCTCATGCCATCAGATTATGTCACCCAATTCCCATATTTCTGTAGTCATCTACGTACCTCTGGGTTCACAGTCATTTTATCCAGCACAACTTCTGTCATAATTTCTGATGATTTTAATAACCAAAAGATGACATTTCCAACATCTTGGCCCCTCAGTTCCATAACCCTCCCTCCGGGGATGACCTTGATGGCTAAGTCAACTACACTCACAGTCACATATTCCAGGACAGAGGTGGTCAACCCTGACTTCACTGCAGAATAATGTGGAGGGCATGTACAATACATCAATTCTAAATCCAACCCAGAGAAACTCTGATTCACTGGTCAAGACTGGTTGAACAAGAGTATTTTTCAAACTCCCCAGGGGGCTGTGGTTTGCTGCGAGGGTTGAGGAACACCACACTGGACCGTTGCCTTTCAAGTGAGATCGTGAGCCAACAGTATCTGTTACCTGGAAATTTGATAGAATGCAGAATCCCAGGCTCTGTCCCCCTAGACCCGTGGTCGGCAAACTGCGGCTCGCGAGCCACATGCGGCTCTTTGGCCCCTTGAGTGTGGCTCTTCCACAAAATACCACACGGGCTCGCACGTACAGTGCGATTGAAACTTTGTGGCCCATGCGCAGAAGTCGGTTTTCTGCCTGGGCGAGTCTATTTTGAAGAAGTACTGGTGATATCTGGCTCTGTTGACTAATGAGTTTGCCGACCACTGCCCTAGACTTACTGAATCAAAATGCAAATCATAATATCACCAGGGGATTTATATGCACATTAAAGTGTGAGCAGAACTGGCCTAGCTCTTGTCTTTACCAGTAATTGCAAACCTTCCTAAACTCAGTTCCAATATCCTCTCATCACCATTTTCTGTCTTTCCTGCTTCTTCTCTCTAGGACTCCTATTTTAACAAACCCGCACCAGGACCCACAAGCTATTGAACTTACCAACTTTATCTCTCACCCTCTCATAGTTCCTATTCCTTTTTGTCAAGTGTAAATTTCTGACTTTTCCTACAATCCCTTGAATTATACCCTCAAGTCTTTCATTCCTTTTTCACTGCATGGTGCTCACTTACTCACTCTTCCCTGCACCACTGTTTATCCTGGCAGTGGGAAATGGCTGTGGGCGTATCTTAAAGTCATGATAACAGAACTCAAGTGGGCCTTAATTCTGCCAAAAACAATCACACTCTATTTCCATTTTCTGTTCACCGTCCTGCACTCCTAGACAGCTATTTCACACCCCCTCTCACCTTAAACACTGCTTCCCCCTGGATCATCACTTTCAGCTGATGACCAGGTTTCCACACTGCTGAGAACACCGACAATCACATCTTCCAAAGCTCCCGCTGCCTGCCCAGCTCGATTCTGCACCGTCTGCCTTGTTCCTGGGTCAGCTCTCTGTGCTCCCGTCACCTCGCATGTGTACTGTGCATCCCATTGCCTTCTCTTATTCAAGGGGGAGCCCAGCAATTCTCTTCTCTCTCTTTTTTAAATCACTCATTTCCCCTCTCCACTGAATCATTTCCATTAGCATTCAGACGTGCAGTTATTTCCACAATGCAAAACAGAGTTGCTCCCACTCATTTCTGCCTCTATTGTCCCCAGATTTTTCTGCTCACCTCACAAAATGCCTTGGAAGAGCTGTTTGTATTCACTCTCCAATTCCTTTCCTCTTCGCTGCTACTGCCTCTACTCTAATCCGCCTCCACCATTTCACAGAGCTGCTCTTTTCAAGGCATCAATTACTTTCACTGCGTTAGACGTGCTGGTGAGGGCTCCCTGCTCTCCTGACTGGGCTCAGCAGCAGTGTTTGACCTGGTTGGCCCGTCTCTCCTCACTCGCTTTCTCTGGACATGGCACTTTCCCGGTGTTTGTCCTACCTCATCCCATCCCCCATGCTTTCTTGGGCTGAGGACTGTTCCCTGAGTGGACTCCATCCTTGGAGTCCTTGCACTAGAACTTGGACCTCTTCTTTTTCCTATTTTCTATCCATATTCACTTCCTTGATGAACTCATCCAGTCCCATGCAGATGACTTCTAAATTTATCTCTAGTCCAGTTTTTTTATAAGTAGAAAGAGTAGACTCTAAAATAATGATAACAACTATGGTATAGTAAGTACACAAACCAGTAACAATTGTTTATTATCATTATCAAGCCTTATGTGCTGTACAGAATTGTATGTGCTATACTTTTATACAATGGGCAGCGCAGTGGGTTTGTTTACACCAGCATCATCACAAACACCCGAGTAATGCATTGCACTAGTACAGTATGATGGCTAGGGTGTCATTAGATGATAGGAATTATAATCTTCTGGGGTCCATATGTGGGGTCCATGGTTGACCTAAATATGGTACTCCCTCCCTGTCTCTCTTCTCTTTAGCATGTCAGCTCCTTTGGTGGCCCTTATGTACATCAGGGGGTGCTTCTGCCTTGGTGGTTCGAGTCTGCTGGTGTGCGTGCCTGGAATAATCATAACCCAGGTATCTAAACGATTTGCTCCCTTCCCTCCTTCAGGTCTTTATTCAGATGTCACCTCAGCAAGTCACTTCCTGATCAATCTTTAAAACAGCAACATCTCCCTCTGCCTATGTCCCCAATTTCTCCCCCTCTTTTCCTTAATTTTCTCCATAGCACTTTTCATTCACCTTCTCATATAGTCTGTATTTTTTTTTATTATTGTCTCTTCCACCAGAATTTAAGCTCCACAAATGTTAGTCTGTGTTTTTTATCCTCATCTGAGGATATGTCTAGAAAAAGGAAGGGAGGGAGGGAGGGAGAGAGAGATTAAAGAGACAAGAAGAGAAGTGAAAGGAACATTGATCAGTTGCCTCCTGTATGTGTTCTGACTGAGAATCAAACCCACAACCTTTTGTTGTATGGGACAATGCTCCAACCAATTGAGACACCTGGCAAGAACTTGGTCTGTTTTTGATCATGGTTATATTCCTGAGGCCTGGAACTGGCATATAGTAGGTGCTTAATTAGTGTCGCTGAATGTATGAACAACAAGACATGTAGTGGGATCAAGTCTGTTTAAGCACATGCATTTTTAGGTCTCTATCAACTTGGTGCTTTAACTGTCAAAATTAATATTAAACATATTTTAAACACCCTTTCTCACTAAGTTCTGCTTGAGATTAAGGACACACATCTCCGCTGCCTGAAGAAAATTCCTATAGAGCTGGCCTGGATTCCAAGTGGACTCACTGGAGAAATCCTGAGGTAGAGGAAGGCCTCTGTCGTTATGCTGGGAAATCCCCCATGTTTCTCTGCCATTTATAAATCTAAAGTTATAAATGTGCAGCTAAGATGTCTTTGAAAGTGGCAGACCTCCCTAGACCACATCGTACCTATGTGCTTGCTGGGGGGAAAAGGTGTTTGAGCCATTATTACAGAATTTCACATAGTAAACGCAGAACCTAGGTGCTCATGGTAAACCTCAGCTTACAACACAGCTTCCTAAGAATTGTAATTTTCAACAAAGAGTTAGGCACCTTGTGATTTCAATTACATTCCACAAATACTGACTACCTACTCTGTGTCAGGCATTGTGTCAAGCTCAGGGAGACGAAGGAACTAACCAGATATGTGCTTGCTTTGTGGAGCTCTGGGCAAGAAGACAAAGCTATCCACAGTGTGACAGAGAAACCACACACACGTGCCGGGTGAAAGTAAATTGAGGTTCAAGTAATGTGGGGAGAGCTTGGAATGTCTGAACTACTTTCTGAGGGGTGAAATTAAGCTTCCTGGGAAGGCAAAGAGGACAGTGGAGGATGAGGAGGACGTGCGAGGAAGAGGACAAAGCAGGTTCTCCGGCACAGGCGTGGAGCACCTTGGG
>NW_006283768.1:2774594-2792904 GCF_000327345.1 Myotis davidii | reverse complement strand
AAGTGTTCAGTGAAAATTTGAGGGAGAGTGTATGGGAGGGAAAACAATGTGTGAGGAAAATTCTGTTTATCCTGTAAGGGATTGTCTGAATCAGCAAAAGGAAACCATATAAAAGCTTTATAAATGTATCCTTTTATTTAAAAGTATATCCTTTTTATGCAGTGTCTCCAGAACCCAACACCACCAGGAAAAGTGACAGACACTCTTCCAATTGAAGGCAAGGTCACAGTAAGTTTCCTTACATAAACTCTAAGTAAAATCCCAAGAAACAGTACGGTATCTTTCATCATGCTGGAATTTTATTGTATTGGATAGTAATTAATTATATTGTTGCAGTGCAGTTTATTTGTAAACTGATCTCAGTCAACCAGGGGTCAGCACTTTGGCCTCGCTTCTGAATTCTGTTCATATTTCAGTCATTTCAGTGCTTCTCGTTGATTTCACCAAGGCTTTCTTCCTCTCATCCTCCCCATTTCACAAACCATCTGACTTCCTCGTGGGAGAAGTCTTTCTGTGTTAGGAGTTATTTTTAGCTTTGCATAAAACATTCAAGAAGAGAGAAAACAGGTTGGCATTCAGAAGACAATAAAAGGCTTTGCCCGTAAGTCGTTGCCAGGTTTGCAATGAGGCGAAGTGCTGCTCCTGTCCTGGCTCAGTAACTGCAGTCTTTTCAATAATGTGGGGCATATCTGAAGTAGTTGATTCAAGTGTTTATAAAGACATGAGGATTTATTAACAGCTAATACAATAGTTACAAGGAGAGCCCCACCATTTCTGTTCCTCTCCTGGGCAAGCTTCTTATCTCTCACTAGAGGCCCGATGCACAAAATTCGTGCCTGGGTCTCGGAAGGCTTTCTTCCTCTCATCCTCCCCATTTCACAAACCATCTGACTTCCTCGTGGGAGAAGTCTTTCTGTGTTAGGAGTTATTTTTAGCTTTGCATAAAACATTCAAGAAGAGAGAAAACAGGTTGGCATTCAGAAGACAATAAAAGGCTTTGCCCGTAAGTCGTTGCCAGGTTTGCAATGAGGCGAAGTGCTGCTCCTGTCCTGGCTCAGTAACTGCAGTCTTTTCAATAATGTGGGGCATATTTGAAGTAGTCGATTCAAGTGTTTATAAAGACATGAGGTTTTATTAACAGGTAATACAATAGTTACAAGGAGACCTTAGGATGTCCTATTTGCATATCCTGTTGTCATGTTCTGTTGATTAATCCCACTGTATGCAGTTGGGAATCTTACTTTAAGAAGCGGTTCCTACAGCACCAACTAAGAGGGCTGCTCTCTAGTCAGACTGCCTGGGTTCAATGCTGACCCCCACCATTTCTGTTCCTCTCCTGGGCAAGCTTATCTCCCACTAGAGGCCTGATGCACAAAATTCGTGCAAGGGTCTCGGCCCTTACAGCCCCTGCTTCATCTGGAAGGTTGTCAGGAAGGATGCCTGGAAGGATGTTGGAAGGTCATTAGGCTATCCAGTCTAATTAGCATATTATACTTTTATTATTATAGTTGTGCCTCAGGGTACTCATTTATAAATAAGGATCCTTCTCAAACCCATTTCATAATGTTTTTAAGAATCAAATGAGTTAATGCACACACCTGGCATACAGTAAATATTTGTCAATTCTCCTATATAATAAAAGGCTAATATGCAAATTGTTCCCTCGGGAGTTCTACCGGGGAACGGAAGTTCAGGAGTTTGATCAGTCGCTATGATGTGAGCTGGTCACCAGGGGGCAGTGCGGAACATGGTGGGCGACCAGTGGTGGTGGTGGTGGTGGTGGTGGTGGTGGGACACTGAGGGAGTGAGAGAAGGAGGAGGCAGGGAGGCCTGAAGGTGGGGAACCTGATCAGCCCTGATCACCAGCCAGGCCTAGGGACCCTATGGATGCATGAATTTTTTGCACCGGGCCTCTAGTTATTAATATTAGATGATTAAGGATATACTAAAGAAGAGAGGAAAGAACCCAAACCACTCTAAAAAATACTGTAGAAATGGTGTTAACCTAAAAACAAAAAGTAAAATATATTCATATCTGAATTGCTTTATCTTTCACTGACATTTCCACTGGGACAAAGTCAACTCACCATTAGATTACAACTTTTTAAGATTGTACAAGGAATATATAAATGATTAAGTATAAAACTGACCAATCTAGTTTGTATGCTAAACTTAAATACTCATTTCCACTTAAATTCTATGAATCCATGTTTCCAGAGATGTAATTAGCATGTATGTGCTTTAGAACATGACATTTTAATCAGTCTGTATAAATATTTTCTAATTCTTTTGGGTTATAGACCAATCATCACACTACATTAATTTTTAAAGGTATAAGTAGAATAGATTTTTAATAGAAGAACTTTTATAACATTAATTTGAGAAATTTTCATTACTGTACTTGTTATAAATGATGGGAAAGTTCTATATTACTATTACTTTTACCTACACCTAGGCCGTCATATTTTTATAGTTTTTATTTTATCTCTGTGAGTTCTCGTTTTTTCTCCTGCTATTTCAAGTTCGTCCTCATCACTGGTTCTCTTAATGACATAAGTTTCTACTCCATCCCCTTACAGGGCAACCAGTGGCGGTGGTGGTGGTGGTGGTGGTGGTGGTGGTGGTGGTGGTGGGGCACTGAGGGAGTGAGAGAAGGAGGAGGCGGGAGACCTGGAGGTGGGGAACCTGATCAGCCCTGATCACCAGCCAGGCCTAGGGACCCTATGGATGCATGAATTTTTTTGCACCGGGCCTCTAGTTATTAATATTAGATGATTAAGGATATACTAAAGAAGAGAGGAAAGAACCCAAACCACTCTAAAAAATACTGTAGAAATGGTGTTAACCTAAAAACAAAAAGTAAAATATATTCATATCTGAATTGCTTTATCTTTCACTGACATTTCCACTGGGACAAAGTCAACTCACCATTAGATTACAGCTTTTTAAGATTGTACAAGGAATATGTAAATGATTAAGTATAAAACTGACCAATCTAGTTTGTATGCTAAACTTAAGTACTCATTTCCACTTAAATTCTATGAATCCATATTTCCAGAGATGTAATTAGCATGCATGTGCTTTAGAGCATGACATTTTAATCAGTCTGTATAAAATTTTTCTAATTCTTTTGGAATTAATTTTTAAAGGTATAAGTAGAATAGACTTTTAATAGAAGAACTTTTATAACATTAATTTGAGAAATTTTCATTACTGTACTTGTTATAAATGATGGGAAATTTCTATATTACTATTACTTTTACCTATACTTAGGCCATCATATTTTTATAGTTTTTATTTGATCTCTGTGAGTTCTCATTTTTTCTCCTGCTATATCAAGTTTGTCCTCATCACTGGTTCTCTTAACGACGTAATTTTCTACTCCATCCTTTTACAATGGCACACACATCAGTTTCAACACCTTTGTCCACATCCCTAAGAAATGGAATTTCCTGCCGGCCACCTCAGTTCAGGAGCGAGTGTCCTGAGCTCTCCTCTGCTTCTCCTTCTCCCCACCAGAAAGGATTCCGGGGCAGAGGGACTTGCGTGTGGGAAAGAAGAGAGAAATTATGACCCACGTCCTGGGGCTCTGGAATCATCACCATCCTTTGGTGGGGGAGAAGTAGGGGTGTGACATGGAGGAGAAGAGGGCACCCTGTGGCCTTAATATGCATCCTGACCTGGCTGAAGAGTGCCCAAAGCAGATTCCCCTGGGCTGAAACTGGGAGGACGGAGACGGGGGTGAGAGGGATGGGTGTGTTGGTGAGGAGTGAAAAAGGAAGAAGTCAGTGAGCTAGTGTGGAGCATTCCAGGTACCCACTAGGAATTTTATATTTACGCTCTCTGTACCCCACAACTGCGCTGAGAAGGTGTTTATATTCCAACTTTTCAAATGAGAAGGACGACGCTCACAGAGAAGCTAGCACAGCTTACACAGCTCCTGAGGGAGCCCAGGTCAGGACTGGCTGAGCCCTGGACTCTCCTTGTCTACCAGGCCAAGAGCTGCCAGAGGGCACCTATGTGGGGCAGGCTGGAGCCTGGACAGGGTGGGCTCAGAGTCATGTGATGGTGGCGGGAAGAACCAGTGACACCAGGAGAGACCTTAGCCACTCCAGACATGGACTTGGGCTGGCCTCTGGCCGGTGCTCCCCAGGAAAGTGGTGCCATCCACAGGAAAGAGGCGTTGGACCCATCCTCTGTTATCACCACTGCCCTGCTGACTCTTGGAACTGACACAGGTTTACTTTCAGAGGCATCCGGAAAGCCTCCTCGCACTCCAAAACCACTCCCACATTGGTGGCAGCGACTCGAAATGTCTTTAAGAAGGAGGAGTTTTTAATCCTACCATTAAAAGGTTCTCTTCACATGCATATTACCTGAAGAAATAGCATCTGAAACCACATAAAGGATTATAAAACTCAGAGTATAAATGACTACGGGAGAATGCTTTCCAGTTTAGATAAAGAGGAGTTTGAAGGCAGTAGGATTTCAAACTGGGAGTCAAGTACCCAGCTGTCTGCAAAATTTTCTAAGTGGTACACATGCAAAAATATTTTTAAGGAAATCAGTACTTATATCTTTGACTTCCATATGTATTTCATCCTGAAATTAATTTCCCCTGATAACTTTCCCCCTACTTTTCAAAACAAAGGATCTCTTTTTCCTCCCAATCTTACCATGGATTATTGCATAAGGGTTTAAAACCTCCAGGGTGCCAAACAAGTGAATAATTGGGGATGTAAGTGTGATAGTTGACAGAGTAAGGGTCTGTAATGAGAGGGTAACAAATCCTTTTGCAAATCAGGGGGTTTACAATTCATTGCTCTCATCAAAATTGAAGGAGGATCTAAGATGCCAGCTGATGTGTCACTAAACATAAACTTTGATGATAGAACACTATGTGATTTTTGGCAGGTGATTCTGAAGATGTGCAAAGAATAAGTAACTCCTTGTATTCCTATGGATGAAAAGAATATCGTCTGTATTTGTGTCTATTATAGATAACCAATAGAAATAAAATGTATTTTATTCTGTCTCAAGTCAGTGGTAGGTAGCATTCAAACATGCTAAATGAGCTAGCTGATGGAGAGTACAACTTCACTTACGTATAAAATATCTATTTACAATAAAAATTCAGTATTTATGCTAAATAATTATTTTTTGAAATTTGCAGTGTATTTTGGTTGTTTAGACAAATCATATGCTACTAATAATGAGTAAACTGACAACTTAATCCAAAAGAAATTTAAGACCAATATCTATGCGTAATAAAATTTACATGCATATTTTATTACCCAAAAAACATGAAATGATCAATAAAAATTTTATGCACAAAATATATTAGGGTAAAAATCTATAGAGGAAATAATGTAGCAGTATAAGCAAAAATAGAAGAGGAACACACACTATAAATATTCTACTACTAAAAAAGAATTTGTTCTCATATTTTGTCAATGGATGATGTTGGGTAAGAAATCATTAGAAGGTTTGAAAAGATACTAAATACTTACAGTAAAACCAGACATAATATCTTTTCTCATTATTTAACTTTATGATAAAAATTTTAGATACCAACCTAAAATATCTTACATATTTTATAAATTATATATAATAAAATATATGTATATATAAAGTCTTTTAGGGATATGCTAGCAAAAATTTGAAAATCACTGCACTAAGGCATGGGAACATGGTGATTCTGTCATCCAGAGTGAACTCTATCAGGGGAGAATGAAGGAGGCTGAGATACAAGAAGACAAAATTACAGGATAATAAGAGTGGCAATTGGAGACCGGTGAATGGAACCCTCCATGTATTTCTCCTGGGTGCTTCTGCAGTTATGTATATTGCTTCACTTTTACATAAGGCCAATGAAATCTTGACAAAAGACACTCCAGTCTCAAGTACAAAAGCTTAGAGTTAAGACTCAGCTCTCCCATTCATCAGTTCTATGCTTTTAAGCAAGTCATGTAACATCATTAAACCTTATTTTTCTGACTTTAGAATAAGAATATTAATATCTATCCTAATTCCCTCATAAGTTTCCTGTGAGATGTGAAAATCATAATATGTAAAAGAATTTTTATGACTGCTATACAACTTTAAACTGGTATTATATGATTATTTTTCAACAGAGTAATTTATTTCAAGACATAAATGTTTTACTAGTTTCAATGACTTCTATAAATTAAGATTTAAGTTTAATAAACAGGAAAGAATGATATCTAGTGCAAAATGAATGATATTTTAAAATGCTTTTACTGGGCACATTTTTTTTTAACCTAACACATTCTGTTAAGTTCTGTCCTAAAGACATCTTCTGGTGGAGGACATCTAGACGCCGTGATTCACCCACGTTAAATCTAAGGGAACACTCTGTGCGGTTCATTATTTTCTTAGGCAACATGCTTCCTGGTAAGGGCGCTGAGCCTTGTGACATAGCAAAGGGTTATCTTCACGTTGTGAGATACTGTTCCACACTCAATCAAGGAAAGACAAACAAAAAGAAGGGCATCCTATTCCAGCTGAAAAGTGTTAGCAAATAGAAAACAGAGAAAATTTACCCAGAAGACACACATGTGAGGGAGTAGGCATCACAGCCAAGACTATTCCCATCTCTGCCTTGCTGAACCTTGTAATTAGAAATTGCCCTCATTGGTCACTTCTCCTACCGCCTAGGCTCTTTGAAACTCTAGGTCATCACACATTTCGCCATATTTTGTCATCTCCCTTAATATGATTAGAGGCTATAGCACATGTGTGTTTTCCTAGCAGACCAATGAAACCAAAAGGTATATAAACTCCTCTCAAAGCTCTTTCTTTCTTCTGAGTGTCAGGTCACCCACAGACATGCATCTGTCCCCTCCATTCTAAAAACAAACCATCAATAAAATCACCCCGTGACATGCCTGCCCTTCTCAGCTGTGCTTCCACATTCTCTTGCCCTTAGTGGCTAAAATGCTTCAAAGAGCAGAATATTCATAGGCTCCCTCTCTTCACCCACCCATTCAGTCTTCAATTTGCTGCTGTCCGGATTCACACTCAGCACTCTACTCAAACTCCCCCTTCAGAGATGACCAGTGGCCGTCCTCCCAATCCAGTGCATGGGCATTTTCTCTCCCTCTGCTGTTTGTTTGCCACCTTGTTAGCTGTTCTTTCTCAAACCTCTTTCACTGGTCCCTTTATTTCATCCATTATTTTCATAGAGTTCTTTTCAGGAATCTCCTTAATTTTCTCCCCTTTTAATGTTAGAGTAGTGGATCTCAATTTTGTGCATTGGGATCACCTGGGGAGCTTCTAAGACTTTCCCTTACTTTAGGTCCCACCCCAGAGGATCTGATTTAATCTGGCCGGTGAAGGGCCTGGACATTGGTGTTGTTACATCTTCTCAGGAGATGCTAGTGTTCAGCCAGGTTTTGGAACAACTGGCGTACATTTGGCTGGGTGATCTTACTCTCATGGCTAACTCAAACATCATTAACATCAGTCAAAACTTTTGGCAAGCTCCATTCATATTTTCCATTACTTCCTAGATAATTCCATCTGGATACTCAACAAATACCAAAAACATAGCAGGTGCTTAGTTGATTTCAATATCTCTTCACATCAGTCCTTTCTCTATAACCTTGGTCCTCCTGATCTTCTTCCTAATTGGTGGAGTTATGATCCTCCTCCCATTCTTACACTCACAGCTTACAGCAGCCCCCACGCCTCTCTTCAAATCTATTCCATTAAGTTATGAATTGTATCTAAAATCGTAGCATTCATAACTTCATGGAATAGCCCTGCTCTGGCTATTGTGACACTATTTTAATTCTCACTAAAAAATAAATCTTAAAAAGAGTAACTGCAACAAAACAGTTCTCCGTTGTGTCATTGTTTCTCGGTTAAAATCCCACTTCATAATATGCTATATAAAACCTTTTATAAGCCATCCCCAATTATTGCGTAACCTTGAAAACTTAATCCTACTCTTTAGACATATTACACTTCCTGAATTGTCCTCAGCATGTGACTGTCATTAACATGGCCACTCAGACCTCTATATTTTTTGTGTACGCTACCCAGAATGCCTTTTTCCTCCTTTTCTGCTGAGAGAATTTCACTCATTCTTCAATATTCTCCTCAGGAGATCCTTCCTTTCTGTAGCCCATTTTTGTGTCTGCTAATTAGGGTCAGTGTTTTCCTTCATATGCAGCTCTGGCATTCTTTACAAACCATTTATTGTATTGTACTGTAATAATTTGTGTAAAATTTGTGGACTCCTTCCATGGGAACTCTTGAGAACATGATTATGCATATGTATATGATATATTCAGTGTGATACATTTGAACATATATTAATTTGTATATATTCATTTAATAGTATGTTCATGGTCTTTTACTTTCACTTACTAGCACAGCACCCCAACAGAAATGTTCAAAATGCTTTGATTATTTACCCAATGAATATTTGTGGAGCATCTACTATGTGGCCTCACTCCTCCTGGTACTTGGAATGCATCAATAAATTAACGAATTCTCAAGAGAAAGAACAATATGTAAATAAGTAAACATACTGGATAATTTCAGTGGTCCTAAGGAATTGGAAAAAAAATAAATCAGCTCTATACCATGCTTTAGTTCAGGAGTCAATAAGCGTTTTCTGTAAAGGGTCATCTAATAAGTATTTTGGCTCTGTGGGCCATATGGTCTCTAAACAGCAGCCATAGATAATATGTAAATAAATGAACATTGTGTTTCAATAAAACTTTATTTATAAAATTAGGTGGTGGGCTGTATTTGGACTGCAGGCTACAGTTTGCTGACTCTTGTTTTGAATGTCAGGGAAGGCCTCTATGACATGAATAGGACAATAAAACATGAATACCTAGAAAATGCTAATCATTCTGAGCCAGAGTGTTGCCGGTACAGGGAAAAGTAACTGCACATATTGTTATTTGAGAAGCAGAAATAAGGCCTTTGTGATTGACATGTGGTGAAAGAAAGAATGAATGAATGTATGAACAGAGGCATGAATGAATGAAGTTTACCTACACAGAAAATAAAAACTACCATAAGCAACAAGATTTGAAGCATTACCTAAAATGAGATATATAGCCACATTCAAAGAGAAGAAACAAAGACATGATTGCCCAAGAAAGTAAAAGTCAGTAGGATCTACTCAAAATTGGCTCACTAATTAAGTATCTATTAAACAGCTACTATGTAGCAAGGACTACTGCAGGTGCTAGAAATTAGACAAAATGTTTAATAATTACCACTTGTAACATTTCAATAACAATATTTTGGTATCTAGAAGCTGAAAACGATTTCTAAGTACTAAGAAAGTATTGGTTATCACAGAACTAAGAGCAGGATTATGACAAACCAAAAATATGTGATCTGGATACATATAGAGCATACCAATTAATTTTACTTTAGAAAAATATTTGGAAGAAATTCTTAGAAATCACTAAAATGAAATGTTTAAAAATTATTGACATATTCTGCCCTAACCGATTTGGCTCAGTGGATAGAGCGTTGGCCTGTGGACTGAAGGTCTTGGGTTTGATTCTGGTCAAGGGCACATGCCCAGTTTGCAGGCTCGATCCCCAGTTAAGGGGTGTGCAGGAGGCAGCCAACCAATGATACGCTCTCATCATTGCTATTTCTCTCTCTCTCTCCCTTTCCCTGCCTCTCTGAAATCAATAAAAATATATATATTTTAAAAAGTTTTGATATATTCTAAAAAATGGACCTGTAATTGAGTTTAATTTCTCTTTTGCTTTCTAAAATTCTAAATTTTTCGTATTTCACAAAGTGTAGACAATAGCAATATGAAAAAATTATCATGCTTACTTTTAGAAAGCTGATGAGATGATGTAACACTACTTAAATAAATAGATATTCCCAAAAGGTATCTTTGTCAGGATATGAAAATTGATCAGATATCATATCATGGTAATGAACTAAATTTCAAAACCATACAGTCAATGACACTTTTTTTGGTTAGAGGAAAAAACATGGGCTTTGGATTAGGCGAGACTTGGCTCTGTGTCTAGCCCTCCCACGTGCAGAGTTTGCAGAGTTGTGTAGGCTGTAAACTCCCCAAATCACAGTCCTCATCTGCACAAAGGGCTGGGCCTTCCCTCCTGGGGTTAGGGGAGGACTTAATGAGATATGGAAGGAAATAAAAGCACCTGGATTTAAGAAACAGTCTATACGTTAAATGTAATTGCCTTTTCTCTAAGACTAAGGTGATCCAAACAAAGCTACTAGTATATCTGCATCAATGTATTTTTTTAATCTACGTATATTTTTACTGATTTTAGAGAGGAAGGGAGAGGGAGAGAGAGATAGAAACATCAATGATGAGAGAGACCGATGATTGATGGGCTGCCTCCTACATACCCCACACTGGGGATTGAGCCCGCAACCCAGGCATATGCCCTTGACCGGAATCGAACCTGGGACTCTTCAGTTTGCAGGCTGACACTGAGCCAAACTGGGTAGGGCATCAATATAGTTTTTAAAAATATGTTTATATTGATTCTAGAGTGAGGGGAAGGGAGAGGGAGAGAGAGAGAAAACACATCCATGTGAGAGAGAAACATCAGTGGGCTGCCTCCAGCCAGGGACTGAGCCCGACCAGGAATTGAACTGGTGGCCTTTTGGTGCATGGGATGATGCTCAACCAACTGAGCCACGCAGGCCGGGCTGTATCGCTGTATTTTAAACTTTGAGGAATCAGTGTTGCTTAGTGTCTCTATTAAGAATTACGTATCTTCAAATTCATAATACCAACCAGGAAAAACAAACCTGGGAGAAATCTAACTTTCATTTCACCGCTGCACAGGGCTGTCTGTACTGGCTTATGAGTCTCCATTCATAAAACTCTCCCGGCAAGGAAAGTTCCCTTATTTACAGCCTCATTTCCTTTCAGTGTAGGTACCAGAAGAGGTGTCATACTTCTAGCCTTCCTGTATGAGGAGTGGTTCCCAGCTCTCATAGGAGGGAGATAAAATGTTTAGAAGTCCCTCCAGCAGTTAGGTCTTTCAGTTCTATTGGCACCTCCAGTCTGGCACAGAGGTCTCAACACACCAGCATGGTTTTATTAATGAAGACCAGTGGTTCCCAATTTGATTTTGTTTTAGGACTGGAGCATATTGGCCCCATACTGTGTGTGCATAGGAAAGGTATATAAAACTGCCACCCCTTCCTCTGTGTGGTGTGATTTAAGGATCAACTCTTTTATGGCTCCTAGATGCATGTTTTTATAGTTTTACTGCTTACTGATATTTTATAATACCCAAAACTATTGACTATATAAGTACTGCCCGGGAAAGAGAAGTTTTGGCAGCAAAACATGGAAATTACTTTTCAATGGCTCAGGCTTCCATAACTTAATTTGAGAGGCTTCTCCAGCATTCAACAACCCCCATGTTTCAAAACTTCTGTATTATATCTTCCCTAAAAATGTAATTCTTCAGTTTAAATTTAATATTTGATTTATTTATCATCAGCCAACACAGAGAAAAGTAGATTAACATTCCCAATAAATTATCCATTTATTGCTCATAATAAGTATGTGATAAGTTATAACCCTCAATGTAATCTTGAATTCCCATACTCATTTTCTCACCTTTATTCCCTCCCCTCTCCTCTTTCTAATTTAACAGCATAAAAGCTAGACCACTAAGACAGATTCCAACAATTCCAATGTTGTGTCTATGAAGGGGGAGACCCATTTACACAAGACCATAATTTTCCAAACATTGTTTATCTCCAGTAATATTTTTGTGTTTTACTACTAAAATTGTTTAGAACAGAAATATGTTCATGTTTTATCATAAAAATAAAATACAAATATTTTGGGTACAATGATGCAATAACAATAAATCACAATCATCTCCTCTTTCTTGTTGCCTCATCCTTCCAACCCCTGGGCAAAAGGAATGTATTGCAGAATGATTCATATTAAGGCTTTCTAGGAACGCCTGACACTATATCAAAAGCAGATATGTTAAACGTCTGCTTTGAGTTGTTCCTTTGTTTTGTTTAGCAAAACAATGTCACAGTAAGAGAAAAAATATGTAATCTGAAATTCCGGTCTTATTTTCTGACCAACTGTTTCTAAAAGAGTTGTAGTGAGAATATATTTGAAGCCACAATAATATAGACATTATAACCACAATGATGGTGCTTTATTTTTACATGAGCCATATTTGCTACAGTGTGTATAGTTTAAATTCTAAATTAAAAAGCTTTACCTAAAAAGTGCTTAAGATTTGCCTTGATTGTTTTCAAGAAGACTAATGTGCCAAGACCGGTTTGGCTCAGTGGATAGAGCATCGGCCTGCGGGCTGGAGGGTCCCAGGTTTGATTCCGGTCAAGGGCATGTACCTGGGTTGCGGGCACATTCCCGGTGGGAGATGTGCAGGAGGCGGCTGATCAATGTTTCTCTCTCATCGATGTTTCTGGCTCTCTATCTCTCTCCCTTCCTCTCTGTGAAAAATCAATAAAATATATTTTTAAAAAAAGAAGACTAATGTGATGATTTCCTAACTCTCTTTTCCATACCATCAGAATCAACACAAGGGTAAAGGCATCATCGTATTATGAAATAATTTGGCTGCATCTCCATCTTCTAAAACCTTGCCAAGTTGGACCGCTAGTGCCAATAAAACAAACGGAACAATATCAATTTTCTTTTAATCAGAAAGCTCCAAAGTTAAAACACAAGAAACATATAAGCAGAAATTGTCACAAACTATAAATCCAGTGGTGACGGACATGTTTCCCACACCTGCAATACAATCCTGAGGGCTGAATTTTGTGATTTCTTTCAGTGTGATCTCTTGTATCAAGAAAGCTGAATACTTTTGGAGAGTTTTAAATAATTCTACTTCAGAACTTGTTTCTTTCCGTAGTCCAGGGAAAATAACATTACCTGCATTTTACTGATAGGGCAGTGTAATTTATTTTCTTTAATGGAAGGGAAGACCACTTAAATTCTTTGCAGAAGTTCTTTGGAGATAGTTGGACGTTGGTTAGGAAATTACAAACAATAAGAGATGTTCGGCCCCAGCCAAGAAGCTATTGCCAACCTTTGTCCTTATGATATATGATCTTTTTAACTGTGTGATTGGTTAAGGAATCAACTAATCATATATGTCAATAATAAAGAGTAAAGCACCTTGCAGTTTTCCCTCCTATTCCACTTCCAAGACAGATGTGTTGTGTCTAATTATTCTCTGATTGGTATCGGGAGAAACATTAACATAATTGGCACATTTGTTCTAATTAACGGAGGGAAACTGCCACATGCCACCCAATATGAAAAGTGAGCCCAGCAACCATTAGCTAGAAAAATCCACATCTATCAGAAAGGTTACTATTGAACCCAAACTGGCCCTAAAGTCAGAACACGGAGGTTACAAAGGACATGGCAGAGCTGAGAAGAGTGCACACCTAAGAGAATGGAGACTGGGCCTAGAGTCATTGTGTGCAGCTACATTAATCAAACAAATGGGAAAAGCAATTATGTGGCAATTATCAAATGCACACCCAGCCAAGCCAAGCTTCTAGAAGAATTCGTTAGAAGTTGGGAGCCTGCCAAGTTTTACTGACTGGTTTAGAAAGTGACAAGTTTGAAGCTTTTCCTGTATTTGTTTGTTTTAACCTTGTCCTTTAGGCCACAGACTCTCAAATTTTGTGGCATTTTAGAATCACCTGGGAAGCGATTAAAACTCTTGATGGCCAGGCTGCTCATAATACCTAGTAAATCAGCATTTTTGGGTGGGATATAGGCATGAGTATTTTCTAATGATTCCTAGGTGATCCCAATGTGGATCCGAGTTCAAGAACGGGTACTGCAGGCTGGTTCTGATGATCTTGCTAAAATGCAGATTCTGATCAACTGGCCTGGGGCGGGGGGTTTGAGATTCTGTCTTTCTAAGAAGCCCCCAGGTTATGTTAATATAGATAATCTATGCATCACACTTTGAATAGAAAGGCCTTGACAATTCTAAAAGATAACTATAGCTAATAAACCTCTGTAGACTTTAACCAGATAATGTTTAGCTCCAACTGTTCTAGAGCTTGAAATCCCAGAATTATTTTCTTCTGGTTTCTCACACTGAAAAGAGGTTTCTTTCATATATATATATAATTGATTTTTTACAGAGAGGAAGGGAGAGGGATAGAGAGTTAGAAACATCGATGAGAGAGAAACATTGATCAGCTGCCTCCTGCACACCCCCTACAGGGGATGTGCCCGCAACCAAAGTACATGCCCTTGACTGGAATCGAACCTGGGACCTTTCAGTCTGCAGGCCGACACTCTATCCACTGAGCCAAACCGGTTAGGGCTGGAAAGAAGTTTCTTACCACCCTTGTAGGTACCTTCATATGACCAAGAAAGTCTTCATTATAGGGCACAAATGAATTTTACCCATAAAAGTTGTAGATAAAAAGTGTCCTAGAGAATGGATGAAAATCTGCGGTTAATATATACAATGAAATACTACTCAGCCATAAGAAATGATGAAGTCTTACCATTTACGACAGCATGGGTGGAGAGGCTATTATGCTAAGTGAAAGAAGTCAGAATGGGAAAGACAGATACCATATGATCGCACTTATATGTGGAATCTAAAGAACAATATAAACAAAAGCAAAATAGAAACAGACTCATAGATACAGAGAACAGACTGATGGTTTTCAGAGGGGAGGGGACTTGGGGCTGGATGAAAAAGGTGAAGGAATTAAGAAGTACAAATTGGTAGTTACAAAATAGTTACATAACGGGTATGTACAGTACAGCATAGGGAATATAGCCAATTATATTTTAATAACTATGTGTGGTGCCAGGTGGGTACGTGTGCAATATCGGGAGGGGGGACACTTTGTAAAATGTATGATTGTCTTAACCACTAAGATGTACACCTGAAACTAATATAAAATGATACTGAATGTAAATTATAATTGGAAAAAAAAAGAAAATGAAAGTGAAAAACATGCAGCCAAGTGATTAATGTCTATATCCAACTCAACAAATAAAGAGTATTATCATGTAAAATGAGGAGTCTTAAAATATAAGAAGCAAAAGGCCATTTTAAAAAAGTATGCAAACAACCCCCCACTCCCATGCTATCATGGCGACTGTTCTAGATGTTCCCTCTTGTCAAGAATCCAAGGCTTCTTTGTTTCAGCAGCTATTTCCTTCTCAGATTGGCAATAACATAAGGTGCTCATTTACTTGTGCTGACCACTGTCTTATATAGTTTGCCCCCTTTCAGTAGGTTTGTAAAAGTATGTGCCTTTTTATGCTTGAAAATGGTTGGTCTTTAAAACAGTTAAAGTCATATCTTCAGATAATTGAAAAAAATAGCCAAAGGATAAAAAACAAGCAAGTGGAAATTGTAGTGACATTTTGCTCAGTTGTTGTAACTTCTGCAAAGGGAAGGAATTTGCTAAGAAAGGGAATTTGTTTTCCTGCTGGGGAAACACTCCCTTAATTGCACACATGCCTGGCTCATTGCCTTTGAGAGCTAAATGTTCACAGATCATACTGGAGAGGCAAACTTGTCTTAAAACTTGTCCATTTCTAAAGCCTGAGTTTAACTATGAAGATGTAAAAATGTGTTGATACATGAATAGTGGAAACTACCAAAGAACCCAAAAGTAGAATGACCATACCTAATATTTTCCAAGGGAACAAAATGGCACTGCAAAGTCCTCAACATGCTAAATTTTCCAGGGTAAAAGAACTATAAATTGACTAGTCCATGGAAAATTCCTAACCAGTCTTTGCTATCAACTTCCCTTTCAGGATAAATAACTATCAGCATGTCTTATTTACCAACCAGAGGCCTGATGCATGAAATTCGTGCAAGAGTAGGCCTCCTTCCCCCGGCTTCCCTCTGGCACCTGGGACTCGGGCTTCCCTCCCTCTGGTCACCAGCAAGCACCCAGGACCCGGGCTTCCATCACATCCCTGGCTTTGTCCAGAAGGATGTCTGGTCTAGTTAGCATATTATGCTTTTATTATAGATTAAGAATGTTCATCGGTAGATGAGTGTATATAAAAGCTGTGGTGCTGCCTGGCTGTAAAAAAGAAGGAAATCTTACCTTTTGCAACAGCATGGAGGGACCTGGAGAGTATTATGCTAAATGAAATAAGCCAAACAGAGAAAGACAAATACCATATGATTTCACTTATATGTGGAATCTAATGAACAATAATCATAAAACAGAACAGAAACAGGCTCACCGATACAGAGAACAGACTGCAGCTGTCAAAGGGGAGGGGTTTGGGGGGCTGGGTGAAAACAGTGAAGTGACTAAGCAAAAAATCCCACACAAAACCTCATATGCACAGACAAAAAGTAGGGTGATTGCTAGAGGGAATGGAGCAGGGGGTGGTGGTGGGAGGTAGAAGAGGGTAGAGGGGGGTAAATGGTGACGGAAGGAGGCTTGACTTTGGGTGGTGAACACACACACATACACATACACACACACACACACACACAGCGTTTGGGACCCTGGCTAAGTCTGACCACCTTTAGAAAATACTGGCTCTTTGCTCCCTGTGCCTGCCATTTTCCATCCACAATGAATGTGTAGTACATATTGACTAGAGGCATCTGGAGAATCATTGGAAGAAGTTCCAAAGCAAGACAATTTATGGAAGTAACATGAATTATTTCAAGAAATAAAGGCTGTGGAAATAAAAGGCCTTCCTGCCCTGTGATGACAGACACAGGCCAGGTCATTGCCTGCTGCGGAGAGAGACCGTATGTGAAAATAGCTGAGATCTACTGACCACGGATTTGAGGTCATCGAAGAAAAGCTCACTCTGGTGGGGCTACTGAGCTCTAACATGGGAGATGTCACTCTCTTCTGAAAGGCCAAATAGTTTCTAAATTTTGCTTATTTAATAAAGTCAAATTTAAAAAGGATGCTCAGAGTTTTTTCTTCTGCAGGAATGAAAATAAGCCCTTTATTAGCTCCACATTTTTGTCATCTCGTCTACTCTCACCCAATGACCAGCAGCTGTCTTCCCTTGCCTGGGTTAAGGCAAGATCTCCTAAATGGTGTCCCTGCTTCCAATCTTACACTTCCAAAAGCTGTTTTCCATAGAGCAGGACAAATTATCTTTCAAAGACACGCATCAGGACATGATCATCCCTTACTGAAACCTCCAATGAAATTTCATGCACTCAGCAACAACTCCAAACCCCTCACCAGGTCTGTAAGTCCCCAGGCTCCTCCTCCACACTCTAACTGAAGGTGTCCTGCCCTTGTCATAGCTCAGTGTCTCAGAGACTAGCCTCCGTTTTCATCGCTAACCACGTCAGTTCCCTCCGAGTCTGTGCCCCCCACCTGGAGTTTCCTGACCCTGATCTTTTTCAAGTCTAGCTCTTTCCTGTAGTTCAGATCTCGGCTCAGATGTTATCTCCTCAGATAGATCCTCCTTGGATGGCAAAGTGACTCTTAATCCCCAGCAACCATCAGCCTCTCAGATATCATCTTGTTCCATTTCCTACAATTTGCAGTGATCTGACAATATCTTTCTCATTTATTTGTATTCTTATTTAGTGCTTTACTTTGTTTTATTACACTTTAGGGACTTTGACTAGACTTGTACCTCCTATAGGTAGAAGAGTGTTGGCCCTAGCTGGTTTGGTTCAGTGGGTAGAGCGTTGGTCTGGGGACTGATGGGTCCCAGGTTCAATTCTAGTTAAGGGGACCTGCCCGGGTGTGGGCTTGATCCCCAGTATGGGGCATGCAGGAGGCAGCCGATCAATGATTCTCTCTCATCATTAATGTTTCTATCTCCCACTCTTTTCCTCTCTGAAATCAATAAAAAACATATTAAAAACAAAAGCAAACAAAAAAACTATAGGCCCCAAAAAACTATGTATGTGCAGAAACCAGGACACAAATCCTATATAATAAAAGGCTAATATGCAAATAGCCCAAATAGTGGAACAACCGAACAACCAGTCACTGTGACATGCGCTGACCACCAGAGGGTGTGCGTGGAACATGGTGCACTGGTTGCTGCCATCAGGGCGAGCCGCTGGTGGTTAGTGAAAATTCTTTGCTTTTGCATGCCTTGGTCCCGCCTGATGCTTGCACCCACTGCTGGCACCTGGCACCAGCCCTGATCACTCGGTGCCATCAGCAGGTGCGATTTGCTTGTAATTCAAGTGTTCAACATCCATCACTGAAGAATTCCATAGTTTAGTATTGAGAATTCTTAGAACAGTAACTTCATTTAGAGAGTGTTCTGAGCTCTATTAACTTGGATTCTTACGTTTTC
>NW_006283768.1:2770869-2774039 GCF_000327345.1 Myotis davidii | reverse complement strand
TTCCCTTCAAGGTGCACAAATTCGGCACTGGGCTCCTAGTCTATTATAAGTCAGGGAAGGTTTATTATTTCGTATTGTTTTTTTAAAAAATGATGCTGATATTATTTAATTTTATTATTATTTTAAATTTGGTTTACTTGGTTATCTGGGTTTGCAGTAATCTTTGTGTATATTATATATAAAGGCTAGATAATGACAGAAAAACACATGGGGTTGCTACAATGAAGAGGTGACAATGGCTGCCCTGGCCAGTGTGGCTTAGTTAGTTGGGCAGTTCCGAGCCCTGAAGGGTTGTTGGTTGGGTTCCCGGTCAAGGCACATGCCCAGATCCTTGGCTCGATCCTTAGAGGGGGACAAGTAGGAGAATGCAAACTATGTTACATTCTCACATCGATGTTTCTCTCTCTCCCTCTCCCTTCCTTTCTCTCTAAAAATGAATAAAAACTATTTTTTTAAAAAAGAAGTGACAATGGCGACCGTTGATCGGACCAACACAAAGCTTGCCAGCTGACTACGAGCGGTGAACCTAATACTTGTGCCAACCTGTTTGCAAGGTTGATCATCATCTCAAAATCAAACCCCTTCTTGTTGGTATATGCATGCCAGGAGAAAATTCCAACAGGTGTTCGTGGGCACGGACAGCGATGTCTCTTTCCAAATTAGTATTCAAACGCTCTTATCTCTACATCTCTTTTGCTTGCAAAGACTATAGAGCACAGCTCCGGAGACACTGCACCTGCATGGAAATGCGGCAACATGAAGCTCCAGTTATGAGAATGGCAGCGGAGCATGCACGCCTCTCATGGAACAACGTGTTCAGTGGCCACATTAATAATCAATTAGCCTGAGAGCCACCTGATGCTGCTCATCTGGCTGAGCCTCCAGCGGCCAGCAGCTTTTTGCTCTGGCAGTATCGGCTTTAAACAAATCCGTTCCCTGTTTATCAGGACTAAACACGGCGAAATAATCTATTCCTTTGCATGTCACCCCATATTTCCCCACTTGCTAATTAAAGATGCAAATGTTGATAAATAAGATGCCGTTTTTGGAGCACAACTGGGTCAGTAAGTTGAACACTGTGCCGTGTTCCTCCAATTAAACTCCTGTGAGAAATAGCTCCATGATAATTAGAGGAGCAATTATCCCCTTGTTACAGGTGAAACAAATGGCGGATTTTAGTGCAAAAATCTGTGTCGTTCCTTCTGCCATGCCAGCAAACCTTGTAGCCATTGCTGTTCCGATCCCGGTGCTCTCCAAAAGAGGCAATCCGAGGACATAGAGCATCTCTGGGCGTATTTCTGGCTCACCATGTGACAGCAACGTTTTCTAGGCATAAACCACAACGATCAAAGAGGGATTCATGTCCCAGAGTGCTGCTGTTCTGGGGGAGCAGCCCCGCGCCCGCGCGTGGGCGCATTTATTCCCCGGCTTCCTCAGGGATATGGGGAGGTTTCTGTTGGAAGCGGGGTAAATGCCTCCCCAGAATATTTTTGCAGAGATCCTAGCAAAAGAGTGATTAAAAATACTAAGCAATACCACTTCAGAGTATCTCTAGTCAATCTTTTTCTTTCTTTCACTTAGTCTAGACTTTAAATTTTAATACGATTGTTATTAACCCGCCCTATAGTCCTTGAATGAAAGTAGCTCTCAGTGGCCTTTTAGTTCCCGTCCTGATGGGTTGGGACCTTCGCTGCGCACCGCGTCCTCTCTGTAGGTTGCATCCTCAGAGGTGACAAATACCCTTTTCCTGGAACGTTCCATTTCCCGAGTTGCAGCCTCTGTGCCACATCCATCAGGGACTCTTTATTTCATTTAGTTAAATAGACTTAAGAGAATCTACTAAGGAACCTACAGTCAGCTGGTATTGGAGATAAACATAAAAACCCCTTTTGCTCCAATTTTATTGCCATCTAATTAGGCAGCCAAGGAGTAAACACATTTGAACGCAAGTGGCAGCCAGAGCTATTTAAAGTCATGGTACAGAGGGGCTGACATTCAGCCAGTCACACTGGTTGGTCCACACCAAGTGTTGGGTGCCATTGTTCTGTATCTGCTGCTAAATAACCGAGTGCCACCCTCCCCCCACCCCCACCCCGCCCCGTGTGCCAGCTGACTCCCTGGGAATGAGCTGCTGAAGTGTTTATAGCTGTTATAGCACAAAGCCCTCAGACCCTGTCCTGTGTTAAGGAAGCAGTGTGCTTGTTAAATATTTTATTTAATTTAAATATGTTTTTTATGTATTTTAGAGAGAGAGAGGAAGGGAGAGGGATAGAGAGATAGTGACATGGATGAGAGAGAGACATCCATGGGCTGCCTCCTGCATGTCCCTTACTAGTGATTGAGCCTACAACCTGGGCATGTGCCCTGACCAGGAATTGAACTGGTGACCTCCTGGCTCATGGGTCAATGCTCAACCACTGAGCAACACCGGCTGGGCTCTATTTCTGTTTCAACTGGGAAGTATATCTAGCCTCTCCCCACTTAAAAATCTCTGCTTATATTAAGACAAGAAAAGTAGTTTGGAGACAGAGATCATGAATTACTAATATAATGGGCTCCCACAAAGTTCTATATGTTTAAAAAGGAAGAGGGGAGGATGGTTGGGCAGGAAGTACAGACCCATGCTAATCTTTTTGAAATCTGACTACGGCAAACAGTGAGGCAGTTAGCAAGGCACCAGTGCACCTTGTGGCAGTGCATCCTATTCAGAAGCAAAACACCTAAGTCAGCTATTTGAGTTCTGAACTCCCAAACTTGAAGACGATATAGATGAATCACAAATTGGGTAGCTCAAGGCTGTTAGTTCTGTGTGCCAGAAGCCCTGTCTTCTCATTCTTTATATGGCTGATATTTCTTGAGTGCTTTCTACATGTTTACATATATTATCTCACTTAAACCTCACAATTACTAGTATGTTGGCTGATATTTCTTGAGTGCTTTCTACATGTTTGCATATATTATCTCACTGAAACCTCACAACTACTAGTATGTTCTAGATCTAGATAGATACTATCATTATCTCCATTTTGTAACTAAGACAACTTAGGAAGGAGAATTGAAATACTTTGCTCAAAGTCAGAGTTTGAAATGGTGATGCTTCGGCTTAAACCTAGAGTTCTGTAAGGAAATTAGTTTAATATTCTGCAATTAAGACTAAAGCCGAAAGAGGG
>NW_006283768.1:2760153-2766964 GCF_000327345.1 Myotis davidii | reverse complement strand
AGAAAGGCCCAGGTTGGTGTTTTTTAAGGAATTTAGAGAGAGAGAGGAAGGTAGAGGGATAGAGAGATAGTGACATGGATGAGAGAGAGACATCCATGGGCTGCCTCCTGCATGTCCCTTACTAGTGATTGAGCCTACAACCTGGGCATGTGCCCTGACCAGGAATTGAACTGGTGACCTCCTGGTTCATGGGTCAATGCTCAACCACTGAGCAACACTGGCTGGGCTGTTAAATATTTTGAATAAATAACATAGATCTAAAGATAGGGCTTAGTAAGGAGACCAGAGGAGGACACGGCCAGGCCTAGAGATCTGAACCACGGTGCCTCATCCCAAGGTGCCCACTGCCTCGGTTTCCTTCACCAATGACTATTGAGACTAGTCTTAGTCAAAACTGTCACCACCTGGAGACACAGAGTATAAGGAACCTGGTTGGGCCTCCTTCCTCCCCCGAGGCTTTCCTTGTCATTCTCTTTCCCGCTCTCTGGAAAGCAGAACTACCGGCAGTCCCCCCAGCCCCGATTTCCTCATGTTCAGGAAATCAGAGGGCTGGGCCAGTGTCTTGGGATCATGATGACTACGTGGAGAACAGCAACTTTAAAAATCAGCGTCAGGACAGCAGTACATCGTGACCTGTTGTAGGTGTCTGTCATTGATAGACATTTACACAGATAAGGGCGTTTCCTTGTTTTCCAGCTCACAATGTCTTCATTGTAGCATTTACGGATTCTAACCAGAGCAACTGGCTGGAGAGCACAGGAGGGCATGTTGGTGACTCTTCCTAGGACCGAGGCTTTGCCCCTCACACCCACAGTTCCCAGCAGAGGTACAATGTGCTCAGTGACTGTTTTGAATTCTAGAGGTTGAATTAGGTGTTCTTTGAATCAATAGGTGATAACAGAATACTAGCACTAATCATGGCTGATATTTCTTGAGTGCTTTCTACATGTTTACATATATTATCTCACTTAAACCTCACAATTACTAGTATGTTCTAGATAGATACTATCATTATCTCCATTTTGTAACTAAGACAACTTAGGAAGAAGAATTGAAATACTTTGCTCAAAGTCAGAGTTTGAAATGGTGATGCTTGAGCTTAAACCTAGAGTTCTGTAAGGAAATTAGTTTAATATTCTGCAATTAAGACTAAAGCCGAAAGAGGGGAGAAAATGAAATGTTATTACCTCAAGAAATGCCTATGACATTATTTGCACTGAACAGGCCTCAAAAAATAAATAGAATATTAAATAATAAGTGCATTTATCATTAAGTTAAAATAATCTCATGATTCTTAAACTCACAAAGTTACATTTCATCCCTTTTTTAAAAAAATTTATCTGCCACTCTTGAGTAAATCTTCATTGTAATGTGTCATGTTAAGATACTCATTAGATTTCAGACCTTGGTGATTCTAAGGGTTTGAGAAGAATCTACATAGGAGTTTATTAGCCTGCTCTCCAGGATGTGTGTTTGATCGCTCCTCTGACTTAAAAAAGAAAAAAAAAGAAAAAGGAAAATGCATGAAATAGAGTTCTTTGAATGCCAATGGGTACATGAGTTTTGAGCTTGCCAACTGTTAATTGGTCTCTTCCCCAGTGGTGACACAAATAAAATTTATAGCCATTTCTTTGCAGTCATGAATCTTTTACTCCTTGACAAAGTGAAAAAAAATTTATCTGCCACTCTTGAGTAAATCTTCATTGTAATGTGTCACGTTAAGATACTCATTAGATTTCAGATCTTGGTGATTCTAAGGGTTTGAGAAGAATTTACATAGGAGTTTATTAGCCTGCTCTCCAGATGTGTGTTTGATCGCTCCTCTGACTTAAAAAAAAAAAAAAAAGAAAAGAAAAAGGAAAATGCATGAAATAGAGTTCTTTGAATGCCAATGGGTACATGAGTTTTGAGCTTGCCAACTGTTAATTGGTCTCTTCCCCAGTGGTGACACAAATAAAATTTATAGCCATTTCTTTGCAGTCATGAATCTTTTACTCCTTGACAAAGTGAACCACTAAAAAGTGAAGTTACTAGTCTCTTTCACCGAAAGCCTTTGCAGTGATCAGCTTTCTTTAAGAAATATCAAGTCAAAATGAGGCTGTGGATACCCATGGTCCCCAGGATGTGTTTTGGTCTTTAAGGTAGGTTAGCAGTGGTTCTCAACCTTCTGGCCCTTTAAATACAGTTCCTCATGTTGTGACCCAACCATAAAATTATTTTCATTGCTACTTCATAACTGTAATGTTGTTCCTGGTATGAATCGTCATGTAAATATCTGATATGCAGGATGGTCTTAGGCGACCCCTGTGAAAGGGTCGTTCGACTGCCAAAGGGGTCGCGACCCACAGGTTGAGAAGCGCTGGGTTAGTGGATGAGTTTGCATCAGAATTTTAGAAATGCAATTAGGAGACAGATGCACTATTGCAATATGTGAAATGACATAGTGAATAGAGTTGCCTCCTTTCTAATCACAGCAAGTCATTCTGCATGTCAGTGTTGGAAGATCATTTGGTATGGTTGGGAAAAGCAGCTATAACTATGCCACAATCTCTGATAAGATGCTAGAAAATGCCATGGAATGCCAGTTACAAGGCAAAAATAGCTCTCTTATTTCAAAGTAAAAAAAGAAACTTTATTAAGAGTGTCACTTTGTGTCTTTTCACTGACACATGAAGATAAGAATGGCCGTGACAGAAAAATGGAGTCATTTTGTAAAGGCACTGCCTAAATGTCTAACTAATTCATTATTATTAAATAGTGAAGAGCAATCCGATGTTTAATTTTGTTGCCCATGGGACCAGTTAACTGAGCTGACTCCCACCTTTGCTTGAACCTTCAAAAATTAAAAAACAGAAACCCCGTTAGCTATTAAGCAGTTTTTTGGACAAGTTGTAAGTCAAAGTAGTAGTATTTTGCAATTTCTTAGATAGGGGTAATTCAGGGCTTATTTTTACAAAATATCAGCTGACCCATATTTAGGCCCAAATTGCAACAATTTCAAAAATACCTCTTTCCATATATTTGATAACGAGTACAAATTCCAAAGGACTCAATGTAGTTTGGAGGTTAACAAGATCCACCAGCCAATTGACAACTATGTCATTTGTCAAATCAAAGTTTTTCTGGGCTCCTAGGATACTGGATCAGCTAGGGTAACAGTGTCTTCATGCATCATAGGATGTTTCCCCCTTGTCATAAAAGGGTGATATTGTTCAGAGTCTGAAATTATTTTTTAACAAACAAAGGACACAGTGTTAGGTGATTTTCCTCAGTAGTGTGCTCGAGGATGATGGGAGTATCTCAAGAGCATGGTACCCTCCGGCAGGCCTGTCCCCCACAGACAGGCATTTGAAAGAACACTGCATTGTATGGTGCTAATGAAAAGGCAGGATATGAGTCTGATTCCTAAAACTCATCAGCAATTCATAGGCTTTGTTTTAGCAAAAACAGAAAATGAAAATGAAGAGTTTGATGGAAAGCTTATAGGTTGAAATTAATTGACACTTGTCATTCTTCAAGCAAGTTTTTATTCCTGGTGTATGAATATGGCTCTTAGGTATATGTCCATGATTAGATCATGGAATAGGAAATACATACATGGAGTGCACAGGTCCACTGACACACACACACACACACACACACACACACACGCATGCATACACACATACTTTTTGCATACTTATCAAGAATAGTAATACAATTGATGGTACATTCTTAAGACATACCATTTCTCTCTATGATAAGCTCCCAATAAAAGAAAGCAGGATTTCCGAGTTCTTGAAAGAGAATGACAAAAATCAAACCACGCTGACTGGCTTTGTCCAGTGGGGCATTCTAATTGACTCCCAAGTCATTAATCAGTTCCCAATCAATCTATTTTGCCAGCAGCAGGCAGTTAGGACTCCATTACCAGCCATTCATCATTCCATACCCTAATTCACTGCGCCATTAGCCACGGATTAGGCCTCTGTTAGAATAACTAAGTGCCAGTTGCTAAATGCAAAGAATTTTTGTTACTCACCTCTGCCACTGGGATCCCTTCAGGCGGTCTACACTGGAGCAAAACTTCCTGTTCCAAGGATACTTCCTTCCCCAGGGGTTCCTGCTCAAATGTCTTGCGTAGATCTGGAAAGCGGAGGTAATAAAATACATGACAAAACTCATCTACAATTATTCACCTATAGAAAGTACAATAAACTTCTTCCAGTTTTTTATTTCATGTGTCTTTTTTAAACCACATGTTGTTAATACTGTACTGCCACCTGGGTGATTATATTCTGTGTGGTGGAAATTATGAAATTCAAAGGTTATTCACTGTTCCAACTTTAATCTTCACTGGAATGCTTTGAAGGTCACATTAGCAATTAGTGAAATTCTTTCCTTGCATTTCCTTATGATGATGATGTTCACATTTTTAATCAAAAGAACCCCATTGTCATGATTTTTATACATACAGAGTCCTTATGTACATAAATATTTTCCTCTCTCTTCACAATGAATTATATCAGAGTTGTAATAACTTTGAGAGCTTTTGATCAATAGCTCAAAAGCAAGTTTAAAATCAGAATGCTGGAGCCTTAAAATAATAAATATAACCTCTCGAGGCATCTTAAACATAAGGCAGAGTAAAAAGGAACTGTTCAAATGAGTCTAGACATCTCTCACTATATAATAATGTGGCCATTTCTTCAATAAGAAAATTAGTCATTTCTGCCCAAATATACCAAGTACCTAGTTATGTATTTATATAGTTGTAGTTGCCATAGCAATATGAAGGCTTTTAAAAATTATTATAGATGGTCACAAAAATGTTAGAAACTAGCTTGTCATTTTAAATACCAACGTTAAAAAAATAAACGATTCAGCCATAGAGCTTTGAAGCAGCACACCAAAATTTTTATTTCATACTTGTATAATTCAGCTCCTTTCAATAAAAAGTTATTAGAATTTTATCCACTTCATTTTAATAAAAATTTAATGTCTCTGTCCTTTTAACTCATATCCCTGATAAAAACTTAAGAACCTAAAAGCACCATTTTAGCCTGATGAACTACTAAGTAAAAACACCAAAGCTCTAGAGTATATACCTCTGTCTTTCATGGAGCTATCAGAAAGCACCACCTGGAAAATGCACTAAGAAAAAAATCTATTGTTATATACTTGTCATTTTGTTGAGTTTCTTGGCAAAAGAAAACCTTCAAGAGCTTAGGGATTGTGAGGAAATTAGAATGTGTGTGGGTCTGAGGTAAGACAAGAGACTGTCCAAATAGTGACAGAATTTCTGTCAGAAGGACTCTACTCATTGAATTGTCAAAAAATTGAGTATATTGTAGAAGTGAGCATTGAAAATCCACAGTTGTTAAAATGGTAAGTTATCTAAATCATGTCCTTAATTTACATATACGGAACATGCTTATCAAATTACTCAAAGCCTCACAGCAAAAATAATGGGTGCAGCATTAGAACCTGGTGGCCCCTGATTTGATACTTATTTTGCCATCCCACACATCCTTTTAACATCTCTTTTGGTTAAGCCGTGTCCTTCCGACAGAATCATTAAAAATACTCCCGTTCTTTCTCTTCTGATAGTGTAGCTTCTCTCTTTTCAATCTGCATTAAGATAAAAATTTTGGTAAAATACTAACTACTAATAAAAGTAAGAGCAGAAACGAATACATCTTTTGGGATAAAAGGTTCCCGACAGAGTATATCTACTTTTTGAAATATAATTCTGAAAACATCCATTTACTGTGGGGTAGCGTGAAGACATCATGACTGGAGTTAGTTCTCAAATAATATTTTGCCTCCCTTCTGGTAAAATTTATTAGCATATCACAAAATGAAGGCTGAGAATGAGAAAAAATGAGGCACATATGTATCTAAATAGTCAAAACAAATTCCTTTAATGTTTATTAATTATCTACTTAAGGTAAACACTCTACTAGGTGCTTAGGATGAAGATGTGAAAGATACAGAATCAAGACAAGAAAGGTAAGTTGAGATCTACTTATGAAAAGCTTTTCTGCCATGTGAAGGAATGGCAAACCCTAAAAGTTTTCTAAGCAAAGGAAGGAGGCCAGATGTCATATTGCCCTCAGTGTGACAGATGGATTGAGACAGAAAGGAGTTTGGGGACCATCTGAGTAGACCACGCGATGATCGGATCCTCTCATAGTGGACAGAAAGAGGAGAAAGCAAATTCTAGAAATAAAGAGATCTCACATTCGAAAGAAGATCTAGGTGTTGGAAAAGTGCCATGAGGCAAAGATAATACTATATTTTTAGCTATTGCAATTGTTAAGTTGGTACCATTATTAGGTACTAGTCATGAATTGAGCAGAAAAGCGAGGAAAAAAAGCAAATTAATTTTGTTCCATATTCAGTTTGGTGTGTCTGTGGGATATGCAATTGGAAAAGTCCAGTACATCCGGGTCATGATTTCTCAACCTCAGCCCTGTTGGTGTTTGGCACTGGGTGATTCTCTGTGCATAGTGCTTAGCAGCATCCCTGGAATCCACCCAGGAGAAGCCAGTAACACCTCTCCCAGCCATGACAAAATAAATTGCTCCAGACAATACCATGTCTTCCGAGAGGCAAAAAAAACCAACAACACACCCAACGTGAGAATCACTGGATGTAGAGCCTGGAAAAGAAGTCGGGGTAGAAGATTTGTGCTTCGTTGTCTAGGAGATAGCTGAAGTACTGGAAACAGATGACATCACAGGGAAAAAGACTGAAGCATTAAAAAACACACACACACACACACACACACACACACACACACACAAAACCCAAAACAACAGGACCCCAA
>NW_006283768.1:2749674-2759154 GCF_000327345.1 Myotis davidii | reverse complement strand
TTTTTTTTTTGCACAATAATAGTAATACTGCAGTTACAAATTATTTATGATGTGGAATACCTTAATTCATGGCATTCTCCGAATAGGAACTCTGCTTTTAGACAATGTGGTAATTACAAAGGGAGGTTAACCAGAAGTTCAAAGACTTTGTGACCTTCACCTTCCCCGTTGGTAAAATGAAAGGGAATGACTGGATACTTTTGCAGGTCTCCGTTGTCATAGAGCCTATGACTAACTAGATTAACATTTTAAATGTATATTTTAGGGGGGGGAGCTTATCCTTTGTTAAATAAAACACATCTTGGCTATATCTTTAAGGAAATATACCAATTATCAGTGTCCAATAGTAATAACAGAATAAATTATTATTTTTTAAAATATATTTTTATTGGTTTTTAGAGTGAGAGGAAGTAGAGGGAGATAAAAAGAGAAACATCTTTGTGAGAGTGAAACATTCACCAGCTGCCTCCTGCATGTCCCCTACCAGGGATTGAGCCCATAACCTGGCATGTGTCCTGACCACGAATGGAACAGGCAACCTTTTTGGTGTGTGGGATGATGCCCAACTAACTGAGCCACAATGTCCAGGGCAAGAAATTATTTTGATCTTTGAAGGGAACAGCTAATAATTTTCCTTTCAGGACAAATTTCATGGAATTTTTGGACACTTGAATAGACAAGCACGGGTAAGAGTATGACAATGGGAAAAGAGTGGGATTCAGAAGATTCTGTGTTACAAAAATCAGCAAATTCTTCAGACAAATCCAAGGAAGAATCACAAAAGCAGATGAATATTAAAGGTTGGATGATTATGAATGTATTTGGGATTACTTTGAGAAAACTAATTTTTTGTCTCTATGGAGAGATGCAAAACAGCATGCAAGAAAGCCCACCATGTCAATGTGAACATTTATGAAATGGACAGAAAATCACATCCCTGTACCGAACCAACAACTCTCAGGCTACTTTGCCTGACACCATGTGAAAGGTGAGTGTGACCTACACTCGGAAAGTTGAGGATAGACAGGTCACAGCTAGAGTATAATGGGTCTTACTACCATCCGAGTTCCCCCGAGCCCTGCTGAGTTTGGAAGGAAACTAGAGAAAAAATATCAGCAAAAAGATCTCCCTATGGTGCAGCAGGCAGGTTGATGATGCTATTGTCTTTGAAAAAGATAATAAATGTGTTCTTATTCCAAGTTTTAAAACATTATTTACATTTATTAAAAACTAGAGGCCTGGTGCACAAATTCATGCATAGGTGGGGTCCCTTGGCCTGGCTGACAATCAAAGCCTATGGGGGGCCAGCAGGCCAAGGGAAGGGGTTGCGGGAGGTTGGCTGTAGGAGCACACTGACCACCAGGGAGCAGCTTCCGCGTTGACCGTCTGCCCCCTGGTGGTCAGTGTGCATCATAGCGACTGGCCAGCCAGTTGTTCCAGTTGTTCGGTCCTAACAGTTGCTTAGGCTTATATATATATATATATATAGAGAGAGAGAGAGATGTGTATCCCATCAGCAATGCTACTTCATTATGCTGGACTATTTATTAGAATGAAATATTTTTTAAAAGACAAAAATCTTGGCGATATGATAGACTAATACTTTGAACACAAGAGTTCTCTGATGAAAATATTATAATAGATATTTCTAGTGGGAATTAAATCTTAAATTCCACATAATAAGATCAATAACATATTATATTAATAATGTTGGTTGTTTTCTGTTTTTAAACCTCAGAGGGTTAGGTGAAAATTAAGAGCTAGTGAATCTGAAAATGTTTTGGAAGAATATAAAGGACAAAACACATGTAATAAATAATTAGAAGTGTTTCTATTTTTATTACTCAGAGAGTTCTAGCATGAAAGATGATTGATAATAGGAGTAGATTTTCAGTATGTCATGCTCTTACATAATTTGGCCATATAATCCATAAACCATAGTATGTAATATTCTTTACTATTTTTATGGAATTTAAGCTTTATTGCTGTGTTTTCCAAATGTGAGTCATGACTCCTTAGAGGGTTATATATCAATTTAGTGTATTAAAAAACCAGCATTAAAATATGAAATTAAATAAATAGAAGATGTCAAGGTATATAATACACAGTGTTATTATATACATATATATGTACTAACAGCCACACACACACACACACACACACACATCTGTGTACATTTGTATGTGTAAAGAGATGGGTATTATTTAGTATATTATGATATAAACAAATTTCATTTTATCGTAGAACACTGTGAAAATTATCTGAAAACAACTGGGAAGCAAAATAACATTGTGGTGGAGAGCAGGACTCAGTCCTAACTCTACCAACTTGATGAGGTGTGTGACCTTGAGCACATTGCTTAACTTCTTCTTACCTTAGTTTATTCCACTGAAAAATGTCTATGACACTAGGGGCTATCATATATAATAAGGTCATATAGGAAGAAGCACCTATAAAATTCTATCATCATGCCTCGAATAGAATCTGTGTTCAAAAGAGAGTAATTCCCGCATCTCATCTTTTCCCATAGTATTAGTAAATTTTATCATGCTACACAAACATTAGGCATTATCCCTTTTAGACAAAGAGTGAAAGAAAACAATTAGAAGTGTGGGAGGACTAATGATTGAAGGTGACATGTCACAAAGAGAAACCCAGGGACTAACATGCTATGCTTGAAAAAACACAAAAAAAATCTTGTCCTTAGGTTGGGCCCTGGGAATCTATAGTTTTAAACATGTTTTTATTGATTTAAGAGGGAGAGAAAGGGAGAGGAAGAGAGAAAGAGAAATATCAATATGAGAGAGAAACATGGATTGGCTGATCAGCTGCCTTCCCCAACCAGGCATCAAGCTGAAACCTGGCCAAGTGGAGTTTAACTGGGGACCCTTCAGTGCACGGGCAACACCCATCCAACTAAGCCGCACTGGCCGAGGCAGACTCTGCGATCTTAACTGGTCCCACAGACGTGTTTTATGCATAACACTAATACCTGAGAACCACAGATTGGCTGACTGCTTATGTATGGAACACCCACCCCATGCATGGCACTGTGCTAGGCCCTGCAGGCTGTGGGAGGGAGGTGCTTGGGAGCCTGTGGGAGTCAAGCCGACCTGCTTCTGCACTTGGCTCTTACCACCTGGTTTACTGTACAATGAGTCCCTCTTGGTGTGTCCACAGTGTCAGGAGGACTCCCTTTTGCACCGGATGATGGCTTACATTGCCTAGCATAGGACTTGAAATTTTATTTGTATCTAGAGGCCATAACCGAGAGAATGTTAGGAACAATATTTTTTTTCCCCCCAGAAACATGGCACCCACATGGTTTGTCTATTACTTTTCTAAATTTTAATAGAGACATGGGTATAAAACCTACCCTTTAACTTTTTCTTCTTGCTGCTCAGCTCTAGCTGTATGTTGCCATGCAGGATTGCAGGCTTAGTGGATCACAGGCAGCATATATGATTGCTAACAAAAGTTAGTAATGTATCTTATTATGTAGAATTCTAAAATTGTTGTCAGCTCTTTAAAGTTTATCAAAATACCTATATGAGCCAAAAATTTAAAAAAATATATTTTATTGATTTTTTACAGAGAGGAAGGGAGAGGGATAGAGAGCTAGCAACATCGATTAGCTGCCTCCTGCACACCCCTTACTGGGGATATGCCCGCAACCAGGGTACATACCCTTGACTGGAATCAAACCTGGGACCCTTCAGTCCGCAGGCCAATGCTCTATCCACTGAGCCAAACCAGTTAGGGCTATGAGCCAACATTTTAAGAGGCAAAAAGTTTGTGTGTTATACTGGGCCTGTGGGCTGCCATTTTGAGGTATTGGTCTAGCAAGTTCAGTGCTGAGGGTGTGACAGTGATGTTAATAGCTCTTGTGGCCTCTCTCCCACTTCAGAGATAATCTCCTTGACTTGTCCCCACAGCTCCCCTCCTTCTCACTTTCAGACACTTAATCAAGAAAGCCGACCAAGAGATCCCAGTGTCAAAGCCGTTTTTGTGAGTAGGATAGCACATGTATCATATCCTGAATTAGTCTTTTATAATTATTAGTTTATGTTCCTTCACCTACTTTCAGAAAGAATGGAAGGCGATACATGTCAGAGGATTAAGCAAGATTTCTTAAAAAAAAAAAAAAAGCAAACTATTAGCACCTCAGTCAGGAGAATCAAAAATTTCTTAATGGCTGAAAAGACACTTTGTTATCATTCTTGTAATTCCTGATGACCATATGGAATAAAAATGTCCCCGCATTCTTTTCTGAAGCAATACGTTCATTGCTACAGTTGCCATATCTGAAAACCGGAAGCTCTTTCATGTACAGAAGTAACCTGTCAAAGGCGATTATGATCTGTGCTCCATTCTTGTTCTTAGAATAGGAATGGCTGCCTTCCCTTTCCGCTAGTGTGCCCATAAGTAACCAATCAGGATATTCCTCTCTGTGTCTGGACCAGCCTCAGGATCCTCCCCTGCGCAGGCCCCTGGGAGGCCACAGCTAGCATTCAAGGTGTGGTGTACTTGCATCCGAAACCTACAGTTCCCTGTCCAGAGCTTCCTGACGTGGGGTATGTCTGCATGGTTGTGGCTGTTTGTCTACCACATATTACGTCGCTGCTAAATTTCACTTCAAAATGTGAACTAATTCCAGTCAATTGCTTAATTTATACATTCTAGAGTGTTTTGAGGTCAAATATATCTTGGTGCTTAGTGCATTATACATCCTGAATAAATGCCAAATTCAATTCAATTCCCAAAGTAATCTCCCATCCCCTTTACTGAAGGTCTGATGAAAACAAATTCTCTTATGGTGCGATACAACCAGGACCCTAAGAAGTTAACTCGCTTGTTCTAGATCACAAGCTTTTTGGGAGCGGCCGACCCCGTGATATGGGTCTGCTGAAGGAAGATTGTCGCTTAGTGGCTTTATTTCTTGTAGAAATGACCACTTTTGTGCTTTAAAGCAACTAATATTTATTTTCTCACAGTTTGAGGCCAGCGATCTGAAGTCAGTTTCACTAGGCCCGTGGTTGGCAAACTGTGGCTCGAGAGCCACATGCGGCTCTTTGGCCCCTTGAGTGTGGCTCTTCCTAAGCCCTAGGAGTACCCTAATTAAGTTAATAACAATGTACCTACCTATATAGTTTAAGTTTAAAAAATTTGGCTCTCAAAAGAAATTTCAATCGTTGTACTGTTGATATTTGGCTCTGCTGACTAATGGGTTTGCCGGCCACTGATCCAGGCCATGATCAATGGGTCAGCAAGACGGTGCTCACTCCAGAGGCTCTCAGAGAGAATCCATCCATACCTTGCCTCTTCCAGATTCTGGTGGCTGCCAGCCTTCCTTGGATTATGGCTGCATCCCTCCAGTCTCTGCCTCTGTGGTCACATGGCCTCCTCTCTGTGTCAGGTGGCCCTCTGCCTTTCTCTTATAAGGACACTTGTAATGGCATTTAAGGCCCACCTGGCTAACCCACGATAACCTCCCCATCTCAAGATCATTAATTTAAGCACATCTGCAAAGACCCCTTTTCCATGACAAGTAAAATTTACAGGATCAGGGTTTACCTAGTAGGACCATTATCCAGCCTACCACAGGGGTTAAGAGTGTGGAGCCTGGGTCCACGTGCCTTACTTTAATCCTGGTTCTGTACTTAATAAGGTTCATGTGCTTTTGTTTTCTCATCCTAAAATGAAGGCAGTCCCAGAACGTATAGGGTTATTGCGAAGGTTAAATAAGGTGATACACGTAAACACACTTAGGTCAGTGCTGTCACATAAAAACCCTCTATAAATGTCCTCATTCAGATAACCACTCCATCAGTGTAGCTGTCAAACTTTCAGAGTTCATGGTTGTATTGATACTTAAATAAATTAATTACTTTATTTACTCATTTATTTCTACCAAGAGGCCATACTCTATGTGTCAGAATTAAGCCTCTTGTGTCCCAAATTTGGCTGGTCTTGACAAAACGACCCCAGGTTTCGGGAAGTTCTGTGCTTAGAGAGATTCATGTGGAGCTATCTGCTGCTGGCCATCCATACTCTGTGACTCGGGCCTGACCTTGCATTAAGCAAGTACAGCTGCTTTACAATGGTTCTCATTTTCCTACTTTCAAATTCTTTTTCAATTAATTCTTCTTCATGCTTAATGAATAGAGGTGCTAAACACATTTTTAACTTTTAAAAAAATTGCTTTAATGTACTTTCAAAGTACTCCTCTAGTGAATAAAATAATTCTATGGTCACATATAGTAATAATACTTGTGTCATTAAAGGGGAAAATGTGCCTTTCTTTCAATAATGGTAAAAGGGGCTAATTATGTTGTCATAGTAGAGTACAACTTATGCTTAAATCACCAGATGTGGCTGCTAACAGGACATAACTGCTGTGAACAGACCAGTACAGCACATATTGTGAGAACTCAATTAGTCTTCTGCGCTTTGGGCACTTATTAAAAGTGAAAAATGCCTGAGTGTAGGCCATTATAACCTTTAAAAGTTTGTCCTAGTCTCGTTTTTTAGGAATTGTGTATCTTACCTTTGCTGGATTTCTTTTTAAATCATGAAATTATTTATTTATTTATTTTTAAAATATATTTCTATTGATTTCAGAGGGGAAGGGAGAGGGAGAGAGAATAGGAACATCAATGATGAGAGAAAATAATCTATCGGCTGCCTCCTGCACGCCCGACATTGGGAATCGAGCCCCAAACCCAGGCATGTGCCCTGATTGGGAATTGAACTGTAACCTCCTGGTTCATAGGTCTACACTCAACCACTGAGCCACACCAGCTGGGTCAATCATGAAAATGTTTATATTCAGAAAGTCTATAATTTTTAAATGTAAGGAATACAGTATGTAAAAAACAGATGAAAATTTTTTTTCACTTGCGGTTTCTTCTAGAATATTGGGAAATATAAAGTAAAGCAGACAAAAGCCAACCAACCAACCAACAAAAATAAACTACATGAAGTTTCCTCTATGGTTAGATAGAAAAGTCAAGACCTGTCATGTTTCTGAAAATCTGCACAATGAACTGGACTGCAAAGAGAAAAGTTTGCTTAGAACTCAGATTTACCATTTCCTAAACAAGTGACTTAGGCAAGTTCCCAGCTTCCATGCCTCTGTTTTGTTATTTGCAGAATAAGGATTATACCCGATCTCTCTCATAGGATTGTTGGGGGCATCCAGACTGTTAACAGGCATGCAGTGGTTCTCAACCTTCCTAATGCCGCGACCCTTTAATACAGTTCCTCATGTTGTGGTGACCCCCAATTTCATTGTTACAAATTGAACATAATTAAAGCATAGTGATTAAGCACAAAAACAATATGTAATTATATATGTATTTTCCGATGGTCTTAGGTGACCCCTGTGAAAGGGTCGTTCGACCCACAACGGGGTCGCGACCCACAGGTTGAGAACCGCTGCACAAGGGGCTTTACAACAGAGTTGGGGACACAGTAAGGACACCATAAATGCTGGCTACTTGGACAGATAATTTTTAAAAGTTTAATGAAGAGGAAACACTTTGATTGGTTTCTGTTATTTTGTAACCTCATCTTACCTTTGAAAAAGCTGTTTTTGATGACTCTTAGGAAGTTATCACCAAAATTTTCATAATACCATAATTCATACCTAATGACAGAGGTTAGAGTGATCCTTAAGCAAATAAGCCGAAGATTATCATGGTGAAGGGTTAAGTTGTGCTGAGAAATGGCTACTTCTTACTGCACTGAGGTCATTTCAACAGAGAAATCTCGAGTGAACACAGTCCCTGCAGAAGGGAAGGGCCATTTTAGCCATTCTTCTTTATTTCTTGGCTTTGGGGCATTTATAGGACATATTTGTATTCACAGAGTTCTGCTAAAGTTTTTTTTCAAATAAGTATTTTAGAGCTAGAACTCCAAATGACATCCATTACAGAGGAGAGGAAGAGAAAAAACACATATGAAGCCATTCTTTTATAATTCACACTGCATCTTTCATTTCAGAAAAAAATGATTATATGTCATCACAACATTTTTTAAGGCATGTCTTAAGGATAAATAATAAGAAACATGCCAACTTTATGGATGACTACCTGACATATCAAAAAGGTAGGACTCTTTTTTTTCAGAGTACAAAAAAAGAATGCAATGATTGCAGGCAAGCTTTTTTTTTTTTTTTTTCAAATAAGCATTTTAGCCATAAACTTCCCTTTTCACCTAGCATAAAACATTGCTTTAATGTCACATTTTAGTCTGGTGGGTTACCAGCTCTTCTTATAACAAATAAATAAATGATTTCCCCCAAAATATAACTTATGAGACAGTTTTCAATCAATTGGATGTCTGGCTCTCAAAATAAATATGGGCTATAAATGTCTATAGATTTGTGGGCGTCTACAAATCTTGGGACCTTCTATCCATATATAAAAGCAAATATGTTTGGAAAAATATAGACTCATACCATTATAGCATTTAATCTTGAAATAGAAACAACATGATTAAATACTACTTAATATAATAGCTGAGATTTATATAACACAAGAAGAAATTAATTGTTAAAACTTTCTCTTATCTAAAAAGTATAAATTCTACAACTAATCTCCTCTATAGTTTACAATGGCCTCTGTAGTTTACAATGGGCTTATTAGAGGCTTATATGGTTATACAAAGAGTCAAACAACACTGTAATAAATAGGTGATTTATTCCAATGTGTTGGCAAGCCTGCTAAGCTCTATCAAGATAGTTGGCATTAAACATCTAGATACTTTCATAGTATAATATAAATCTTTCAGAATACCTAGTTAAAGAAATACATTATTTGGCTAAATTCCATAATTAATTAATTTTGCTTTTTGCTAGGTAGAGTAGATAGGAAATGGAAAAAAAATGACATAAAAGACCATGAATAATGAGTTCTGTATAAAAAAAATCAACACAATAATTCACAAGATTATGTATATATTTAATTGGAGATACTATTACCACTACTATAGAACTATCAATTCATTCATTCCTTTAAGATATTTATTAAGTTCCCACAGTGTGCCCAGCATCGTTGTAGGCATTTTGAATTCATCAGTGAAAAAAACAAACAAAAATCTTTGTCCATAGGGATCTTACTCTCTAAGGGGTGGGAATGATAGACCAAAAAGCATAGACATAATAAGTAAATATGTAAGAGTTTAGAAGTTAATAAGTACTATGGAGAAAATGAATAAGCACAGAAGTGTAATGAGGGTTTGAAGTGTGTGTGTGCTGTTGTGTGCGTGTGTGTGTGTGTGTGTGTGTGTGTGTGACGGGGGTGGGCGTGGGGAGGGGGCACTGCAAGCCAGATCAATCTGACAGTTCCTGGCACGTGTGCTTGTCTGGAACTGTGCTTTAATTTTCCAGGTTTACCTTGGGGAGGTGAGGGAGGCAGCAGAACGATTTTTGATTTAAAGTCTGGGGGATGAAAAGGATGAGCTGATGGGTCAGAGGAA
>NW_006283768.1:2731359-2748113 GCF_000327345.1 Myotis davidii | reverse complement strand
GAGTCCCAGGTAGGGGCTGGAGCAGACTTCTGAGCTGAGAGGACAGCATTAGCTGACACATCAGTAGCCTGCATGAAGTGCATGGCTCACAGCCAGCCTTGTTCCTCTAGCACTGCTGGTCTGCTGCCCCCGGGCAGGGGCGCGGGGGGCGGGGCATGTGCAGTGAAAAATGCCTTTCGTCTCCATTTGCTTTTCCGCTGCCGCTCCCGTCTCCATCCCCATCCCTGTGTGCTCCACAATTAGCATTTGTGCTGCTTCGAAGTGAATAGGGACAGATGTTCGCGCAGGTGCTGCACTCTTCACTGGGTAAACAGAGTGCAGTTCGCATGCCTCTGTGTGTGCATGTGTGCGTGCGTGTGTGTGTGTGTGTGTGTGTGTGTGTGACGGGGGTGGGCGTGGGGAGGGGGCACAGAGGCAATCCCTTCAGGCTATCTGATGTCCTTAATTCCTTGGGTAATAAATGCATTAAATTCCTTGGGCAATACAAAGAACAAATGATTAGCAATCAATAGCATCATCACTTTGCCCTATCATATGTTTTCAATTTAATTTCAGTTTTATACGTCTTCATTTACTTAGTGCTATCTACATGCAAGGAACTATGTTTAGGTATTGGGGATGTTAACCCTTACCAAATAGACACCCAGATATTTCTGCATCAAAACAGCTTTTTTGAGACCAAACACTTGCAATTCAGGACATGCAGTCTAATGGCCAATTCAGAGAAACAAAGGAGAGGTATGCTCTTTTACAGATTGGGAGGGTCTATTGTAGATAAAGAGTCCATTGGAGGAAATGGATTAAGTATAGTGACTTTTCATTGGCTGAGTTATAGCATTCTCCCATTGGCTGAACTGTTATGGGCAAAGAGGAATTTTCTTCCTCCTGCTGAGATGGTAAAGTAGTATCACTTCTTATCCAACATTCAAGGCAGGTTGCCAGGGTTCTTGTCCCAGCATCAAGAAGGGTTCAGGAATCTGGAGAAGGCTGTGTATAGATTTTAAATAAGAGTCCAGAGACGAAGTATAATTTTGAAAGGCATTTGGGGGTCAGAGGAGCTTAGTTAAAGGAGCTAAGATCCAAGATCTAAATTCTCAGGTCTCCTCGTCCCAGGACCCCATGCTTTTTATTAACACAATTTGTCCTGAGGGGAGGGAGAGATATACACTTCAAAGGGTCAGCGTTTCCTACAGAGTCCATTGTCAGAATGGGGGAATTAGCTTAAGGCTGTTCAGGTGTTTGGCCAGTAGGAGGCAATAACATGAAGATTAAGATGCCTTTTAGCTGTCTGGCAGCCAAGCAATAATCCCTTTTCAGGTATGGGGAAATGCCTTCAGCCATTCCCAGATGCAGCCCTGCTGTCCTGCTGGAATTGGTCTCTGGCAGCAAGTCACTTCCTGTTGGGGTCAGTTGGGTGCCCATACCTGAGAGTTTTCCTGCCTCCTGAATGCATTTTAAATGAGATTTCTGTTTCTTAATTTTCACAGGGATAAAATGAAAAAAAATAAAGTGCCTGTCCTTGTGAAGCTTATATTACAGTGATTCACACAGTCAACATAAAAAGAAAAAAAATAATGATTAAGAGAAATTTCCTCAAGGAAAAAAAAAGCAGGCTTGGGGTTAGGAGAATGACAGAGCTAAGGTCTGTAGGTTTTAGGTAAAATGGTCAAGGTCTACACCTCTGTAGAGGTGATCGCAACCCCCTCCCCTCAGAGATCTGTCCTCTATTCCAAGCTCCATGCCTCAGGCAAGATTTGTAATCTCTGTTGGTTCTCAATTTACTCATCTGTAGCATGATGATAATAAGATCTATCACATAGAGTTGTCCCAAGGATGGAATGAGATAATCCATGTAAACGTTGGTCAAAGGTTACAAACTTTCAATTATATGATGAGTAAATTCTGGCAATGTAATATACAGCAGGTGACTATAGTTAATAATACCATATTGTATACTTGAAATGTTCTAAGACAGTAGATCTTAAGTATTCTCACCATAAAAGAAAAAGGTGCCTGAGGTGAAAAAAATAAAGTTAATTGGAACAGCGCCTCCATAATGATCATTATTCTAGAACTCATCTGCCCAGTACCAAGCACATGTGCCTCTTGAGCAACTGACCTTGGCTACGTTTAATTGAGAAGTACTGTTGGTGTAAGCACACCAGATCTCAAGGATTGGTATGGGAAAAATGTGTTTATTACTTGTTTATATCAGTTAAATAACTAAATAATATATTTTCAAAATTAATTTTGCCTCATTATTATTTTTTATTTTAATTTTAACTTTTTCAGTTAATCCTCACCTGAGCATATCTTTCCATTAATCTTTAGAGGGGAAGGGAGGGGGAGAGGCAGAGAGAGAAACATTGATGTGAGAGAGACACATCAACCTGCATGTGCCCTGACCAGGGCCAGGAATCAAGCCTGTAATCATGATATCCAACCAGGGACCCTGCAGTCTGCAGGCTGACGCTCTATCCACTGAGAAAACTGGCTAGGGCTAATTATTATTACTTTTTAAATCTTTATTGTTGAAAGTATTACGTATGTCTCCATGCCTTACTTTTCTCTGCTCATGCAGGAATCTCCTCTCATTCAGTCTCTTCCAGCCACTATGGCCAAAGTGGTTTTCTTGGCACTGGCCTGCCTTCTGCCTCGGGATATCCATCCATACTTTTCCAACTTGCTGTTCCCTCTGCCAGACTCCCTCCCGCTCCTCTTTTGGGTTCCTTCAATTGCCACCTTCTTCCTGAGGCCTTCCTTGAACACCACCCCGCAGCACTGCTTAGTACTATTTCTTGCTTTGTTCATAGAACTTACCACTTGTTTGTACCTGATTATTACTGATTAGATTTTTCCCCTCCTCACCAGAACACAAGCTCCATGAGGGCAGGGATCATCACTTTTTTTTTTTTTGGGGGGGGGGGGCGTGGGGCGGGATGGTTCATACCATATCAAATACCTACAATTGGTCCAAGAACAGACAACATGTTTGCTAAATATTTGTTAAATAATTGACTTTTTACAAATAATGAAGGAAGTAAGAGAAGGGTGATATCTTCAGTATGATCAATTGCTGGAAAGCTAGAAATCAAAGTATTTCTAATGTAGCATGCTTAATACGAAGAAATTCTTTGTGGTCAGAGTTGAAAACATAGGCTGGATATATAAACCATGGCATATGGTGTTATGGGCTGCGTTGTGTCTCCCAAAATTTGTGTGTTTAAGTCCTAATCCCCAGTACCTCAGAATATGACTTTATTTGGATAAAGGCCTTATAAGAGGTAATTTAGTTAAAATGAGGCCTTAGTGTGGCCCTAATTCAAAATGACTAATAGTTTTTTTACTGTTTTTATTTTTGATTTTTAGAGAGAGAGGAAGGATAGAAACATCGATGAGAGAGGAAATGTCATTGATTAGCTGCCTCCTGCACGCTCCCACTGGGGATGGAGCCAGAAACCCAGGCATGTGGCCTTGCCAGGGATCGAAGTGTGACCTCTTGGTTCTTGGGTTGATGCTTGACCATTGAGCAATACCAGCTGGGTGAAATGACTAATAATCATATTAAGAAGAGAAAGCTGGACCTGGACTTTTACAGAGGAAAGAGGACTATCTACAAGCCGAGGACAGAGGCTTCACAAGAAATCATTACTGTTGGCATCATGAGCTCAGACTTCTAGCTTCCAGAACAGCGAGAAAAGACTTGTCTGTTTTTTTAATCTACACACTATGTGGTGCAGCGGTTCTCAACCTGTGGGTCGCGACCCCTTTGGGGGTCCAACGACCCTTTCACAAGGGTCACCTAAGACCATCGGAAAACACATATATAATTACATATTGTTTTTGTGATTAATCACTATGCTTTAATTATGTTCAATTTGTAACAATGAAAATACATTTTGCATATCAGATGTTTACATTATGATTCATAACAGTAGCAAAATTACAGTTATGAAGTAGCAACAAAAATAATTTTATGGTTGGTGGTCACCACAACATGAGGAACTATATTAAAGGGCCGCGGCATTAGGAAGGTTGAGAACCACTGCTGTGGTGTTTGTTTTGGCAGCCCTAAAACACTAACATAATGCTATATGCCATTGTAAGGAATTTTGACTCTTCCCAGGGGCCCCTGTAAATTTTAAGCAGGGAGAGATGCGATGAGGCCTGAGTCTTAGGAAGATTGCATGTGTGGCAATATGGAAGAAGGTTGGAGGAGGGCAAAGGCTTGAGGCCCAAACACTAACTGGGAAATATTTACAATGGTTGTGGTCTACCTCATGGTGAAAGGAAGGAAGAGGAAAGTATGGAATTGGGGAAGGACCGGAGCCAGGACTGTTGGAAACTTAGTGACACCATAGAGATAAGTGATATTGACACCTGCCACAAAAAGGGATTTGGAAAAATGCAGACCCGCAAAGGGGTTCGGAGGATAAAACTTGCATGGATTGTAAGTTCTGGTTTCATACTTGAGAAAATTTCTCAGAACGGAACCTTAAAACAGATGATAGCAGCATTCATGCTGCTCAGGATGTGGATAGTAGTCATTGAAAAAAGGAGTCTGCAGAAAGAGCTGCAGGCTATATCTCCTTTTGGGGATGATAATACCATACTAGTACATCAACTTAGCATATTAAACATCAGCATATTAAAGAATCTGGGAAGTTCTGCAGTGAAGAAACTTCTATAACTCTGGCCAAAAAGAAGGGGGTATTTTCAACATTGATTTGATTAGACAATGCTTTTTGTGAGGCACTGCTGAAGCTCTCCCTGAACATGAGTACTCTAGAAATTAACACAGCGTGGAGAATAGTGGTAATTTTGATGCAGTAGAATGTTTCCAAAATAAACAGAGAAGCTTTGTCTGGGTAATCTTTGTTCCCAAGAGCAAATCTAGTCAGCATTGTCTTAAATTGGCAGCATAAGCTCATTAAAGGAATATAGTTGGTTTTCCCATAACCTAATTATTACCAGATTTTCAAAATATCAGAATCTTTTGGAAGTAGCACTATTCTTTTTTTCATGCTCCAAAAGGAAAACTACCCAGTGACTTGAAACAAACAAACAAACAATGATAATATTCTGCTGACTTAAGGGAAAAATATAGCTCAAATGCAGAAATCTGAGAGCCATTTTTGACCAGGTTTCTTTGCTGCTAGAGCGGTCGCACTCTAAATTTTCCCATATTCCACCGACTCCCGAAACCCAGAGGGTTGTGTGCAATGACTCACATGCGATGCGCACATAGGCCTTCCGGCTCTTGGTGGTGCCCGCTGAGCTCCAGGCCACACACTGGCACCAGTAATCATCAGGCCCAAAGAGTTCTTCCACTTGTTGGCGCGAAATCTCAATGCTCACTTCCCGGACAATGAGACCTAACCAGAGAAAGGAAGAATTAAGTCTGGAGAAGACTTGTACTAAAGAAATACAAAACATCATACCATGCTTTTTCCCACTCCGTGATCCTTCTTGATGCCGTAGGTCAACATCCCAGATACTGCCTCTCATCGCTTCTGATTTCCCTCTGGCTCCAGTAACTTGACTCACAACTTTTTCATTCTCTTACTTGCTTTTTCCAATCTTCTGGATTCATCAGAAGATGAAAGTGAAGATCTATTATTCCACAAAATTACACTTTTCCTCATATGGCCTAATAGTCATCCTCTACCAAGTTATCTCCTCCTGTATATTTAAATGTGAACTTGAATTTCACAGCTTCTAAGGATTCTATCTCAATTACATAGGCTGTGGGTAAGAGACCCACATGCTGTACAGAGAATTACAGATCTAAATCTTCTTAAGAAGATTTAGTTCACATGAAATGAGAACCACCTAAAACTATAATCATAAGTGCATAAGCTAGAAATATGTATATCTACATATCAGGTCTTATCATATCAACAAGTAATTTATAAATATGTGGTGATTATTTAACGATTAAATTATGTTAGCAGATGTGTTTCAGTTATTAGGCACACGTTTTCTGGAAAGATATAGTAGCCCCAGGTAACAAACCTCTACTTTTCTATCCAAAGAATGTATGACTTTAAGGTCTTCAGGCATAATATTTTAATAGCACAAATGTTTCTCTATAATTGTGATGTAACCAAAATCCTGTCAAAGATAAAGTGGTCTCTAGCTAAAATGCTCAAATACTTAGAATTTGTTTCACAGAATTACGTAATCCTAAATAACATAAATTTAACTGAGAATCTGGGATTATCATTTTAGGGGTGTTTATCTTGAGGATTCAAAGCCTATTTCAGAGATTCATTCTGCAGTTTGCATCTTTGCACTGAGCAACAACAGAGATCTACAAGATATATGTGCGTGACTGTCAGTTCTCCTAGAGACTGAACTTGCACTTTCCAGATGGAGTGTCTATTGAGAGAACTAGCAGGGCACCCTTGGGGAGTAGAAGAATTTGCTCTGTGTCAAGTATGAGCACAGGAAGAAAGTTTAAACATATTACTTTCTACCTTTGACTCATTCATTCATTCATTCATTAATTCATTGAACAAATATTTATTATGTATCCATTATATAAAAGACACTGCCCTAGACTATTGGGAAATGATGAGGAAGATGGTGATTTTCCTCATTGAACTGATATTATTGTGAGGAAGGAACATATTAACTACAGATTGTACAATTTATTATTTAATCATAATTGTGTTCAGTGCTGCAAAGGAGATATATAGGGACACAGAATGAATAACAAGGAGAATAAAAGACCCAAATGAATGATGTTTGTTAAATTATATGGGGAGAGGGACAAGGCATACGGAAAGAAGCAGGAAAGAGAATGGGAAGATTGAGGTTCCAGGAGAAGACAAGCCCCAGACACAGAAAATAATGGCATGGATGCAACTAGAGATGAGAAGGGGACCAGTTTTTACAGTCTTGTAGACTAGTGGTTCTCAATGTGGACCCCAGTACAGCTGTGCTAACATCACCTGGAATTTGTTGGAAATGTGAATTCTTGGGCCCCACTTCAGACTCAGAATCAATAACCTTGAGAATCAGGCCCAGCAATCTGCATTTTAATAAAATCTCTAAGAACTCTGATGCACGCTATAGTTTGAGAACCACTGTCATATAGCATGGTTAGGATTTTTAATTTCTTCCTGAGATCTATGGACATTATTAAATTGCTTTAAGCAAGTGGATGATATAATCAGATGATAATTTTTAAAAATACGTATGTGATGTATGTGATAAGTGTTACATATAGTTTAACTGGTTCTTTGGAGTTTAATTAGTTTCTCAAAGTTATGATTTCTTAAAATGTTTGATTATGCCTTTTTGGTACAGGTGACATGAAAAGGGTGTCATCTAGAGATTTTTTTAAAAAGTATCCCAGAATTTACCCTAAAAACCAAGGATAACAGTACTCAGGGAAACTAACAATTACCCAATAAAAGTAGTTGCTGACCCACTGGGGAATAAACAATATTTCCAACAAAAGCTGATGGGACTTTGAGTCACAGAAATGACTAAGCCCTTAGGTTCATTCAAGAGTCTCTGAACTGGGATGAAGCCCAGGAAAGTGGGATTTACAACCTTCAGTCAGGGAAAGACCGTGAGGGTCAAGTCTATATTATCTAGACTTACTGAGCATACTTAACATTATTTTGAAAGTTAGTAATTCTCTTATCCTATCTAATAAAAGACAAACATGGTAATTAACCATACCTCCACTATGCTTCCCATTGGCTAATCAGCAGGATATGCAAATTAACTGCCAACAAAGATGGCGGCCAGCAGCCATGAAGCTGAAGCAAGCAGGAGGCTTGCTTGCTCCAGTGATGGAGGAAGCCAAGGTTCCCCACCTGCCATGGCCCAGTTGATTCATGACTTACATTTTTCTGAGGGGCAGTTGCCTGCAACCTACCCTTTGGAACTAGTTTTGTATTACAGGTCTTTGAAAGTAACACTAACTGACTCAATCTACATTAAATAGGGAAAAGAACTTGGGAATTTATTGGAAGGACATTAGGTAGTTCACAGGTGTCAAATAGAGAGAAGGATACCTCTGAGGTTCTAGTGATAGAAACTGGTGGACACTCATTGAAAGGCTTGCCTCTAGAATGAATCAAATCCAATAGAAGGTGAATGGGTGCTGGACAAGTGTGCACTACAATATCTATATAAGAAAAGCCTAAGTGACCGTTACAGCGGAACCACCAGTCACTATGATGCGCACTAACTACCGGGGGCAGATGCTCAACACAGGAGCTGCCCCCTGGTGGTCAGTGTGCTCTCACAAGGTGGGAGCTCTGCTCAGCCACAAGCCAGGCTGATGGCTGCCAGTACAGCGGTGGTGGTGGGAGCCTTTCCTGCCTCCTCAGCAGCGCTAAGGATGTCTGACTGCAGCTTAGGTCTGCTCCCCGCTGACAAATGGACATCCCCAAGGGCTGCTGGGCTGCCAGAGGGATGTCTGATTGCCATCTTAGGCCCAATCCCCCAGGGAGCAGGTCGAAGCCAGCAAGTGGTCACCCCTGAGGGGTCACAGACTGCGAGAGGGCACAGGCCGGGCTGAGGGACCCCCTACTCCTGAGTGCACAAATTTTTGTGCACAGGCCTTCTAGTATTTATATAATGATCAGCTTAAAATTCTTTTTCAAGTAACTGGAATATTCCAATCCCTCACTCCTCTATGAAGAGATTAGTATATATTTTAGCCAATACCCAACTAATAAAATATCCTCCACAGCAAAAATTCCAATTTAGTAGCTAATACTACTTTCCTTCCACTTTCCTGACCCCTGCCTAAGCCCCTCATTTCCTATCATATTGTAATTATTGTCATTTCCCGACATCTATAAATCCATGCAAAGATGGATCACCGCTTTTCCATCCCTTCCCCCACCTTTTTAAAAATTCCTCTTTCTGGTGTTGAATGCTTTTGCCTGTTTTACTTGTTTATACCTTCTCTCTTGGTGCAGAAATTCACTTACTGGAAACAGAGCTCTTCCTGTAAAGTTGCTGCAGTAATTTACAGTCACCAAAGGGCTGATAAACTTGCTGTCTGTATTTCCTTAGCCCTATATGGCTCTTTCCAAAATGCAGAGCAGCCACAAATGGGCTCAGGATATAAAACCACATACAAATATTTTCTGCCCCAAGATGATAACTTTAGGTTTCATTCCCCTCACCCCTTTTACTTAAAGCAATTACAGGAAACCTAATTAAATGCTAGGGGAACGTCACTAGGGCCACTGTAACCTTTTAGTTCAAGTACATTCTACTGACCACGGATCTGAAGCCTTTTAGAAGCCACAGACCCACCCTCCTGTACAGGAATTATTCATAGTCTGAATGTTCTAAATTGTGTGGCCCAGGCTCCCTGTAGGTTGCTGGAGTCAAGCACACACCGATTTTTGTCCTCAGCCTCACAGACACCCCATTCAGAAGGGGATGGATTGCAGTTGCATACAGTTGTCCTACCACATGCTCAAAGATTACTTCCAAATTTCGGTCAACAACACAAGAACAAGAAAGAACTGAACACAAAGTAATTAAACACAGCTTAGAATCCCTGAGAACCTGCTGCATTATTCAAACTCTGAGCTACTTGGTCATATACCACCTTTTCATTACCACGGGTACATTCACTCCCTATCCCATTTCGCTCATCAAACCAGAAGCTAGTGGTGTGGGTAAAAGCAGGTAATATCCTTTCTCATGGAAAGTAAAATTGCAAATCTGCTTGAAGTCTTGAGACAGAAAAAACAAGCTGCCTTGAAATTTGAAATGCCATCAGCATTACTTCCAAGGCGGGCTGCTTTGAAGAGCATTTGGGAACTTGAAATTGGTTTTAGGTTATTTAAAGGTGGGGAGGAAATGCTTCAATCTCCAGGACTTACTCAAACACAAATGTGCATTTCCCATCACATCTGATAACATCAAAGACTTCCCATCACTGTTCTTCCTTTAATAGTGGCGTCTCAAGGAGGCATGTTGTTTGAAGTTTGCAGTGATTTGCTTTTATAATAGGATTCATTGTGGTTTGGGAACCAGAGTGCAGGAAAGTAATTAGCATCATATACTAAGAAGTCTCATAATGAGTACAAATACGCACTTGTTAATAGGGAGTTTCAAATGATTTTAAAAATTCAGATGCAAGTGGAACTCTCTGGTTGGCTTGTGGTGAGGTTATCCATGATTATGGCAATAAAATCTGCTAATTGACATCTATAACTTATCTCTAGCATAATTTTAATTTCATAAGAGTGGTCAGGCACCACAAATAGTGCTGTTTTTTTTTAAAGAGAATACTATATAGAGATCACAAATACATGATGAATCCTGTGGTATAATTATTTAAAACAAGATCCATATTCCCCCAGAAACATAACCTATAATGCTTCCAACAGGTGTGAAAAGTCCATGAATGTCAAAGTTACATTTAATTCCAGTAATGTAAAGATGGATCAAATATCACCTACAGCCTTCAGAGGCCATTTATCTTATTTATTAGGTGATATTTATTTCTTTGTTTATTTATTTATTTATAAATATTTTTATTGATTTCTGAGAGGGAAGGAGAGAAAGAGAGAGATAGAAACATCAATGATGAGCAAGAATCATTGATCGGCTGCCTCCTGTATGCCCCACACTGGGGATTGAGCCCGCAACCCCAGGTATGTGCCCTGACTGGGCATCAAACTGTGACCTCTTGGTTCATAGGTAGATGCTCAACCACTGAACCACGTTGGCTGGGCTTTGAAGTGGTATTAAAAAATCAAGCATCATCCTAAAAGGTTTTTTTAAATGTGGCTATTAAATTTGTACCTTCTGATGCCCCATGTATGTTTCACTAAAAAGCAGCCTAGCCCCATGTTAGACGTAGATGCCTGAGTTGTATTTCTCATCGCTCCTAGTTTAGTTGCTTTGTCTTTCATCTGGCAAATGGAAGTTTTGAGATATCATGCTCTGCAGACTCCCTCCCACCCTCTTCATATTGTGCGAAGAGCTACAGGGGTCACTGGGCAAAATCTCATTATGATACATTCACAGTTAGGGGTTGGTGGACAATGTACAAAACTGCAGGTAGGGATGTTCTGGAATATATTACATTTTATTGAATTAGTGTGGTCTCTTTTTCATGTTTTCTTCCAGAGCCTAATCCTATTAGTTTTCACTAATTTGATCTAAAATATGAAACATATCAGTCCTAGATGTCTTAATATAAATTAAACCACACAAAACACCATCATTATTTAAAAGGATGTCATGCCATAACAACTGACAATTATTTTCACAATTTGTAACTCACTAAAGTAATCAAAATATGATGGCTTGAAAGGGAGGACTTTATAATCAAGACACTGTTTGATGTTACATGAAGTCGTCTGCCAACCTTTAAACTACATCTGGAAAAGGAGACACTGTGGACACATAATTTGCAAACTTTCCTCTGAAATGTTTTCTTCAAATTTTTAATATAATATTTAATATGTAAATAGACCATCTAATTAACTAAAATTACTTTGTGTAACTGGGAATTAGAGCTTATTGGTGCATTAGATTTATCATGAGTATAATTCTGTTTCAGCTACATTTACTATCGTTGTGATCCAGATCAATTTACTGAAAAGGTAAAGGATGACATGGCTGGGACTGAATGGTTCAAGGGATTTGTTTGGGAGTATTTCATACCTAGGTCATTGACTTGATTCCTTTTTATGTGGTAGTTTCTAGTCACTTGGTTCTGTCTGACATCCTGTGTCCAATGAGGATCTGTGTTTTTATTGTTACATTTTTGTTTTGTCTAGAACTGAGAAGAAAATTGTCTGGTATTCACTGGCACCCTGCCCCGGGGGTGAAAGGACCCCCTCCCTCTCTTGGGCCGGTGAGAAGCTGACCTGTCCACACTGACGTCTGGAAACCACCCCACCCCGGTGGAACCAGTTTCGGCCAGCAACAACTGCCTCAGAAAAATATAAAACCTTGCCCCTGCCCAGGTTTGGCGCGGCTTCTCCTGCTCCCCTCTCTGAGCCGGGGAACCCGCCCATGTGCTCCCAAGAAAGCCTGTTTGACCTGGTCTCTGTCTGGACTCACGGTTTTTTCTTGCGGCGGCGTAAAACCTAAGAAAAATATTCATCGATTGTTCATCCGGAAGGAGGAGACTTCTAGAAAGCTATATAGCAACCATATATAAATTCAGTTTTTCCTCTTGAAACTTGAAATTTTAATTGCAAAATGATGTTAAAATAGTGACAAATGTTAAAATATAGTGACAATTAACACCATTTTCCCTTTCCTTTCCAGCCACCATCACGCTTAGAGATGCAAATATGAAGGGTATTTGGAGTGTGGGTATGCAAAATATTCTTCCTTACATATAGAGTTGCAATGAGTTGACTGAAATTAATCCTACCTGCTTTGGCCCATCATTTAATTCCTGTTCTTACCTTTGGTGATAAAACCCTGTTTAATCCCTGTTTCAAGAAGCCTTTCTGAGATCAAAATGGGAACTAAAATGCTTTTTGTAATTTACCTCTGCCTTGTGTGCCAATGTTCTTTAAAATATAAAGAAGCAACTTAGTGAAAATAGGACAGAAATTTGTTTAATTTGGAAGGACAGAGCATATTCCATTAAGATAGCAAATACATTACTCTTCTTAAATATTTTCTATTAAACACCTAACTTACTATATGTATATGTGTGTGTGTGATTTCATATATATATGAATGTATAATTCAAACATTTTTTTCAAAAGCATAGTGTTTAATAATTATCCAAATCTAACAACATGCATTTCTATGTGTCCTAATTTCATGTGATTTATTAGTAATATTAATGGAAGCAATTTTAACAAAAACTTAAAAAAGATTTCTGTCAGAAAGGGTGGGGAATAATAACATGTTCTTGGATATCTAGTTGACTGTATACTTGTGAATTACTCTTGTTCATTTATTCATTCAATAGGTATTTATTGAGATTCTATGTGCCATGCACTCCTCTACGCACTGTGAATACAGTGGTGAAGAAGACAGAGGAAGTTTCTGTCATTCCAACATTCCATTGTGGAGGTAGTTCTTGAGCATCTATTGTGTGCACAGTAATTTCTAAGATAGCTATAGAGATGAATTGCTTATGGATTCTGCAAAGTGTACTCTCTAATACTAGAGATAAAAGTAGAAGTTTACTGAGTAAAGGAACTCTGTCATATGCATTGTATATCTATCAGTATAATAATGATGAATAATTTGTATTTTTGTAGCCAAAATATGCAGTGGTGTTAAATTCCAGATATTAAGTAAATTTAATTCTAATTCTAATTCAGAAGAATAAAGGTAAGTGGTATTTATTGAGCACCTAGCATGTGTCTCAATTAACCTGTATAAATACCTTGAGGATTAGTATTGCTATATCTATAATATGGGCAAGTAGCAGACTTCAGAATTGAAACAATGTTTTGCACAGCCAATAATTAATGAAATCAGGATTTAGCACTTGTCTAAATCCAATATTTTTAGTCTTTTCACTGCACCAAATATCCCTCGGACTGTGTCTCCAAAAAGTGTTCTCTGGTAAAATGAGTTTGGGGATTTCTGTTTAGTACACCCGCCTCTTAGAAGCTTAGCATGCTCCTCAGTATATTGAGGCATTGGTCAGAACCTCTGCCATAAAGATGTCTGTTTAATTTGTATTGCCACCATTTTCCTCAAATGTATTAAATCACAGAATCCTATAGTAAATATAAACACAGAACCCCATCTTGTCATGGCTTTGAATGTGATTTTGTTTTCATTCTCCATACATTGATTTATTGAATAAAAGTAATTGATTGTTTGGAAAATTCTAATAAGAAAGCTGTAGTGGAATGGGGTGAGAGGGCGTGATCAGGGGAAACATGGAAATGGAATATTTGAGTGTGATGCTATAGTGTGGTTTGGGTTTAAAGATTTAGAGAGGAATCAGAGATACTTCAGGAGGATAGAATAGTAGGAAGCCAAAGGGCAAAGATGAGAAAGCATGGAATACTAGAGGGGAGAGTGGCTTATATAAAACAATAGAACTAGGTGGAACAGAGATTCACTGAGGGCCGTGAATGGCAGTTAGAGAAATTTGTTGTATGGTGCAGGGAGCCTCTGAAAGTTGTAAGTTGGTGAAATGACATTTTAAAAAATGACATATGCTTCAGGAAGATTAATCTGTCTCTACCAGTAAACAAGACTAATCTGATTTATTTAAATAATTTTAATTATTATTACAAACTTTGTTTTCATATCTCTGATCATACATTGTCATTAATCAGAAGTGTTAACAGCAATATTCTGGACCCTCTGAAAACACTATTTGACAATGAAAGCCAGGCACATACATAGAGAAAATGATTACTCATACTGTTGGGCTTTCCTTTTGTACTTACTCCAAACGATTTAGAAAAAAGTATTAAGAGCAATCACCTCCGGAGCCATTGCCACTCAGAACAGTTCACATTCATCATATGTATTTGGGACAGCTATTTGTTTATACTAAAAGTAATATACTATTATTTCATATTCTTAATGAAAGTTCTAAACCCGACTTTAAAATTTAACTCATCCACAAACATTATTACAGCTGGGGGCTAGGCAAATATTAATCCACTATACAATAACCTACTGATTTATTTAGACAAGAAAATAAATTCCTGACTTGCATTTACTATCTGACTTTTGGAAAATCATTTTGGAAAGTCACAGTTATTCTGAGAATAAAACTACATTCTATTCACAAAGTTACCATTGGAGGTACTAATGGGAGGACAACCTTGATTAGAAATTATATTAGGCACATGTCCAGCTGAGAAAGAAATAACTGGTTTTAAAAATTTTCAACAGAGTCGGGAGAGTTAGGTCTGGGTAGGGACATTAAGTGCCCATGGAAATGCAGATATGGCTACCACATTTCGAAATGGGGTTCAAGCAGCAGGAACCAGATCTAGTGAATCACCCTGAAGTGTCTTATACTTCAGCCAGCTCACTCGGGGTTTCACTGATATCTTAAGTCCCCCACTACTGAAGTACAGGTGGCAGGAGAAGTGCTACCTTGACATGATGAGTGGAAGGGTCTACTTATTTTGGCAACTAAAATGCTGGCACAGCTCATCTATTAGGAATTCCTTATATCCTCATTCCAGCATATAGGTGAGACAAGGACATTCAGCAACTGAACGGGAATTACTAAGTGAGCTCTGAATAATTTGGGGCAGGATAAGCAAACTTTCATATTTAAATGAAGATCTAAAATTGATGAGCACAGTGATGTCTTCTAGGGTTTTCTCTTTCCAACTAGGATGTGAGTGCCATCAGGATAGAGGACTGTGTTTCTTGCATGCTGTCGCCGTGGCCTGGAATAATAATACCCGGCCCATATTATTGGCATACAATAAATATTTGTTGACTTAATAAAAGAATATTTCCCCAGGACTCTAGTACACATTTATTGAAAATATATGTGGTTGTCTCTAATTATGTCTTAGAAGAAAGAAACTTGGAGTCATGATGGCAGCTGGAGCTCTTACCCTGCCAGAAAAACATCATGACACACAATTTTTGACTTAAACTTTGAACATGCTTGGCATTTACACTAAGAATGGGGGAGGGAGAGTAGTTATCATAATGCTTTTTTAGGGCCTCCAAAATTGTTCAATGTAGCTGAGTAAACATAGATTAAGTACCAATGAAAAGATTCTTTATCCTTATTTTTTAAAGAGCTCCAATATATAAGAATGACTAGTTCACAATAAGAAGAAAAAATTTAACTTGTGAAGTTCCAAGCAGTGATGAAAAATATTAGCATTTAATATTTTCAAGCCCAGACTATGGATTTTAATCTTCTACAGAAACACAAATTTTCAATTTTAGCTTTACGTAGGGTCTGAGAAATAACTACAAGGGTGGGCAAAAGTAGGTTTACAGTTACAATACATGTAAATAATGCAATAATTAATAAATAGTAATACAAGAATAAACTTCCATGTACTCACAACTGTAAACTTACTTTTGCCCCAATCTGTATGTGTTCTGATATTTCCAAAATATTTCTATATATTCTGATATCATTCTTTTAACTTTCCAAAGAGAGAGATAATTTAAGAAAAACAATGCAACCAAGTATAAAGCACTTAAATCCTCACCTCCCCTTTTTTTAAATACAGAGAATGTCCTCTTGCTCTTCTACTGATTCTAAGTTAGATAGACTTCATTTTTTATAAACACAAAGCTTTAAGTAGAATGCCAGAAGATAATACTGCTACAGATATGCCAGTAAAACCTGATTTTTAATTACTCCTTGGCCAGTAACTTAATTGAGAGTATGATCTTTGAAGAGGTTGTGGTTCAAATTCTGATTCTTCCAGTGACTGACTACATGTATGAAATCGAGAAAATTCCTTTGCCCCACTTTCCTTAATAGGAAATAACAATCAAAATTCCTAACTCAATGGGTTGTTTTAAGGATTAAATGAAGTGATACATGTAAAAATCTTAGCGGAATAAGCCCTTAAATAAGCTAATATAATTTCAGGAGCTGGAATGGTTTATGCTATGCTGTGTATTAAATAACACCCCTCATTTCAGGGTGTTATTTACAAAGTAAAAGCTTATTTTACTATCACAAAAGTCCCCAAGGAAGCTGTCCCACATGAGTTTTTCTTAGCGATTCAGGCTGTATCTATGCTGAATCTACATCCTCTTAATCATGGCTACCAGGGTCTCTGAGTGAGGAGAAGAGAGAAGAGAAAGCTCATTCCTGC
>NW_006283768.1:2724151-2731348 GCF_000327345.1 Myotis davidii | reverse complement strand
TGCTCTTAAATGACCTGGCTCAGCAATGGCGACATAACTTTAGCTCATAATCTGTGACTAGGAGTAATCAGTTGGCTTGGCTCAATAGCAAGGGTGCCAGGACTTGTAGTGTTCCTGCGTGCCCAGGAGGGAGAGCAGAATTGGTTCTATTAGAAACCCTACTCCAGTAGAGTTGATACAGCTACTTAAATAGAAAAACCAAGGAATTGAATTTTTAAGAAATCCTAGTGGCATTAAAATATTCATAGTTATCAAGTAAAAATAAATATGGGTTTGTTTTCTGTAGTGTGAAAGTTTTTACTGATAGAAAGAGCTAAATATAGAAAAATAGAATATTTGACCAAAAGAAAGAACATAAACCAGATTTTTGATTTCAGCCTGGCTACCATCATGAGTAACTTTAAAGAGGCCTTTACATTTCTTATTTTCTTAGGTTAAATCAATAAAAATAGATAGTTCTTTACCAGTGTACTTCACAAGAGTTTTACTTAACAGGAAAATAAGAATAGATAGTTCTGAAAAAAAAAAAGATTGATCAAAAGAAATCTTTAAGAGAAAGTCCTTTTATAGACAGACTGCATGTCAAAGCCTGTCAGCTCCTTGCCTCTTCCTAGGAACATGACTTGATCACATTTTCTAGCCTCCTTTGTTTCAGAAGTGGCCACAGAAACAATTCCAGCCCCTAGACGGTGAGTGGAAGGGACATGGAACTTTTCTCAGCCAACCTGCTGAAGAGGCTGGTGGATGTTCTCCTTGCTGCCTTTCCTTTTCTGCTGGCGGGATGCAGAAGAGGATGAGGCCTAGGAGGATGGCAAAGCCACAGTTGGAAGGAGCTTAGGTCCATGCCTGACCCAAGGGAGCTGTGCTGTCCTGCAAACAAGGGTACCTTCCTGCAGGACAGATGTTCCATTCCGCCGTGGCTGAGCCAGTCTGTTTTGTGGTGTTCTCATTGTCACTGCAGTTTAGCACAGCACAGATGTAAATGATATACTCTGATATGCTTGGAACAACACAACGGGTCTTCATAAATGACTATTGAGTAAGTGGATGAAGAAAATGATTATAAATCTCATGATACTTTGGTTCAATTTTGACTATTGAGGCAGGAAATTAAGAAGCTAGGAAAATTCCTTTGCCAGTGGAATGGGGAAACTGAGACAGATAGCTGATTCTAACTGGCCTCCTCCAGCGCCCTGACTCACCTGCCTTCTTCTCCCTTGCATGACCGCTCCCTTAAGCATGAAGCCCACAGGACAGTGAGGTTCTGATCAGCATCAAATAATCTTAGGGACAAAGCCTCAGGTTGGTTGTACACAGAGACAGAGTTTTGGTCAAACTAGAGATAACATCTAAGCCTCATTTGTGTTTCAGGTCTAGGCCCAGACAAGCAGCAAAATCCGATGAAGTAATGCCTTGGCTGCATCAGAACCAGATGCAATGACCAATGACCCCCTTCCCTAGCTACCACAATCAGTAGAGATCAAAACCTTAACCGTATAAGCTCATTTTGATGAGTCAGCATATTAAGGACACACCTAGAAAGCCAATCACTATTCTATTGAGATCCTCCCTTGAGACCTCTCCTAGGATTACTATCTTTAGAAAACAAATAAAAACTCTTAAGGTAAAGGACACAGTACATGCTCCTGAACGTCCCTTCTTCAGGTGTGCATCTTAGCTTCCTTTTCTCCTAACCTCTAAGGGCCCTTCTTTCACCTCTGTAACTTGTTTCCCGAGTCCAAACAGCCCACTGGGTTCACTTCTGTCTCTGTGACTTTCTCTCTAAAAGGCCAGGGCAGCTCTCTAAGCAGCATACTCAACTATTCTTTTTGAGTGTACGTTCCTTTTGCATTCGAAATAAACTTCCTCTTGTGCTAGAGTCCTTGGCTGGGAATTCTTTCTTTGCTGAACTCAAGAACAGAGAGCCCACATCGCAGGTAACACTATGATTTAGAGCTTAGCTCCAAACCATTACATTGTTTTTTATTCCGCAAAGTCTTGTTAGATACACAGAGAAGTTTCATATTCATTCCAACTTCGCAAATACCTGAACGTGTAACTGTAATATATGCTCAAAACGCTATAAAACAGAGGAATTTGCTCATTATATAACAAAATAGGAGTTCCAAAATATTATGTTTATAATATTTTTCTTTTTAGAAGAGTGATACCTGATTCTGGCTGCTGTGTGTTACTCTGTATTAGCATCACAAAGAAGAAGAAGGAAGGAGAAGTGATTGTTTCCCACTCGGAGCTCTGATTTCCTGATACATTTATGTGACTGTATAATACTGCCAACTGAACAAACAGCTTCAATCATGTGTTGTTCATATCTCCAGGCAAAGTTTTGTTCTATTTTCTTCCTTTTATAAATGTATTCCCTTCAAAGGATACATACCTACTGGATAAACAGTCTCCATGGGGGAACAGGAAAGCCTGGCTACTTAATGTGTGCGGTTCAGTGTCATGAGGTGTGGAGTCACAGTAAATAATATTTTGTGATGACACTCCTGCTAATAAAGATGATGACATTTTCATGATTAGCTATGTTTTTAGTAAAGGGAAATTAATGGATAAGACTATTCTGTCTGAAGGATGCTTACAACATGCTGACAAACGAAACTGGGCCTTAGCATAAAATAGATGTTACACAGACAGTATACACATGCACCTAACATTACTGTGTCTATGTATATGTATATCATTCACCCAGTATTTTCTTTTTACCTACAAGTTGAAGTGCATTTACTTCATACCCTACCAGGGGCCCATTTAGTCCCATTTATGTCAGGCCCCACTTGCATATGCAATGTTGAATAAATCAGAGTTTAATAAATGTCCTTGGAAATAAATGTCCTTGGAAATATATTAGAGATAAATAATGAGCTACTATATCTGGTCATAAACATATACTTTTTTTACTCTCAGAATCCTAAAAGAAACATAACCTGACCTATTATATACATATATGAAAAAAGAGAAAAAATATAGAGTAGTCATGTAAAAGGATCCTGGTTTATTATTCTTGAATGGATACGCTATAGACAAAAACATGTTATCATAACAGTTCAAAAATTCTCTTGCAAAGGAAATACTGAATGAGGTGAAGGGTCAACCTTTCCATCATGTTTTTTTGTCACAACTCCTTGGGCTTGTGGCCCTGGGCCAGCCTGACAGCAGACAGCTGCAGGGCACTCAGAATGCCAACCCTTCCATGCCTGTCCTCTCAAAGGTACTGCTCCAGCTGACCACCAGCACACTTTTACTTTGCAGCAAGATGGTTTGGCAAGCAGACTGGGAGGGCAGTAGGGATAGAAACACAGATCAAGTACCGATAAAAATAGGTTCACCTTGATAAATAAAAACAAGACTTTTAGGTAATAATGTACATGAATGTAGTCATTAAAAAATGAGAAGGGCCCTGGCCAGGATAGGTCAGTTGGTTAGAGTGTCCTCCCATGTTACTGTCATAACTAGCCAGCTGATATTAATAATAGAAAAGGAGCAAAGGGGAGGCCAGAGATAATAAGCATGGCCATCTGGGCAGCTTCACCAGGAAGCTGCGGGTTTACACTCCCCAGGGAACCACGGGTCCTTTCCCTGCAATTCACGAGGGAAAGCAGTCCAACAAAGAGGAAGATGAACATGTGCTGGGATGGTATAGGGAATGTACTTGTTTGGCGATCTAACTTGGGAACAAAGATAATTGGCTAGGGGGTGAGCCACTGCAAGTGCACAGAAATTTGGGAATACAAAATCCCCAGAAACAAAGGAATTCTCTCTCTTGCTCTCTCATCCCGCTTGCTGCTTGTGCTGCTGTATCTGGTTTGTTCCATGACCCAGACTATCCACCATGTGGTCCTAGAAGCAGTATAGCCCACGGCCAGGCAGACCTCACAGCTAGCCAGGTGCTGGACTGGACTGTGACTTATCAATACCGAAACTCTGGGAAGTGGCTTTGGTTCTATCTCTGTTGAAGTAAAAATGGATTTTTTTTCCCATAGTGGGATGGAGGGAGATGGGACCTTGGAAGCCCAGGGGTTTCATTCTGTAGAAATAAAACTTTCCACACTACCTCATCCACCCATGGGGGCCTCAGGAAATTCTTATTCCCCCAGCACCCCAAGAGCTCAACTTCCACCAGCAACAAGTGAGAACACAGAGGCGGACCCACTGATAACACCAATACTCTAAGGTTGTGGTCCATCCCTAGTCAGGGCACATATAAGAATCAAGCAATGAATGCATAAATGAGTGGAACAACAAAATCTCTCTCTCTCTCTCTCTCTCTCTCTCTCCTTCCCTTCTCTCTCTCACATAAGATCAATTGAAAAAGAAAAATGAGCCTTAGCTGCTTTGGCTCAATGGCTAGAGAGTCGGCCTGTGGGCTGAAGGGTCCTGGGTTTGATTCCAGTCAGAGGCACATACCTGGGTTGTGGACTCGATCCCCACTATGGGGCGTGCAAGAGGCAGCTGATCAGTGATTCTCTCTCATCATTGATGTTTCTATCTCTCTCTCCACCCTTCCTCTCTGAAATCAATAAAAAAAAATTAAAAAAAGAAGAAAAATGAGAAGTACAATTTCTTTCTCATAAGAAATTTTGACAATCGCCTTACAATTGCCTTTACAATCTACCCCAACCCCTCTCCATAACCCAATACCTGTCCACTTCCTACACCTATGCTTACTAAATAATATAGATGTATGTCCCCCATACATGCCTCAAAAGCGTCACCCATCCCTCTGCAAGCTTCCTGCTACTCATGCAGTTTCAGGTTTGTCTGAACCGTCTATTAAGTGAGCCATCCCTTAGCAATACTGTGAAGTTCCATCCCTATTAAAAGTGAAGCGGGATCTAGTGTCCTAAGAAGAGAACTAATAACAGTGCATGGCTATTATTTCCTGAGTTCCTGACTCTGAAATAAATCTCACTGCAAAAAACAAAAAGACCACATGGGCCAAAGTTAAAAAATAAAAGGCAAAAATAAAATGTAGAAAGTTAAAAGAAAACACATACAGTCTTGCCAAAGGTTTGTGTTTTACATAAAGCCGCAGTTGGGACTTCACAAAGGAAATCTCTGCGCTTTTTATTTCTGGTTCAGAGCATTTGCACGCTCTTTCTAATGATCTGGGCCTGCAGCACTGCTAATGCCTCCCAGTCCCCAGCTTAGCGCTCATGCAAAATTGAAGCACTTTGGAGGCAGTTTAGTCGCTGCAGATGAATCTCAATGTTCAGGAAAAGGCATAATGGCTGTTTAGCACTTGCGAGGAGAAGCCTAGGAAATCAGGGGGAAGAATCTATTGAACTGAAGCCACCAACTGCATTAACACTGTGTTTACATTCCCATTGTGTTGTAGGCCAAGCAGGAGTGCGCGTGTGTCCTTGTGTGCAGACAATTACCAAGTGATGCCCTTTGGGTTATTCTGGCAATTTTTTTCATTTTGTCAGAAAGCTGGTAAAGAACACTAGGGAATGCTTTCCTTGCCTGCTCCATTTATAGTTCTCTTAGAGATTATTCACTAAATGAGGGAAATTAGCCAGGTAAATGCCTTCACTTTCAGGTCCCACCACCCCTCCTCCCTGCCTCCATCATCATGGTCTTCTTTTTTCATGGTATTCAATAGAGAAGTTACAGGTTTCCAGCAAAATTGAGAGGAAGGTACAGAGATTTCCCATATACCTTCACCCCCACACATGCATGGTATCCCCTATCAACATCCTCCACCGCAGTGGTATATTTGTTACAATTGATGAGTCTACATTGACACATCCTTATCACCCAAAGTCCACATTTAACATTCACTCTTACTACTGTGCGTTCTATGGATTTGGACAAATGTATAATAACATGTATCCATTAATACCATGTGAGTACCACTGCCCTAAAAATTCTCTGTGCTCCACCTAGTCATGCCTCCTTCCCTGTTAATCTCATCAGCCACTGTTCCTTTTACTGCCTCCATTATTTTTCCTTTTCTAGGATGGTATATTGTTGGAATCATACAGTATGTAGCCTTTTCACACTGGCTTCTTTCACTTAGTAATATGCATTGAAATTTCCTCCATGTATTTTCATGACTTCACAGCTCATTTCTTTTTAGTGCTGAATACTATTCCATTATCTAGAAGCACTACAGTTTATTTATGCATTCACTTACTTGAGGACATCTTGGCTTCTCCCTAGTTTTGGAAGTTGTGAATAAAGCTACTATAAACATTTGTGTTTTTGTGTGGATATAGAAGTTTTCAACTCCTTTGGGAAAATACCAAGGAGTGCAATAACTATATCATATGGTAAGAGTATGTTTAGTTTTGTTAGAAACTGCCAAACTTTCTCCCCAGCAATGAATATGAGTTCCTGGTGTCCCACATCCTTGCCAGGATTGGTTGTTTTCAGCGTTCTGGATTTTGGCCAGTCTAATAGGTAGGTAGTAGTGTCTCATTGTTGTTCCAATTTGCATTTCCCTGATGATGTATGATGTGGAACAACTTTTCAGATGCTTACTTGCCATCTATATATCTTCTTGTGAAGTGCCTGTTAAGGTTCGTTGCCTTTTGAACAGTGATATTAAGCGACATTTTCTTAATAAATGCTTGATGACTGTAGTGGGTGGAATGGGAGCCCCTAAAAATGTATGTCCACAAATGAATCCCCAGAACAGGTGAATGTTTAAATTAAGGATCTTGGGGGGAGGGGAACGCACATTGCAGATAACCCCGGATTCGCTGCCACCGCATGTGCATTTAAACTAGTTCTAACCATCTTCGCGATTTCTCTCTCCTCCTGGTGCCCGCCCGAGAGAAGAGTTTCGCTGAAAATTTCTCTTTGTGAATGGGATCAGTGTTAAATCAGCAATATGCAAGTAAAGTATCTCATGCTGTACTGTAATGTGTGCCTGAAAAAAAACGGAGTTAAATGAAAAAGGACACGTCTGTACAGAACCGGGCAAGTGGACGTGATCGATAGAACAGTGTGGCTTCCCTTCCCCCGCTTCCCTTTTTAACTATTTTCATTTTAAATATTTTCTGTAGAAGGAAAGTAGGAATCAGCCATTTAAATTAAGGATCTTGCAACCCTGAATTACCCAGGTGGATCTTAAATCTAATGATGTGTTCTTATAAGAGATACACAGAGAAGGCAGATATAGAGGAGATAATGATGGAAAGGCGGAAGCAGAGACTGGAGTGATGCTGC
>NW_006283768.1:2715199-2724119 GCF_000327345.1 Myotis davidii | reverse complement strand
TGCCAGGCTGGCCACCAGAAGCTGGAGTCTCCTTCGGTGGTGGGGCACTGCTGGATTTCAGACTCCTAACCTCCAGAACCGAGGGAACACCATCTGCTGTATTAAGCCATGACTTTCATGGTAAATCACTGTGCAGCACTAAGAAACTAATACAGTGACTAAGGGCATTTTCTCTCTGTCTCTACAATTGGAGAGTGGACTCAAGAATCTGACGGAGCAAAAGGTGAGGAAAAGTGGTCTGCCATGTGGTGTTCTGATCTCATGAATACCCAGTGGAACGGGTGTGGGGAGGTAGCATTTATGAACGTCACTTCATACAGAGGGCATCGTTGTCTCCAACCATTGCGGCAGGGTTATAACAAGAGGCATGCCGTCCATTCCCTGCCCTTCCTGGAATTGCCTTGGACAGAACATTCCCCTGGGTTTTTCCAGCTAAATTTTAATTCACTCAAGCCTTGGAGTTCCCCCTCCTCCCTCAGGAGGCTGCTGTCCCTCAGCCTGAGAAGCTTAATGGGTAGAGACAGAGGGAAGGATGTTGAAGGAAGCAGGGCGCTCCGCCAGGTAACACGATAGCACGGGACCTCCAGAAGGCTTCATGAATCCTCATAAAGAGAGGAGGGCCTGAGCAGTGGTAAAGCACACACTTTGTTCCATCTCTCTCTTTCCTTCTCTCTTTTGTCCCCTCCAGACTGTGATATTAAGTGCATAAGTCCTACGTGTGTCTGCTTACAGCAAAGTGATATCTGGGCCACAGTTTTTGAACAGCACTTCTCCGTACTGCCTCTATGCTGCGTTTTCACAGTGTCTCTCCACTTCCCCAGGCCTGGTTAACCAGCATTAGTGGAGAGCTTGAAACATGCAAACAGGTAGACCAAAAAAGAAAAAAAGAGCAATGCCTTGTTCCCCGTTAAATCTGGGGGTGAGGCCAGGCCACAGGGTATTCAGCTATCACCCACTCCCTATGATATGCAGCTGGGGTTGGCAGCTAATGCCCTAGCCGTTCTTTGTGGCTCTTGCCTTCATGTTCTTGGAAATTTCTTCCAAAACAGAGTTGTTGTTGTTTTTTTAAATATATTTTATTGATTTTTTACAGAGAGGAAGGGAGAGAGATAGAGAGTTAGAAACATCGATGATGAGAGAAACATCGATCAGCTGCCTCCTGCACACCTCCCATCGGGGATGTGCCCGCAACCCAGGTACATGCCCTTGACCGGAATCGAACCGGGGACCCCTCAGTCCACAGGCCGGTGCTCTATCCACTGAGCCAAACCGGTTTCAGCGAGTTGTTGTTTTTTTAACATCAGGGTAAACCATCGAGGAAATCACAAATGAGTCCAAGACTTCCCTAATTGGAATTGTTTTTCATGGCTGCATATTATGCTTCCTACATGCTATGCTTGCTTTTTGACCAGGTCCTGATATTTTGCTAATTGTAGCTCTCATGTTATGCATGCTTGACTATGTATCTCCAAATAGTGCTTTTCAGAGGAAGTGGCAAGAGTGCATATTTCAACAGGCATCCACACGAGGACTCTGAGAATCCCTAGCTGAGGACTGCTGGGAGTAGGGGGGAGAAGACTAAAGGGTCCAGTCCCAGGAAAGCCACTTCCCTCAAGGTTAGCATTATATCACTCATTGATTGTCGCATTTTTAACTAAAACAATCTCTGCTATGTCTTCTCAAATGCCAACAAATATGTTGGGGTGAAGAGAGGAAATAGCATCAGAATTTTAAGCAAATTATTGAGAGAATTTTGGATAGTAAGAATTAGTGACACAGAGACTCCAAGAGAATGGATAATATTTTATGACATCACAGAATAAAAAGGACAACAATCTAGGTCATTATCTCATATATACTAACCAGATATTTTTATATTTAACACAATAGGTATAGAGACCAAAAAGAACACTTCAATTTTGAGAAAAAGTCATGTTCCTTTAGAAAGCTAACTCTCTCTCTTTCAAACTGAAATTTTTCTTAAAGTCCCTTAAACAAGATGATCAATCTATTTCATATTGCAATCCAGAAACTTGTTAAGTATGTTTCTTCCTGTGAATGAAGAACAAGAAACTCTCCTTAAAACCCTCACACAGTTTAGCCAAACGTTAGCTTAGAAATACATCATGACTTTTAACACTTGTGCTATCCTGGCTTGACGTGGGCATATTAAAGCCTGAAGCCACAGCATATGCAAGGTTGCTGGACACATGGCAAAATTGCTATAGCAACACAACCACTAGTTTTGTTCCTGAATGCTCTGTTTGAGTAGCAAGTAATCTAGATGAAGAATGGGCCTTGGACTCTTGCTTCTTAATGTAGCCTTTGTGTGGGCCTGAAGTTGGGTAGCACTGGATTTTACTCTTTTCTAGTACATGTGCTGCCAAAGCGAGCACATTTTTACTCTTTTTTAAATTTGGAAAAATACACACACACACACACACAAATACACCCACACACATATACAGATGTATGTACCTACATATCTACTTATAGGCATATTCCTGACTGAACTATATTAATCAATGTTTTCATCTTAGCTGTGGGGAGAAAAAAGAGAAATGCAGTACAAGTAACCTTGCCATAAGTGTTAATTGCCAGGAGAGAATTCCTTTGTATCTATTATATTCAAAAGGCTCCCTGTATGTAATTTTAGAAAATTTCTGTTTTCCTCTAATGAAACACAGCTTGCTTAAAACTGCATTGAAAGGTGTAATGCTTTCTTGCTTCTACTTTACAATCCTGTTCTGGGCTGGATCTGTACCATAAACACATGCTATTAACATTTTCTATACAGTATGTAATGCAAACATTAAAAATCTTCCCCATGGGATATAATTAAGTTAAATTACACAGTTCTACAAATATGGTATACTCAGGGTGTCTTGGTGTATATGCAGGGTCTATAAAATTAATATTTGCAAATATTGAAGTTACTAAAAATGAGTAAATCACAATAATTAAAAACTTTACAGCAAAAGTAGATTTGAAACAAACAAACAAAAAATTCCAAATATATAGCCTAAAAATTTTCAAGCACTCACTTCTGTTTGTAAGTTAGGACAAGAGCAGAGACACACACCAGGTGTATAGACAATGAGAGAGCCCAAACCATGCACCTAGTTGACAGGCTCTTTGAGCTAGAATGGAATGACAAGAACAGTTACAATCTAAGTTCTGGAACTCTGATCCAAGCGTGTTTTTGTAATTGCAGCTGAGATTATACAGGCAATGTCAGCCCAGGTGCTTACGTTCTTAGTGTCAACATGAAATTAGGATGAATCAATTGTGAGCGCTAACAGAGGAAGGCTATGAGAAAGTATTTATTTCAGGATAATTGATACTGTGTTATCACCAGCGACTTTCCTGCCAAGTTGTAAGACTGACTAAGTGGAAACGCCTTCATGTACTAAATGGATCCTTGCCAATTTTCTACTTTTATTTTGGGGCCAGCCTCATGCTGAAAAGAAAAAAAAAATGTTAGGTTCTGGCATTAAAATAAATACCTCTGAGAAGGATATCGATGATATATTAATTGATTTATATTCTAGAATAATTTCTCTTCATTGGTAGACACATATATTATAGATATTAGCCTCTATTCCTGCAAAGGCAATACTCCTATTGACTTAAATTTAAAAAAGATTATGGAATACAATTCCAATAGAGCTTACAAATTTTATGCATCATTTACTGAAATGTAAACAAAGCCCATCTAATTTTCTTTTGAAAATGTTCACTATGTCAACAAGAACTGAATGGAAAGTAATTATTTTGCATGGAGAATAATGATTGGTCTGATATGTGTTCTTAATGTGTAAAATAACTCTTCTTACAGAAGATTATGCTACGTAATGTATTCCTTAAATTACCTATTCGTGAAATATTCCAAATAAAACATCATCAGTATGTCTCACTAAATTTGAGTCACCCAGATTTAGTAGGATGAGTGGCTATAACCCCACAAAACAAAATTTTATTAATCATCCTCTGTGTTCAGTGCCTTGTGTTATAAATTTCAGAAAGGCAAAAGCTTTAGAAAACATAGATCATATCATACCATTCCAATCTAGTTGAAGAGACTGAGTATTTTTTAATCCTCACCCAAAGATATGTGTGATAGCTAGAGTCTCTCCTCTTTGGAAAGGTCATAGTTTATTGATTTTAGAAGAAGGGAGAGAGAGAACCATCAATCTGTTGCCTTCTGTATGTGCCCCAACTGGGGATCAAACTCAAAACCTAGGTTTGCGCCTTGAATGGGAATTGAAACTGCAACCTTTTGGTGTACAGGATGATGCTCCAACCAACTAAGCCACCCAGCCAGGATGAGACAGAGGTTTTATATATATAAAATATGTACGTAAATATATATATTTATTATATACTGGAGGCCCGGTGCACAAAAGTCATGCATGTGGGGTGTCCCTCAGCCCAGCCTGCACCCTCTCACAATCCGGGACCCCTTGGGGGATGTCTGACTTCCGGGTGGGATTGGGCCTAAACCAGCAGTCAGACATCCCTCTTGCAATCCTGGACCGCTGGCTCCTGCTTGCCTGCCTGATCACCCTGAACTGCTCACCTGCCTGCCTGATCGCCCCTAACTTCCTCTGCCTGCCTGCCTGATCACCCCTAACTGCTTGCCTGCCTGCCTGATCTCCCCTAACCACTCTGCCTGCCTGATCGCCCCTAACCCCTCTGCCTGCTTGCCTGAGTGCCCCTAACCACCTCTGCCTCAGCCAGGTATATTCTGGTCCAAATAAGTCCTCCCCTCAGGAATGTGCTGTGGCTTTGTCCGGAAGGACATCCGGAATGATGTCTGGAAGGTCGTTCACGTGACCAGTCTAATTAGCATATTATGCTTTTTTTTATTATAGATGAATATAACACTTTAAAATAACATGATATTAAATTCTAAGAAATTACCATTTTGTTTCTCAAAATGGTTGAATATTGATAATTTCATATGGTTTAACCTACTACACATTTACACTTCACATTTATAATGAAAACGGAAGTACAAATAAGAGAAATGTATGACTTGGGTTTTATAGAAAGATTCATCCATGAGATTTCATTTGAGATACTTCTTTAAGAATGAGTAAGATTTTAACAGAGGTGGGATGGGAGAGAGTATGGCATAAAGTCATTAATTCACACAATACATATTTACTGAGCACCTAAAAGTACCCAACACCAAGTTATGCATGAACTAGAAGAGTGAAAAGGACACAATCCCTGATTTCACGGAGCTTATGCTTCATCTCATAATGTTTACACTGCAGAGGAGCAATAACTTGGGAAAGGAGACTGATAAGAGAACTGTCCCTTTTAGTATTAAAGATTAGTAAGAGGCCAGAAGGTGAACAGACCTATTTCCTAAAGTTCTATGGGCCGTAAGTAGGACCACCAAGTCAAGATAACGAAAAACCAATCACACTCTATTTAACGAAGAGCATGCTGATAATTCAGAGTTTAAATTGCTGTTGTAGTCTCACAACTTAGTTTCTATGATTCTAAGATATAATAGCATAGAGTAAAGAGTGTTTGCCTTCATTTAATAAATTTTTAAAAATCCCACCTAATTTCCTACTGAAATTATATAAGCAGCATTTTCTAAATTATGTACTGGGGTGACATTAAGTTCTCATGATAAAGGTTCTGTGAAAAAGATTTTAGTTGCCAAATATGAGGTTAAAAAATGTTTTTCACTGCAGAACTGTAGGACTTTTACATGCAAATTGACTTTTCTTTTTCCTCAAAAAGGAGAATATAACTGTTGCAATTTCCTAAATTATTTAACCATAAAGCTTTTGTTGGTTTGCTTTTTCTTTTCTTCTCACGAAATAGCCTTGATAAGACCCTGGTGGTTCATTGAATGAAGTTTAAGGGGAAAGCCATATTGACCTAGTATATGAGGCATGTGCTGGGGGAGAAGCTATTAGAATAAGGCTAGAGAGTTTGATTAGGAACAGACTGTACTGAAGCTTTGAATATATTACCAGAGAAGATGTACTTTGTTCCATGGAGAAAGGAAAGCCATTATGTATTTTAAGAAATTAAAATAATATAAACATTTAGACCAGTGGTTCTCAACCTTCTTGCCCTTTAAATACAGTTCCTCATGTTGTGACTCAACCATAAAATTATTTTCGTTGCTACTCCATAACTGTAATGTTGCTACTGTTATGAATCGTTATGTAAATATCTGATATGCAGGATGGTCTTAGGCGACCCCTGTGAAAGGGTCTTTCAACTGCCAAAGGGGTCGCGACCCACAGGTTGAGAACCGCTGACTTAGACCTGTAACTACCTGGAGAATGGATGGCTAGGAGAAAGGCTGAAATCAAGAAGGGTTGGGAGGCCTCATAAATAAACTAAGGGGTATATAATGGAGGCCTATAATAGGGAACAGCAGCAAGAATTAAAAATGAAGGTTGTTTTGTGAAGAATTCTGAGGTGAAATTGGCTGTATTTGATGATCACTTTGTTGGAGTAAAGGATGAAGCTGAGATTTCTATTTTTGGTCATGGAATGGAGAGAAGAGGTGTATGAGATAGAAATACAAGAGGAGAAAGAATTTCAATTGTGCCATAACAGCAATAAACAGGGAACTGGGTGAGCATGGCTTATCTGTGAGAACTCCATTTTGAGAAATGCAGTTCACTTAAATTTGTGCCCATTTATAGCTTCGCTTCATCAATTTCTTTCCCTGTCAGGGCTCACCTTTTGTTATTTGGATAAATGTTAAATATACTCAAGAATAAAAAGAATCAAATCATAAGTACTATCTTAAGTTATTACTTTAAAGAATCACAAAAGGCCATATTTGGAAAACCTGACATAAGGCAAGAAAGGCAGATGAAAGCACGAGAGATAAAAGTTGAGCTGACATACTGAATCAACATTTCTTTTCCTGAGAAAAGAGGTCATTATATTACACTAGAGGCCCGGTGCACAAATTAGTGCACCAGTGGGGTCCCTCAACCTGGCCTGCAGGATCGGGTCGAAACCAGCTCTCTGACATCCCCCAAGGGGTCCTGGATTGTGAAGAGGGTGCAGGCCAGGCCTAGGGACTCCACAGTGCACAACCAGGGCCGGGGAGAGATGCAGGAGGTTAGCCAGCCTGGGAGGGGCCACCACAGGAGGGCTCCAGGGCATGTCTGGCCCTTCTTGCTCAGTCCTGATCTGCCTAAGCCCAGCAGCAAGCTAACCTACCAGTCAGAGTGTCTGTCCCCTGGTGCTCAGTGCACATGATAGTGACTGGTCGGCCAGTTGACTGCTCCCTGGTGGTCAGTGCACATCATAGTGAGCAGTTGAGTGGCCTTAGCATATCATTAACATATTACGCTTTTATTGGTTGAATGGTTGACCAGTTGACCAGACACTTAGCATATTAGGCTTTTATTATATAGGTCTAGATGCTCAGTGCTCACTGGGGATGGGGAGGTGTCCCTCAGCCTAACCTGCACCCTCTCGCAATCTGGGACCCCTTGGGTAGGGGCCCTAGGCCTGGCCAGTGATCAGGGTCTATTGGGGCTTTCCTTGCCCCAGCTGCTGGCAGCTGGCCCTGCCTTCTCCCCTGCCACTGCTTGCCATCTGTGCAGCACTGCCCGCCCCCCGGACCCCTGCCACCAGTTGCCTCCCTCTACAGGTGATAGGCATGGGGTGCGATCACTTGGCTGGCCTGGGCCTCTCTCTGTGGGGCGATCGATTGCAGGGCCCCCAGATCAATTGCCTTGTAGAGGGAAGCCCCACCCACCTGCCACAGTGCTGCTAGCTGGGTGGCCTGGGCCTCCTCTGTGGCCACTGGCCAAGGAGCCTGGGGCTCCCACTTTGGGGCGATAGATCACGGGGCTCCATGATCGATTGCCCAGCAGAGGGAGGCCCTGTCTACCAGGCCTGGGCTCTGCGATCAATCACTGTGCAGAGGATGGCCCGGGCCTCCCTCTACGGGGCAATCGTGGGGTGATGATGGGCCCCCCCAACCAATTACATCACATCCGCCGTGATTGGCCTGGCGCCAGTGCATGTCATAACGTGGTCGTCCAGAAGGTCATTCGGACGGTTGCTCTGCTATTTAGTAGTTCTGTGATTTTGCATATTACACTTTTATTATTATAGATTATTATAGATAGCCCTTTTTATTTTTTTATTTTTAGTCTGTTCTGGGTATAGTAGTCTGGGCAGAATTTAGGGAGACACTGGATACAAGGGCCAAGAGAAAAGGCTTTGAAATCAGAGATTCACCTCCTGCCTCTGTCCCCTCTTACCTGTTAGAGTTGGGCAAGTTAGTTTCTTTATCATGCCGAGCCCCAGCATTCTCATTTACAAACAAACCCTAAAATTATGTGATGTGATTGTTGTGGTGACTAAATGACCTCATATGTGTAAGGCATCCAGCATAAAGCTTGGCACTCTTTTTATTGTCGTCGTGCTGCTCCTATTGATAACATTGTGCTAATGTGGAATGTAAAGGGAAAATCTTTCTAACCCCCCTTGCTTCTTCATAGAGGGGCAATAGTTGCTTTTTGTTGATGAATCTTAGGTATCCTGGAAACAAGGGTTGAAATAGAAAATAAATAGAAAGCAAGCAAGCAGTCAAGCCTGAGTTTTGCTTAAAAATGTAACCTTAAATTTTTGAACAGATCAAGGTTTCAATGGAATTCTGAAGAAACTTAGTTACTTCTTAATATACTAGAGGCCCAGTGCATGATATTAGTACACAGGGGAGAAAGGATCACCTCAGCCCAGCCTGAACCCTCTCCAATCCGGGACCCCTCAGGGGATTGGGCCTAAACCGGCAGTTGGACATCCCTCTCACAATCCAGGACCACTAGCTCCTAACTGCTCACCTGCTTGCCTGCCTAATCACCCCTACTGGCTCCCTGCCAGCCTGAACACCCCTAACCGCCTTGGCCTG
>NW_006283768.1:2685473-2715014 GCF_000327345.1 Myotis davidii | reverse complement strand
CTGGCCTGGTCACCCCCAACTGCCCCCCGCCCCGTGTCAGCTTGATCGCCCCTCATGGCCCCTTTCTGCTGGCCTGGTTGCCCCTCACTGCCTCCCTCTGCTCCGCCAGCCTGGTCACCCCCAACTGCCCCCCTGCAGGACTGGTCACCCCCAACGGCCCCCCACTGGCTTGGTCGCCCTTGTCTGGTCACCCCACACAGCCTGCTTGTTCTGTCTTTTGGTCATCCCTCACTAACCCCCCTGCTGGCTTGGTCGCCCCACGCAGTCTGCTGTTCAGTTGTTTTGTCGTCCCTCACTAACCCCTCTGCCGGCCTGGTCAGCCCACACAGCCTGCTGCTCAGTTATTTGGTCATCCCTCACTAACCCCCCTGCCGGCCTCGTTACCCGACTCAGCCTTTTCGGTCGTCCGTTAGGTCATCCACTTGGTTGTGATGGCCTCTGGCTCTTTATATATATAGATTACCAAATCAAGAGCTTCTGAATATTGAAAATTCTAAACCATCTGATCTGCTTTCCACTTTTCTGTTTCTAATATTACATATTTGCAAGAAATGCAAATGTGGTTTAAGTGATGGAAAGGCAAACAATTCCAGTAATGAATGAACTTGAATCAGTACATTTTATGATCTGTGGTATAACTTTGCTCAGTGAGTAAAATAATTGTTTGCTTCATACTTCAGAGCAAGTGAGTCTATTTAATATTCCATATTTAAAAGGAAACATTTTTTGAGTTAGAGAAGAACTGTCATTATTTTCTTCAGCTTATTGTTCTTTAGTTTTTCAATGTGAAGTTACCTTTGATGAGAATATATTTGAATGCAGTTGATTATTTTCAGCTGCAAGGCAATGTATCTGATTGCCACTAAACATGCTTCCAATATCATTATTCTAAAATGAAGGTATTTATAAAGATTAATTGGTTTGCAATGACTTCTCTCCGTCCTGTCATCTGAGAACCAATTTTAATTTTTAAATACCAAAAAGATTTCTCCAATTTGTAATATATTTCAAGATTTAATGTATTCTAACATGTCTTGTGATTAGGAACCATTAAGATCCCAACAAAACTATAACAGACTATTTTAAGTGGAGATTTGAGGACCAAATTTTCGAGTGTATCCAGCTTCAGAGATTAAAAATAACACCAACAAAACCAAGCAGTTCAATTTCAATACCAGTCATAATATTTCTGATTTCACAGGAAAGCAAAGAGCTTTAACTATTAGAGACCTACGCATTTCCCCCAATACTGTAGAGATTGGAGACGTATAATAGCAGGCAAAAAGATGCAATAAAGTGCTTTGAGCTTACCCCTTCTCCCCCAGGTTTCATTATTTATTATGAAAATAACACATTCACAGAATTGGAGGGAAAAAAGAATAAAAGAAATCTCTTATCACCCCAGATTCTGAGCTTCCAACTACTTGTTATAATTCTCTAGAAAATCCCAATGCATAGACAAATATATGTGTATCCTCTTTCTACATAATAAGAAAATATTATATACAGTTCCATACTTCAATTTTCACTTAAAATGTCATCTGAGAGATTTTGCTATAGCTTTATATGTGGAGAAACCTCATTGCTTTAAAAAGCATCATAGTATTCCAGCCTAGGAATGAACAAACAGCTGTTGATAGGCTACTGTAACAAGGGTACAATGGACAACCTCGCATGTAATCTTTGTGCTCATTTAGACTTTTACCTTTAGACTGTCTAAATTTGTAATTAGTGAAGAAAGGGTACGTACATTTTAGTATTGATAGTTATTTGCAAACTGTCCTTCAAAAAGATTGTGCCAATCTCATCAACAAAGTATGAGATATTCTCTATCCACTCCTTTTTCAGCCCTGTATACTAATGCCTGTTTTGATCTGGACAGCATCTCCTTAGATGCCTTTTAATCGTTTGCCTTTTTTCCTATATCTCCATGTTCAAACTCTGCTGAATTTTCTAATGGGTTGCTGATCTTTTGATTAAATATCTTTAAGAGAGGGAGGAGTATTGAAGGGCTGGGTGGAAAAGGTAAAGGGATTAAGCAAAACAAACAGACAAAACCCCACACATAAATAACAGTATGGCTAATACCAGAGAGGGGGAGGTAGAAGAGGGTAAAGGGAGGATAAATGGGGACAGAAGGAGACTTGACTTGGGGTGGTGAACACATAGTACAATATACAGATGATGTATTGTAGAATTGTACACCTGTAACCTAGTAGAATATAATTTTATTAACCAATATCACCTCAACCCTACATAATGAAAGCATAGTATGCAAATTGTCCCCTTGACTGGAGTTCTTCTGGGAGTTTGACGGGGTGGAACCAACCAGGGGAAGGGAGGGAGTGCCCGTTCGGCAGCCGGCAGCCATTAGGGACCCTGCCAGTGCACAAATTCCGTGCATTGGACCTCTAGTAAATTCAATAAAAAAAAAGAGACATAGTTATATATTAATTAAATTAGCCCTTTGATTTATATACTTGTATGTTCACAGATATAACCAGGTGTTTTTTGTATGTTTGTTTTAGTGTTTTTTTTGTGTGTGTGTGTTTTTTCAGAGTGAGGGTCTGTACCTTGGTTTTCTTTGGATGTTCAAATCAATAATCTATAATAATAAAAGGGTAATATGCTAATTAGACCAGACATCTTCCAGATGTCAATCTGGACATCCTTCCTGATGAAGCCAGGGCCAGAGGGCAGCCAGCCCGGGTCCCAGGTGCCTGTGGGCAGCCAGAGGAGGGAAGCCCGGGTCCCAGGTGCCTGCTGGTGGCTGGAGGAGAGAACCTGGTGCTGGCACCTGGGGGAAGGAACGCCTACTCTTGCACATATTTTCGTGCATCAGGCCTCTAGTGCTTTATTATAAGACTTCTCCATGTTGTCTTCATTAAGAAGGCTTTGTCCACCAATGAAACCAACCAACCAACCAACCAACTAACCAACCAATTTAATTTGTCTCCTAGTGATGATGGTGGTGATGATGATGATGACATTAAAGCCCTAAAATCTATAATTTATTTTATTTTAAATATATTTTTTATTGATTTCAGAAAGGAAGGGAGAGGGAGAGAGAGATAGAAACATCAGTGATGAGAGAGAATCATTGATTGGCTGCCTCCTGAACTCCCTACTCTGGGTTTTAAGCCAGCAACCCGGGCATGTGTCCTGACCGGGAATTAAACTGTGACCTCCTTTTTTACTTTTCCACCTGCCTACCTTGTGATTTGAAAAATCATCTTTATTGCATTGTAAAATGCCTTCGTTGTTTGAGTATTCTCTTGTCAGACATTCCCAATGTCAGAGCATTTTTGTTTTTATTTCTAATATTCCTACGTAGGCATTTTCATTACTTTGGTAAAGAGAAGCCTAAATATGTTTGTGACTCTCATTTTAACTTTTATGATTTCCTTCTTTTCTTCTTACCATTAAAACTTCTGTGCTTGAAATCTTTACAAATAAATGAGCTAAAACAAATAAAATTCAATTCACTTGAGATTTTGAAGACATCTGGTGAAGTTATTTTCTGAGTAATTAGACCAAGAGGTGGGACAATTCCCTAAAGTCAGCTACCCTGCAGTTGGCTACCCAGTCATTTCTGCAGTCATCAGCTCTCATGCAGTGAGCATATCGATTCGCAAACTGACAAACAATTGGGTAGAGCTGCCACCTGATCTTTCTCAGACCACTTGTGTTATAGAAATATATGCCTCACGTGTGTTTTAGAAAGATGCCTCTTCTCAGCCAGTTCACAGTATGCTGTTTCTTTATGTCCCACCACCTCAATATGCTCTTTATGTTTTAAGAGATATTAAAAGCAGACCCCACTCAAGTGCTGGCCTTTGCTTGTCCTTGGTTAATCCCACAGTTGGATACAAATATAATTAATTAATATTTTCAAAAAGTATCCATATTTAAGAATGAAAATGAAGATATTTCAATGCTTCCACTTTTGTCATATATGGCACTATTTAGCTTAAGAATATGGATCAGCGAAGTCTTAATATTTAAAATATATGTCTTCATCTTATAAAGTCACAGATCTGGAAGTGATCTGAAAGTTCACATTGTTATTCTCCCTGCTGGAGAGCAAAAACACTTAACCCACTGTGGAAAGACATTTATCTTTCCAATTTAAAATAACTTTAGGAGATTCCAGAACTCTCTTAAGTTACCCACTGTGGAGTAAATAATTGCTATCAAGAAAGTTTCCTTTATAGCCAAGCTAAATTTCACAGGTTATTAAAATCAACTTCGTCCTCTCTACGCTTTTATTATTACTGTTAAGAATATTCACAGCACAATACAATCAGGAGTTTGAACCATGCCAGGAGCAAAGATACTCTGGTCAAGTTGCATCTTGATAGATGGTGACTGCACTCACCATTTCTCTTCTGCACGGACCCCACACTATCACTATTCCCAATCACCCTCAGTTTACCTTTAGCTGAGCTAAGTAATTAGGGTTCATTTTTTAAGATGTAAGTTAAGAATACAGGATACTTTGAATCTATAACATTTTAGATTGTTTGAAAAAGTATAAGGAGAAATTATCCACGTGAATTAACATTGGAGAGTCATGTAAACAAGTCCAATTTATCCTGAGTTGAGTATGTTCCCCAATCACAGGCTATTTAGACCTGACACCAGTCTTGATACAGAAGTGAAATCCAACAGCATCTTTCACTACAGCATTTACCATTTCTTCAGTCTATTAATTCTCATTATTTATCTTAGCATGAACCATGTTTTAGTTCCATGGAATCCAACAGGAATCAAGTCAAGATTTATTTATCACATTTTACTTTGCAACGCATGAAAGGAGATCACCAAATACTAACCAAACTGATTCAAACTTTTGGCCACAGAATAATAACTCAATTTTCAGTTTGACTAATTGAAAGGACAATATGACGACATGCTAAAGTAGTAAGTGGATCCTAAGTCGTAGTCCAAATGCAATGGAGAACTTACCAGAGGTTTCATCCACTCTCTCATCTACTATGTGGTCCTTCTGATGAACCCACTCACTATTGCACTTGAAGTAGATCTGGGTGGCAGGGCTGGCTTTACAATACAGGTTCACAGGCTTATTCTTCACAATATAAGCTTCTTCAGGCTCAATCAGGAAATGTGGCAAAGGTTCAGGTGGGTCAGATGGAAAAGTTTCTGGCAATTCATGAAAAAAGTCGTCATCTGGTAAAAGAGAAGAAAGTGGAAAATGTTCAAACATAGTAAACACCTGCATTTTACTTGCTACTCATTTAAAAATAATGTCTTGTAATCTAAGGAAGCAATGTGAATGACTGCTGTGCACTAGGCGGTACGCTAGGTCTATTGACTGGTTGCTCAGTTAAAGATTTAGATTATTCTCATTTTTGTGCAGGGCAGAACTCAACATCAGGGAGAATAAATATCTTACCCTGGCACACAGGTAGAAAATAGCGGAAGTGACATCAGGACCCGGGCTTGTCTTCCTCTAAAACTGGGATTTCCAGATATAGTACTACACATCCCACTGTACAGTGTTACCCTTGAGAGTTGATTAAAGTAAAAGCAAATTTTGAAAAATTCTTTTGAAAAATACAAGGTTCACAGGTAAATCTTTGCAAGGAACTGAGAAGGAATATTAGAAACATGAATTAAGGATCAAATCCACCCTTATTTTTAAAAGTGCACCACATAAAATATTCATCCATTCAACCGCAAATATTTATTGAGTTCAGAATTATGCTAAGTACTAGAAATATAGATGATAACTTCAATTCAGACAACAGGAGAGCCACAATGGAGCCTAGAATCTAGCAATTCTGTTTGATCTTATTTTGAAACTACACCTCAAATGTCAGATGTGTTATATGAGAAGTCAAACCTATTTTCATTATATTACTAAATATTATTATGAAGAAGAATAGTCTCATTTTTACATCACTGAAAATGTTTAAGTATATTGCTGTCACCTGCTCTTCTAACATTGATGAATAAAAAAACCCCTAAAAACCCTTGAGATATTTGCACATTTTAAGGTATATTTTCTTTTAATTTGGGTTATGCATAATTCCAAATTTTAATAAAAGTGCCTTTAAAAATATCCTTACATTTCATCAAAGTGAAATAAAAAAAATAGTTTTCCAGCCCGGCCAGTGTGGCTCAGTGGATTGAGCGTCATCCCTTGCACCAAGAGGTCATTGGTTTGATTCCTGATCAGAACACATGCCTGGGTTGTGGGCTTGTCCCCAATAGGGGACTGCAGTAGGCAGCAACTGATGTTTTCCATCGATGTTTCTCTCTCTCTCTCTCCCTCTTACTCTCTCTCTAAAATCAATAAAAATGTATTTTTTAAGAAAAGTCTTCCCATACACTGTAAATAAGTTAAGCCTGATAATTCTCTTCCTATGAGGGGCAGAGGAGACTACAATTATTATTAATTCTCTATGTCGATTAAGCACCCCAGGCTAATATGTAAATTTAAAACTCTGAGGTCACAATTGAAAGTTTTTACAAGTTCTATAAAGTATATATAGATAGCAATCAGTTGAAGACTGATTGCTCAGATGCTACTTTGCAACTCATTTCATCAGTCACTCAGTTGCTGACCTGTTTTGGCAGACAGCCATGGACTATGTGGATGTTTGTCCACTAAGGACCCTGGCCGGGGACTTTTCATGTAGGTCATGGGATAGCTGTCAATCAGGAATGCACCCGGTCTTTGCCTATTTGTTTTGCAGTAAAAATTGGCTTTACTTGCATCCCAGACAAAACTAGCTTTCAAAGCTGCTCTACCATTTTAAATTCCTGACACTGGATGTAAATGACGTTTCCTGTGGCTAGCTTCCTTTCTCACTTTTTTTTTTTTTTAAATTTTCTTTCTTTAGGCAGAGCATCACTCTGGTTTTTCTATTGTTAAACAACAGGATCCAAACTGTCAGGGTGCCACAGGATAACTCCGCCTCTGTCAATTTCAGCTCCTTTGGTCAATATGCAAGAACACTCAAAACTGCTTAAATAAACAATAGTTCAGAAAGGCAAAGGAATGGGGAATTGAGGTATTAGATCCATCAGCACGGAGCTGATGTCTTGAAGGCATTGTTCAATTTTTTCTTTTGAAGCACTGCCTGTTATATGTAATGACAGGCTGCCGATAATCAATAAAGCTTCATAAAATATCAGACCCGAACGCTGTAAAATGTTAGCTATTGTTTTTAAGTATTGTTCATGAAGGCAGAGGGTCAATTAGATTTATTTTTACTATTGGTGTATATTCATACACACAAGAACTTGCATATGTCTTTCATAACAATATATTTATTTAGGTATGCAAAATATAAAAAGCCGCCCAAGTCATTGATTTAGAAGGTGAGACTTGTTCCTTTAGAAGGAATGATGATTACAAGACAACTGAAGGCTATATATTTCCTTACCTTATTCAATAATGTAACAAAAGTACTTATACATTTACATTCTACAGAAAGATAGAGAGGCACTAAACATTGATTACCCTGCCTTGCCAAAGCATGTATTTCTCTTTTCTGATTATTTATTGTACACTGCTGTGAGGTCTAAGGGAAGCTGAGGAAGTCACACATATCTTCAAGTCAGAAGGAACACTGTTAAGTTCAGGGGGAAAAAAGTAATTATTCAATAATGTACTTTAAAAAAATATGTGGACAAAATAACTTTGTATTTTCTTAATTTGGGGTTTTAAGACAAGAGGATTACTACAAATAAAGAAAAATAATTCTATGTCTTGGTTTGAGGCTTTATAAAGTGTTGATTTTTCAATATGTTTAATGACATTTAAGATGCAAATTATAATAGGAATTATTTCTATCATTTGAAATGTTTTCATCATGTGGTAAATCCAGTGTTTCTTTTGCATATAATTCTAGCTATGTAGGAATCTCATGTCTTAAATTTGATCTAGAAAGATACCTTAACTAACTATAGCATATTAGCTTAGTAATATTTCTCATAATATGCATACAGCATATTTAAGTCTATGCTCTAGATGAATTCACATCAGGCAATATGGCGCATCATTTCTAGTATTCAATTCAGGTGTTGGGAATGACATTTATGAAGATAATTTTTAAGAATCTGTGCCAGTAAGGTATGTATAGTGGGAGTGATATAACAACATGCAAATGGGTGGTGAGGAATCCCTCATTCCCCATTCACCACTGTTAGCTTGAGTACCAGGCCCAGCCATGGAAATCTGCCCAGATAACTGCTCCCCGGCCATCAGGTTAAGCCTGCTAAGAGGACGCTTTCCTTGCTCTAGACAAAAACGGAGTCAGCATTAAATTTAAAATAAAATGGTATTTCAGAAATTGTCTTTTTATGAAATGGATTTTTTTTTCCTAGAGGAAGTTTTAAAAATCAAACAAGCAACCCAATTCTCTTCAACCAAAATTTTAAAGGGAAACTGCTGAGTATTTAAGGAACCAGCATGGCTACATCTATATGTATTTAACAAGGAAAAAATGATCCTAACTAAACACCATGTGTATTTAGCGAGAAAAAAAAGGACCATGTACACATTCCTCTCCAGGAACATTTAGTTCCTCTGCACTACGCATTTGCCTCACACATATGTGGAAGAATCCACTTTTCAGTTTTTGCAGCCAGTTTTATGCAACTATTCCCAATTTTTAAAAGCCAGGCCTATATAGAAACAAGTGCTTAACACTAGAATAAATACTCTTTGAAGGCGGGGACTACGTTGTTTTCATGTTTACTTTCCATAAGTCTGGCATAGCGCCAGGCACAGTACAGGAGGTTAATAAAAACCTTATAGAAGCATAAATATTATGACAACTTTGATCATTCCTAAAGGATTCACAAGTTATGTTAGAGCTTACGTACCCCCCTTTTATGTAATGATGTTTACTTTGAATTTATATTAGTTCACACAAACACTCCATCCATGCTTTTGTTCCGGCCCTCCGGTCCAGTTTAAGAACCCATTGTGGCCCTCGAGTCAAAAAGTTTGCCCACCCCTGGTAAAATGTCTCAAATTCAGTTACACATACAGTGTTGTAACAATAACATCTACGAACTAACTGGCTAGGAAATTTATGTGGCCCACTGCAGAGTGAAAATCCGGGAATCCTTGTTAAAATGTATGAATAATTCAGAGACAGTGACGGCAGAGCATTATACTAAGCCCAGGTCCTGGGTGACAGGCCGGGCCCCACAGCCAGGAAGCTAGCTCTGTGTCAGTATCTGAGCGTTCCACTCCATGGGATGTCTGAGGAATGACACTGCATCTCTATCAGTGAAGATTCATTTTGGAATGCATTTGGTGTTCCCCAGCTTCTTATGGTAATTAGATGTTTTTTGGAAAAGACATGGCTTTTCAAACTATGAAACCGAGACTCCAATCAGTTCTCTAAGCACAGGTGCCTGCAATGGTGTGCAAGTGAAAGTGTGCGGTTTTATCTGTTCATGTTTTCCTTTTGGATGTACCCCAGTGCCCACCACGAGCCTGATCCAAAACAAGGAAATCCCTGCCCCAGGGAGGGAAACTTTGTCAAGTCCCGAGGGGACTGTAATACAAGGGATGATGAGGTTGGAGATTCTTCTTTGAGCTGGTAGACTGTTTACTGAGATCGGTTCCTAGCATGCACTTCATTTTATTATACAAGTAAGCCAACTTTCTGATATTATTAAGGTCATGCTGAAAACTTGGATGCTATGAAATAATGATTTAATTTTTCAGTAGGGAGAACACTGAGTGCTTGCTCTTACCACTTTATTTCTTTTTTTTATTTATTTTTTAAAATATATTTTATTGATTTTTTACAGAGAGGAAGTGAGAGATATAGAAAGTTAGAAACATCGATGAGAGAGAAACATCGATCAGCTGCCTCCTGCACATCTCCTACTGGGGATATGCCCGCAACGAAGGTACATGCCCCTGACCGGAATCGAACCTGGGACCTTTCAGTCCGCAAGCCGATGCTCTATCCACCGAGCCAAACCGGTTTCGGCACCACTTTATTTCTTAATCAAAATATCTGAAGAGGCTCCTGAAGTCTTCGGGTGATCATAAGAACTCAATGTGTAAACAACCACCTCAGACTGGAAACTCATTTCTGGTAACACGCCACAGTTATTCCAAATGTTTATGTTGTGTAGAGGCACACCCAGATGCTGACATTGACTACATTATGCTATTTGGGCAACGTGACTGATTAATTACATTGCTAAATACATTTTCTACATGGAGTTCATTCAAGTTAACAAAATAAAATTTTCTGAGTTGGCTTTGTGTTGTACATTGAATTCAGTATTAACTTTGAGCTATCATTGCCTTTTTTATTTCGATATGACATAACTATTCATTTTACCCTCCTCTAATACTAGACTTAGTTTCCTACTTTCTACTATTACTCAATAATGCTATTGACATTCTAATCTAGAAATCAGGTAAATCTCAGTATTTCCTTTCTCTGTTATCTCACACAGCCTATTGTTTTGTCATTTATATACAAGAAAAGAAAACTTTGCACCATGTATTATTTTTATAGACTTTCATTCCACCTAATTCTCGACAGGAAAATATTATGCTAGGCACATCAATCTAGGAAGTTTTTGGTTGCTGGTTTTATTGCTATATATCAAGCTTTAATTTTCATCAACTTAATATATAAGTTTCTGTATTTCAGAATCATAAGACTTAAACTATTATTGCTTATATCATAAAATATAGGACTATTATCTCTTTGTCAGAGACCTGAAGCATATTCTGCTGTTTTGATTAAAATATCCCTTGGAAGACAAAGACTATGGTCTATATTTCAAGCAACATATTAATGGATTCATCATTTAAATTTAAGTAGCTGAATATATAATGCCTTAAATGTATTGTGCAATTTGGAGATACTGAATAATTTCCAACTCCACAAGAAAAAAAAAACTTTTCTGTTTTTAAAGACACACTTTCTACCTAACCCATGTCCATACATTACCCACAGTGACATGAAGTCAAGATGCTCTCTGACATGCACTCACCTGTGAAACAGAGGCACCTCCTCTGTCTCGGCTTCTCCTTCTGCTCTAGTTTAAGCCTTTATGATCTCTGACTTTTACTAATATAAAATTGTTCTATGTGGCCGAAACCGGTTTGGCTCAGTGGATAGAGCGTCGGCCTGCGGACTGAAAGGTCCCAGGTTCGATTCCGGTCAAGGGCATGTACCTGGGTTGCGGGCACATCTCCAGTAGGAGATGTGCAGGAGGCGGCTGATCGATGTTTCTCTCTCATCGATGTTTCTAACTCTCTATCTCTCTCCCTTCCTCTCTGTAAAAAATCAATAAAATATATTTTTAAAAAATTGTTCTATGTGTTTTCCTGCCTACCCTCTCTACTTCTGCCATGTGTATATATTGTGCTCTTAGAAAAGTTTTTCAAAAACTTATTTACTCTCTCCTTCAAGTAATTTAATAAATACAATATAAAGCAAGATGGCAAGATTTTTTTCTTTCAGATTAGTTCAAAAATATTGAACGATTGATGAGGGGTTAAGGTAATGTGAACTTGTATATACTGTCTGTGGTGTAAATTGGTATTATAGTAGAGAGATAATTTAACAATATAAATAAAAATTAAATCTCTGAATATCTCCAAATAGGTTATCCTCCTAATTGGAATCCATGTAACAGACACAATCACACATGCGCGCGCGCACACACACATACAGAGATGTTCACTGCAGCATTGTTTATTTAAAAAGTAAGTGTAATATAACAACAGAAGGCAGTTGGAATTAACTATTTGAATGAAACTGAGGACAACTAAAATCACTTGAGGAATGGTTAGATAATTATTTGTAATATGTCCTTCCTAGAGAATACTGTTTCAACCATAAAAATAAGGAAGCAGATTTTTTATGTATAAAATCAGAAGGACAACCATTATTTACTAAGCAAATAAAGCAAGTTCTTAGGCAATCTGTATTAAAATGATGCCACTCTTTGTAAAGCAAAGAAGGAAGATGAAGGAAGGAAGAAAAGGGAGAAGGGAAGAAAGAAGGAAAGAAGCGTGTTAGTGTGTATGAGTGAGTGTGTGTGTGTGTGTGTGTGTGTGTGTGTGTGTAAATGGCTGCTTCAGTAAGTCACAAGAAGTGTAAGGTAAAGCCTACAAACCGCACACACAGACACATTCACAGGAATTACTTATGGGAAGAAGACTTGAAGGCCTTAAGGGGAAATTTTACCTTCTATTTGAACTAGGTCTTACAAATGCCACATCATTCCCGCCCCCCCAATAATACATTATTGATGATTTCAATATATTTAATGTGTTTTTTTTAGTTTTTATTCAAATTAAGAAAATTAAATAATCCCATGTGCAACTATTGCTTCAGTCTAGAACAGCCGTGGGCAAACTACAGCCCACGGGCCAGATCCGGCCCGTTTGAAATGAATAAAACTAAAAAAAAAAGACTGTACCCCCCTTTTATGTAATGATGTTTACACTAAATTTATATTAGTTCACACAAACACTCCATCCATGCTTTTGTTCCGGCCCTCCGGTCCAGTTTAAGAACCCATTGTGGCCCTCGAGTCAAAAAGTTTGCCCACCCCTGGTCTAGAATAACCTCTTCAGGGTTCTTCACTAACTTAGACCAACACAAATCAATTATATTGACACCATAAAGCCTTATATGATGTCTCCATTAAAACATGTTACTTGTATAGCATTTATTTCATTCTACCTAGTTTACTTCATTTTCCTCTTATTTTCCATTGCCTACTGTTCCTATCACTGTGACCTCTGACTTTGAACTAAAATAGTTTACTATCTTTCTTACATTTTGTTCAAAAACAAATATTTGTTGATTTGCCTTTTATATGCTAGAACTGTCACCACTGTGGTAATTGAAGCTGCATTTTATCTCTCAATGAAGTACTTTTACTTATAAAAAATGAAATAAAAGACATTACATTTATGATCACCTAAATTTATAATACAAATTGGTCAATTAGTCTAGTGATGTAAAGATGTTCATAACTTATCAGTACTTGACATTCACTTTAGAGTGCTTTAATTTTAGGATATTTGAAAGGTTTGCTAAGATATGTAGAGACTTACATAGTGAGTTAAGGAAAAGTTCTATGTTCTTACTCTCTATTAATAGTTAGGGCTACAAATCCTATACTCCTACTGGAGGCCCAATGCATGAAGATTTGTGCAAGAATAGGCCTTCCTTACCCTGGCTGCTGGCACCACCTTCGCTCCAACCAGAGCTGTTTTACTGCCTTCGCTCTGGCCTGGAACTGCCTTTCTGCCTTCCCACGCTGTCCAGAGGCCTGGAGCAGCTGGGATAGTGTGAAATGCCTGCATCCTGCCCTGGCCTGCCCCCGGCCGCTTGGTGTCTGCAGGCGTGCACACTGCCCACAGGCCCGCCATCTTTGTCGGGTAAATTTGCATACTCACTCCTGATTGGCTATGGGTATCACAAAGGGATGGTCAATTTACATATTTGTCTATTGTTAGTATAGATTATGAACTTCAGGAATCTGAAGAACAAGTTCAAAACAAGTTCAAAAACAAGTTCAGAAGAAAATTATAAAAATTGAGCAATTCTCGCCCTGACCGGTTTGGCTCAGTGGATAGAGCATCAGCCTGCAGACTGAAGGGTCCCAGGTTTGATTCCCGTCAAGGGCATGTACCTTGGTTGCGGGCGCATCCCCAGTGGGGGATGTGCAGGAGGCAGCTGATCGGTGTTTCTCTCTCATCGACGTTTCTAGCTCTCTATCCCTCTCCCTTCCTCTCTGTAAAAAAAATCAATAAAATATTTTAAAAAATTGAGCAATTTTCAATAGATAAATAAGACAACATAAACTTAGGGGTAACCCTTACTAGTTAACTAAAATAATGATTTATAGTTTAAGAGAATCAAAGATTTGCAAACTCAATGTTATAATATATTCACAGGACACATGCTGATCTCTTTATAGGAGACTCTCTGTGATGGTCAGTTTCATGTGCCAACTTGGCCAGGAACACATTTCCTGGTTATTCAATCAAACACCAATGCAGGTGCTGCTGTGGAGGTATTTGTGGATGTGACTAAGTCCATAATTGGTATGGTAAGCACAATAAGCCAGTCAGAGAAAGACAGGTAATACATGATCTCACTCATATGTGGAATCTAATGAACAAAATAAATTGATGAATAAAATAGATGCAGAGACATTGAAGCATGGAACAGACTGTGGAATCTCAGAGGGAAGGCAGGGATGGGTGAGCGGGAGGAGAGAGATTGAAGAATTTATATGCATAACCCATGTTTGGGGGACAGCTGTGGGGTGGAGGGGATCAACGGGGAAAATGGGACACCTGTAATACTTTCAACAATAAAGATACATTAAAAAAAACAACACCCTGAAAAAAAAGACATTATCCTAGATAGTCTGGGTGTGTCTCATTCCAGAAGCTGAAAGGCCAGATCAGTGTTTGATTGAATAACCAGCAACAGCAGCCTAGCCAAACTGACACATAAAAGTGCCATCATCCTTCTCACAACTTCATTGCCATCCTGTTTCATAACTTTCGCTCATGCTTCAGATATCAAATATCCCTTCCCCTGAATGCCTCCCCCCTCAAAATGCTGGACATTAACCCCTGCTGTCATCTTCCATTACTCTCTGCTCTTCTTCTTGTTTGTATTTCTCCCCCACTGCAAGGCAAGTTCAGAACATTAAAAAACAATGTGTATCTTATTCATTTCTGCATAACTGATATGTAGTCCAGTGTCTGGCATGGATTTCAAGTTTCTTTTCCTTTCCATTTGGATTGCTATTCCTAAAGAAGAGCTATACAATAGGATATAGGGATTACTCTATCAATAGAAAATCATGAGAATAAATCTTTGGCCCTGGCTGGTGTGGCTCAGTTTGTTGAGCAGCCTTCAGTATACCAGAAGATCTCAGGTTTGATTCCCAGTCAGGACACATATCCAGGTTGCAGGTTCGTCTCCCAGCATCTATCTATATTTCTCACATCGATGTCTCTCTCTCTCTCTCTCTTTCTCTCTCTCTCTCTCTCTCTCTCTCCTTCTCCCTTCCTCTCCCTCTAAGATAAAAAAAGAGAAATCTTTGCACAAAATACAACAGTAACATGCATTTTAGAAAGGTAGTCCTTTAGTAATTATAAGTACAGAACCAGTTCCCACATTTAAAAAAAAACAATTTACAACTATCTTCTACACAAGTATTAATACCATATATCATAAGGCGTACACAGCCTTGGATTAAGAATATTCCCTCAGTAAATAATGAGTTTAATTTAAAACATTGTGTGAGTGGGAAATAACATGATGCATCTGATTACGGTGCCTCTTCAACCTCTTGGCCTCATTTGACACTTGACTTCAATGCTCCACTCCCTCCTTTCTGAAACTTTCTCCTCTCTCGGGGACTGTGCATTAGCACTAGATGGCTTCCTGCCCACCTCTTTGACCTTTCTCTTTCTTCTTCGCTGCTTGAATACAGTTCAACACTTACTACGGTTCATTCCTTTAGTCTCTCCCTTGGGCATCTCATCCACACCACTAACTTCAATTATCAGATCATGTCACATGCACAACCTTCCACTCCCCCCACCCCTACTCCTTAAAACCGTCAATGTCTTTGCATTGACCAAGAATGAAATCAGACTCTTTACCAAGGCCAACAAGGACCCTCCTGATCCTATTGGCACTGGCTTCTCCCTCTGTCTCATTTTCTACCCTCCTGACCTTTGTTCTTGGCTGGTATTTATATCTTTGAACACACCAACCTCAGGGCATTTGCACTTTCTCTTCGCCCCTCTAGAAAAGATCTTCCCTCTCCTTTTGCCATTTAGGTTTTAGTTCAAGATGTCTCCTTGACAAAGTAAGATTCTTGACCACCCAATCTCAATCTCTTGGTGTTTCTCTCCAAGAACACATGATTCTATTTGATTTTGCATCACCTATCGCCATCTCAAACTAGCTTGTTCACTAAGTTAATTGCTTATTATTCTTTTCCCTCCCACAAAACAAGTTTCATGGGATGGGAAATTTTATCTATTTTTTCAACACTATCCTCAGCATCAACATCAGATGAACATGTCTTCACTCTGAAGCCAGCTTATCCTTTTTGTTCAGCTCCTTTTTTTCTGACTATATAATATCATTCTCATAGTGAAAAGCTTGAAGTCCCATCTCCCTACCTGATTGAATCCATCTACTTGTACAGCATTTCGTTGTCTCCCTCAACATCAATCCTATTCTCCTTTTCATCATGAGAACTCAATTTGAAGCCCTTACCATTTTCATTGGGATTATTATAAGGGCTTTCTTGTTGATTTGCCTTGATCCTGACTTTCCTCTCTTAATTCCATCTCTACCATTTTACTATATGACCACTTGTAAATAGAAAGTGGAATCATAACAGCTTCTGCTGGAAACCTTCAGGACTCAACAAAACATGGCCCAAAACTGATTTTATTTTTAGCTTATTTACCACCTCTTCGCCAAATCCAAATTTGGTCATCCTATAGTCCATAGACAGCTTTTAAAATTTCCCCCACTTATGTATATTTGCTCTGCACATATAATGCCTTATTCCCTATTGAACTTTAGATTTTGAATTAGTAACTTCTTAAGAGTTCCCACTCTTTCTTTTGGTATACAGTTTTGTCTCACCTTAGTTTTCTCTCTTTTTAAATTTTAGACATAATTTATAAATAAAATTTCCAAATTTGTTTTTCATTAATAATCTCCATATACAAACTGCAGTTACTATATCACTTCCCACCATCCCACTCCCCAAACCTACCTACTGTCGACACTAGTGTGCATTGTTCTGGATCTTTCTCTATACAGTTACTTATGCAGGTGTGTGTGTATAAATGTGTGTGGGTACAGATATAGCACTAAAAATACAAATGTTTTGTGTTGACTATTGCTTTTTTGGTTTGTTTGTTTTACTTCTCACATGAGGATATTTTTTACTATTGTTTTTCAGAGAGAATGGAAAGTGGGGGTGGAGAAAGAGAGAGAATTAGAGAGAGAAAAGAGAGAGAGAGAGAGAGAGAGAGAGAGGTGAGAGAGACACATCCACTGGCTGCCTCCTGAACACAACCCAACTGTGGACAGGGAGCAAACCTGCAACACAGGTACATGCCCTTGACTGGGAATTGAAGCTGAGATCATATGCTCTAACCATTTAGAAACACCAGCCAGGGCTTGACTACTGCTTTTTATAGTAAATTCTCTGCTTTGCTTGATCCATCATTTGTCAAAGTTGGTGCTATGATTACTATGTGCCAACCACTATCCTGCAACGTTTAGTATAAGCTAACATCCAGTGTTCAAAAACAAACAAACCCAAAGCCACTGTAACTTCATGGTTTGGTAATGCTGCATGACACCAAAATTTCTGCAGATGTTTTCTAACAAAGACAGCGTCAGAACCATTATTAAAAATCATGTTATCTTCAGCTGCTGGATCCCTGTGCATGGTTTGCATGGTTTCCATATGGCATGTGATAAAATTCATATTTCGTGATTTCGCTGGGAAAGGATTAAAGGATTAATTCTTCCTATTGAGTGAGAGTACTGATTATGAACCAATATTTCCATTTTTTATCCTTTTTGATGGAGCAAATTTCATTCTTCCAAAATTTACTGTTTTGAAGGATAACTACCCAGTATCCTGAAGAAGACGGGAGGGGCATGCATCATCTCAATGTACCACCGCAGGTACAGGGGTGGTTAATGTGCCACATTTTCAGCTCCCTGCCCCTGGGAATCACTGCAGCTGACAGTGGGTCACAAATCATTAAACCTGAAGGCAGCACCTCCTTCTCCATGTGAGACTTCACTTCTCCTTGACACTTACTCCTGAAACCCCTTTAGGCTCCTGGCCTTTTCTCCTGCTTGTAACCCCCACAACTAATTAAAACTGGACAAATCTTGGGCGAAAACAGTTTTCTTTCAAAGTGATTCATTCAAAGTCCCCCCCCCCAGGCATTTTTTTGTCACTTCAGCTTAACCTGCCATTCTTACATGATGTTGAAAGCGATGAAGTATTTTTATAAGATAAAAAAGTCTTTCAAGACCTAAGTCTACCTTAATGTCTCAGATAAAGACTAGATTTTGAAATATGACAAATGCTTCAGCATTTCTAGAAGTTTACGAGTAAATAAAAAGTTCCAAAGGCTCTGGTCTCACTAAAGACAGCTAAACTTTTAAAAATGTATTATTATATTTAGAACTATAATTAAATTCTGCAACGACAACAAAAAGAGAATTAAGTGTAGCTGAACTGATTCCTAATAAGTTCCTTTTGGGAATTATATTGAACTTCAGAATTGAGCAGCAATTGTAATATTGTTATAAATTTAGAAAAAGACAGAAATGAAGATCAAAGGAAATAAGTCTGGGAATGTGGCACCACTTAGTTTTGTTGTTGTTGTTGTTTTTTACTGAGATAAAATTAAAATTTGCCAAATTGCTAGGACCATGTTTTACAAATAAACAAAAAATATTCCTTTTATTTGGCTTGAAAATGTAAAGATGGGGAGTGTAGATTTTGTTGTTGATAAGAGGGCTGAGCTCTAGGGCTGAAGAATGAATGAGATTTACTGATAGCCTCTGTCTACCTTCTCCTGGTTAAAGCCAGAGAAGTGTTTTCTCAGTTTAGCAATTGCTACCTGCCCAGTTTCTAAGAGGTAAGGGAAGATTTCTATATAAAACTGTTTTTCTACATTGTTTAATAATATTCTATTGGCATCTCATTTTTCAGCTACCATGTGGAATGCAACTTTTTTTTTAATAGAAAGTGTTTTGTTTTGTTTTCTGTTTTGTTTTTATTGATTTAAGAGATGAAGGGAGAGAGTGATAGAAACATCAATGATGAGAGAGAATCACTGATCGGCTGCCTCCTGCACATGCCCTTCCGGGGATCTGGCCCACAACCTGGGCACATGCTCTTGACTGGAATCGAACCCAACCCTTCATTCCCTGGGCCAACGCTCTAACCGCCGAGAAAACAGGCTATGGCAGCATGTGACTTTTTTTATCATAAGCTCCCTATGTTTTTCATAGATAAAAGCACGAGTTTTGATAGTTTGAGTCTCAAAGACATTCAGGTCCTTCTGGCTTTGTGATTCTGAGAACTCTATGGGTGATGCCTCCACAGCATGAAAACTTGTTTGTGAAGACGATTTTCTTACAGTGCTATTGTTAGAAACGGCATTTACACAATGACAAAAAAAAATAACAAATACTTATAAAGCGCTTACAAAATGCCAGGTATCCCACTAAGTACTTTATAGTTTATTCCCTCATTCAATTCTCACGTTATCTCACGGTAAAAACAAAACAAGACAAAACAAAACAAGAACAGAGAGGCCAGTTAACTGGCTCAAGGTCCACACAGCTAATAAGAAGCAGAAATTCCTTTTGACTATCACTCAACACACAGACTTAGAGAATCACCTGATGAATAATAGGCTCTGTGGAGTTTCTCAAGGAGGTGCCAAAGTCTATTTATTAGCTCCAGGTCAAAATCAGTAATGTACAGATGCTAATTTTTTAATATATAATTTTGTGTAACCTGTATGTGCTATACTCTTCAGAGATCACAGCGATATGTTCTCATTGCCCTTTTATTTGGTTTACTTTCTAACTTACTAAAGCCTACATGTTTATAATAACTGCTTTAAATTACCTGTAGAAGCTAGTCTCTAAGTTTAGAGAGAAAAAAAAGACTTAGCAATTCATTGTTCATCATATGGAGAGGAACAATCAAACATGAGTGACACGAATATGTGTAAGCAATCTGAAAACTGTTAACTGCGTCCCAGAATAAGGTATTAGCACTGTTTAAATTATTGTCATATAAGTAATAACAAGCTACGACAATGTGCAAAAAGAATGTAAGGAAAGTATCCTAAGATACGTAATACAACTCAACTGCAAAGTTTAACAACTTTTAGCTGTTATTTTTGAGCAAAAATCTTTACTTGCATTTGAAGTGCTTCTTTAGAATACCAATAGTATAAAAAATGTTTATGAAGTAGTATAAACTGAGACAGAGAAGGGTGGTTTGAATAAATACAGGGACACTGAGGGTACAGCTCTGGATTTTTTTTTTATAGGAGGTGGATTTTTTTTTGAACAGTATCAGTTTTCCTTTCAATAAGATCTCTGTTTTGTCAAACCGCCAAAAAGAGAAATAGGAGTTGACAATCTTTACAAATATAAAGGCCACTGATTTGTGGCAAGGAAGAATAACAAGGTTTCCTCATGTTAAGGAGGTGTTTTATCAGAAACGCACCCAGGCCTAGAAAATCCAGGTCTTTGAGCACATGTGGTTCTTTTCAGGAAGGCCTACCCTTGCTGTCTTCCACTTCAGTGAGCTCGGGAAGCGAAGAGCCGTTCTGTGAATACAGCTAGTCCATTGACATAGCAACATATCATTTTCCAAAGTTTGAGAGAGCAATGGATTGATTTCAGGGTTCACAGCAGGGCAGGGCGAGACATACGGCTCATATGGCTTTCGGAAACAATATAAATTCATAGAGCTATTTCAAGGTTTCATGAAGATGTGATAAACTACTGGATTGGGTTACATGTTTCCTCCTGCAGGGACTATTTTATCCACTCCTCTCAGATAAGTCGGGCTGATTTGTTGTTTTCATGCTCTGTTTTTCTTCAAATCTACTTAAATAAGCAGGCTGATTTCAGGGCCGACCCCCCCACTCCCTCTTTCTCAGTATGGGTTCAACTCAAGTTCTTGTGAAATCATGATCCTTCTCATACCTTCCAGACTGACTGCTACAACAAGTGAATCCAAAAGTAAACAAAACCAAAGGAAAATAAAATGCGGTTACCAAAGGGCATGCTGTTCTGTGCCCATGTGGATGCGGAACCAGGCAGTATTCATGGACATACAGCCTACGCAGCGTGGGCTGCAAGCAGATCGAACGCCTGTGTCTCTAAGAATACACACAAGTCCATCAGGCCAAACTGCCACTTTACTCTCACCACAACCAGAGCCACATCTAAACCAAAGCACACAAAATCCTTCCAATAGTCAGGAGAGCAGAGACGCAAGGCAGCTATAAGAATTGGGTTGTTTCAGTTGAAATCACTGCCAGTGCTTCAGGGAAAGTTTCCACTTATATGATCTGTGAAGAAAACCCAGCTGCCTGTTTTCATAAATTGGAAAATCATGTGGAATCCTACTGAACCATAGACTCAAAAAGTATTCTTATAAGTTATCCATTTACCCATTCACTGTTTCTGGTCCTTCAGTATTCTCAGAGTACCACGCTACAAGCCTAAAAAATGTCCTTACTGTTAGTTACTTACAAACATGATACTTCACAGAAATGATTGCATGAGAGATAACATGCAAAACTTACTGGGCTCAATGTCAGAAGACTGATATTATCAAGACATACATCCTCTCTGAGCTTTAGTTTCATCACCTTTTAAATGGAAGATAATGTAACAGAACATGTTTTCTTTTGGTCCATCATCCATTTCCTCTTGTTTTGTGACAGAAGTGTCTCTTATACTCTCAGGCCAGGTGGTTCAGTTTCCCATTCAGGTATCTCTAGTCCATCAGAACACTCCAATTCTGTGACCACAATGACTGGTTCAAGGTGAACACATGACCCAAGGTAGTGTCATCAAAATGAAACCCGGGATTTTGTCGTAATGGAAAGAAAATGATTGCTGAAAGGACTGGCTGTTAGGGTGGTGCTGTTATTGGCCAATTGATGTGGGATGGAAAGAGCAAGCTTGAATGAAGCCAACCAAAGGAAGGCAGAGCTGGGAGATGTAGAGAGAACATAGTGAGGTCATCATTTGGGCAATGGGTCTGGTGGCAACTGAACTTAAATGGATCTATTTATGGGATTTATGTTACTTGAACCACTAAATTCATTTTTTAAAAAATATAATCATGTTTGGGTTGGCCTTTCACTTGCACCTGAAGATTCCTCACTATTATAGTGAGGAGACTGAGCTGACATACCAATCCTATATAATAAAAGCCTAATATGAAAATCAACTAAACAGCAGGACAGGTAGAATAAGTCACTATGACATGCACTGACCACCAGGGGGCAGACACAACACAGGAGTGCTCCCAGCCCACAGACCTCAGGCCAGCCAAGTTGGGTGCCAGCGGGCCCCACCCCCAAGATCGCCCTGGTGGTCACCCCACAGATGGGCCCTGATTGCTGGCCAGGCCTAGGGACCCTAACCGTGCACGAATAATAATTTTGTAGAGTTCTTGTTTAAACTCAAAAGCCAAAATCTTGGGGTTTTTAAAATATATTTGCACTTTTATTCAATTAAATGAAGGATAGGTACTCTACCAGAGCTTGGCAATTTAAATAAGAAGAATATATTCTAAGGAAGTTTATAGGCAAGTAGGAGCATTAACATGTGTTAATAGGAAACTATAAAAAGGTAAAAACTCTGGACTCTATCACAACCAGGGCTTCCATATTACACAACTCTAGGGGGCACCGCTGACACCATAGCTTATGTACATGTCATCCCCTGGTGGCACACAGAGAAACCTTAGCTCAACTACACCTCTGTCAGCTGGCAGTCTGGGCCAGCCAAACTCTTGTACTAGCAAGTATTCTCAGTCTCCGTGATAGTTCTTGGCCATTGCATTTTGTAGTGAACAGATTATGGCCCACTGTCTTGGAGTTGTTAAGGAGATGTCTGGCAGCCAGCTGGCACACAGGTTTACCATGACACCAACCAGATGCCAATCTCGGTGATCTTCCTTGGCTGTGCTATCATTTGTGAGCGCTCAGCAGGCAGAGGCGCCCCTACATCAAGCACGTGCAAACAAAACATCGCATCTCAGGATTACAGAGGTCTCTGGGCAGTGGGAGATTCATTGAAGACCAGATTAATTGTTTGGCAAAACAAGTGGAGCTTTTATGACTCAGAGGTCATTTAGAACAACATACTTTCGCACTGTCGCCTCAGCGATAATACTTCATTTTAAGTGGCAAAATCAGACTGTAAGTAAATTAGTATCCGAGTTAATCCACCAGCTGTGTGTTTTGATAGTGATTAATATGCACCATATAAAAGAGGCTTTGCGTCTCTCTTGGTCTCAGTCACAAAAGAGAGGGAGAGAAAAAAGGTTCTTTGATATAATGCCCCTTCTGAAGCACTGCCAAGGTAGTTCATTGTTTAATTGCAGAAAAATACTCTGAGACCTTCAGAAAGACGCTGTTTTCCTTTTCAGGTGGAATGACAGCCACAGCCCCCCTGGTCACCGGCCTGAGCTCTCCTGATGCCTCCCTCTTGGGGTCAAACTCAGACAAGGCCATCTCCCTTTCACAGGCAAGACAGCTTCCCCCGGGCTTGGGCTGACTGCTTTATTTTCCTTACATGCTGAAGCTCACGCTTCTGTAGGAAGCAGTTGCAACACCGAATTTGAACTAAGGTGGACGAATTCTTTGGCTAGAGTATAGGACCGCCACCTCCACAGGCTTTCATATCCGAATTTGTCGCTAGCTGGGGAGCATGTCCACAGCTATCCATCTCCAGCCGCTGCCCTTACCCCTGGTGTGACACTTTCTGAAACACCGAAGGTCAGGAGGCCGGAAGGTCTGGCTGTAAGCTGAGCTGGCAAAACACACCTGTGTCCGCCTGGCTCTCGTGCTGATGCCCAGAGGTGTGGATACTTTCAAGAGCAATTTGTGGGTGTAGGGGCAGCGTTGGACTCTCGGTATGATTCAATACATGGTGCAGTGAGACCGTTTCAGATACGTGCTTAAAGTGTTCCATTTTTGATTGTCCCAGGACGACTGGTATTTTTATCCTATTGACGCTGTGATTGCGTCTCCAGGTTCCGTTTAGCTGCTCAAAGTCTTAGAACCACATTGCGAGCCCTGTGAAAGCGGCGCGATTCTGTGTGCTTGTGCTACAGAGAAGGCGCCGGACCGCAGCGACCCACAGCCCGGGCTTGAAGGCCAGGCGACAGGTTTTGAACACGGCTCTGCCTCTTTGTAACTTGGGACATGTAGCTTAATATTTTGTTCATCAGTGAGGATTAAATGTTTCTACATGAAAAGAGTTTATAACAGTGCCTGGCATTTAGAACACACTGAATAAACATGTCATCATCATCATAAATTATCATCATTGTCTTGGTGATTTTTCTGCCCTACCAATTTCCTCAAAGATTTATCTTACTCACTGTGGTTTATGTTATTTTTCTAAGCATTGCCAAGTTCTTTATCGAGCACTGTGCAGTACAAGCAGAACAAAATAAAACAAAACAACATAGATAATTTATTGTTTTAACTTTCTAACAGAGTTTAAAAGGCACATGCCCTAAATATCGATGCTTATGAAAAGTTATTGATAATTAACATGAGAAGTAAGCGCAATAAGACCAGTTGTCTGGGATGACCAGGCTAGGGGTCTGAGCTTCAGCATTCACCAACTGGGCAGTATCTTCTTTGCTATCCTGGATTTCACTGTCATATCCCAAGTAATTTCCCCCCTCCCCAATATCTCTCCGCACTAAGAAATTTCCTGAGAAGCAGTTTTTACCTATTCAAAATTTTTAAATCTTCACCCGAGACTATGTTTTTTATTGATTCTCTCTCTCTCTCTCAAGGAAGAGAAGAAGGGAAGAGAAAAAAACCAACCATCAGTGTGAAAGAGAAACATTCACCATCTGCCTCCAGTATGAGCCCCTACTGGGGGATTGAACCCACAACCTAAGTATGTGCCCTAAATGAGAATTAAACCTAAGACCTTTGGTGTATGGGATGACACTGCAACCAAGTGAACCACCTGGCCAGGGCTCATAGCCAAATTTTAGGCAATAATATATGTTGTTTTTCTACTACTTGAACACCAATTAAATGTGGTCCTATGGAATATCATGAAGCAAAGGTACTAAAAATTTACTCTCTGGTCCTCTCACAAAAAGAGTTTGGAATTACCTCCTTTTCAAAAGAGAAAGGTATGAGTTCATGATTTTTAAGAAATGATAAGCATTCTTCTATATTAATACAACTTATGTAGTCCCGAAAACACTAATCACTGTACAAATTATATTTCATGCAAAATGTACTATGAGACATGAGTCACTATACCCTTTTCTCCTGAACTTCTTGAGGAATCTAAGCAGCCGGAAGCGTCCAGCAATAACAAAGCAAACACAATTGCAATCCCACTCTTTTTTCTGGATTCTTCTAAGTTTTGAGAAACTGTTTCATAGACTAAAATCTCCCATGTGAATAAAAAGTCAAATCTTGAACTCGACATACAATTAATTGTAAAATAGAATAAGGACCCTGGTTAACAAAGTGCTGGTTGTACATCTAATTTGCAAAGAGATTCCATATTAAAATCTTTGTGATCTTCTGATTAAGTCCAGTCAAACCTAACTTTGTATTTTTTAATTGTTACAACTTATTTTTTGTCACATTAAACAGCAGAGCTGAACATTTAGTCTATTTTAAAATAACAGCAGCTGTTCTCAATGAGGCAATTTATGCCAAAACACTTCTCTTTGTGACCATGTCTAATTTGCAATGATATCAAGTCTACCAGCAGCTGAAGAAAGTAAAGGGACATTATTTACCTTCAAAGGAGTTTAGGGACTTACCTTCATAATGGCATGCATTTGACTAGGCATTAAAAATTCAGAGAAACTCATCACAAACCTATCTTATTTGACATTCACAAGACTCTGTAGATCAGGCATGGGAGGATTTGTTAATCCCCATGTTACATACAGTGATATGGAGGCTCAGAAAACTCAATAATAGATTCCCCCCGGCCCCAAATTCTCCCTCTGCTCAATGGCATGTCAGAACCAGAATCTGGGTCTTCTCACTTCTTCTCCAGTCCTCTTTACCACTATGCCTGTGCCACTTCATTTGAATTTAGATATTAGAAATTCCAAACCTTCTACATATTAAGTATCTGTACTTACCCTCTAATTATGATCTCCTCTGCTCACAAACCTTACTGGTTACTCCTAGAAAACTGGAATACACTGAGATTAAGTATGGTTTCCTAATAACATAAGATTTTTGAACATTACTATATATTATACTAATTTAATATTACTTTTGTTCTGATGTTTAAACTTCTGCATAGGCTAATTTGCATGATTATGTCCATTTTAGTTGTCTCAAGAAAATGGATCACATGGCCTACCATACTTAGCCCATTGAAGCTGTTTAAGAAAATCTCTTTGAATTGACCAGCTTCTATCTAAGGAGACGTTTGTAAGAATGTGTTTGAAATGGAACACAAAAAATATATTCAGAAAATTATTTTACATTATCTTCCTAGAAATGGCAGGGAAATTCATTCTGATGAAAGACAGATACAGTGCAGTGAATAGATGCTTTCACGGGAACATTAGAGCCTATGAAAACAACGCAGACAGAGTCGAAATCAGCCCCTGGTGAGCTGACAGCCTCTCAGCACGGTGTATGAATACCCCTTTCATGATTTAAAAGCATTTTGATGTCTAAAATAACATGAAATCTAGTTATCTGTGATGTATGAAATTGTATAACCGAGTAGTTCAATTGAACACTGAGGTATTTGGAAACACAAATTCAATAAGTTAATAAATCTATGTTTTCTTTCCCCACTACCCCAGAATCTAAGCAAAACAGCTTGTGTTTTTATAGTATCTTTTTTTTTAAACTGTCAATTTCAAAACACTTTAAAAATTATATACGTACTATTACATTTCAGGTTAGCGTATGGCAATGGTACGAATTATTAATTGATTCAAAAACATAAATACACGGAAAAAAACAAACCCAGAAACAAAAGAGGGAAAAACATTTTACAGAGCAATATGTTGAAAGGTAGGCCAGCTCTGATGACTGCTAATGTTTATTTATGATGCACTTCATTAAACCCTTTGACTTTTTCAAGGGGCCACCTGTAAATCGTTATAATTTATACTCTTTAGGAATGTGCTCTTCTCTCAGTCATTACTCTACAAAACCAAGTGTTTGAGACATTCCCAAAGCCCAAGTAATTTTAAGGACCTAAGCCAGAAATACCCAATACAAATATAATGCAAACCACATAGGCAATTTAAAATTTTCCAGTAGTCACATGACCAAAAATAAAAAGAAACACATTTAACTTAAATAACATGTTTTACTTAACCTGATATATCAAAAATATTGTAATTGTAACATATAATCAACATAAAAATTTATTGGTATTTTATATTCTTTTACGTTTACTAACTCTATAAAATCCAATTTGAATTTTATTGATAACTTTAGCAATCTCAACTTGAGAGCTAAATTTTCACTGGGATTACTTGATTTGAATTTGGTTTTCACAAAGTTTATAGTAAACTAATTTAGTAGATTCACACACCTAAAATGTTCCAAATGCATTTAAATATTTTCAATAAGTGAATCTCAGTTTTAAATTTAAATTAATGAAACTTAAATAAAATGAAGGATTTCATTCTTTTGTAACACTAACAATATTTTAAGTCTTCAATAATTCAGTATAGATAGGGGTTGTACATTGGACAGCATCAACCTAAACAAATTAAACAAAAATTTCAACTGGAATAGTATTATTTTCTAACTTTACTCTTCTGTAATAAAAATATTAAAATATTTGTTGACTCTAAAATATGAGGAAATAAGAAGTCTGTGACATTCTAGAGCAGTGGTTCTCAATGTTCTGACCCTTTAAATACAGTTCCTCATGTTGTGATCCAACCATAAAATTATTTTTGTTGCTACTTCATAACTGTAATGTTGCTACTGTTATGAATCATCATGTAAATATCTGATATGCAGGATGGTCTTAGGCGACCCCTGTGAAATGGTCGTTTGACTGCCAAAGGGGTCGCGACCCATAGGTTGAGAACTGCTGTTCTAGAGGAAGAAAACAAGTAGATATGGCTACCTTTTGCAAACCTAATTTTAAAACATGTTTTCTTTTTATCCTATATAATAAAAACATAATATGCTAATTAGACCAGACGTCTTTCTGGACGACCTTCCAGACAAAGCTGGGGCTGCGAGGGCTGAGGCAGAGGCTGAAGCGGCAAGAGCCGAGCCCCTTGCATGAATTTTGTGCATAGGGCCTCTAGTTAGTAATAAAAGTTTTAGTCTACAGTTGAACTGTCTAGTACATTGGCCACTAGCCACATGTGGCTACTGGGCATTTGAATATTCTAATCCAAATTGAAAAGTGGTGTAAGTATAAAATATACATTGGATGTCCAAGACTTAGTACAAAAAAGAGGTAAAATGACTCATCAATAATGTTTTAAGTCTTACTGCATGTTAAATTATCATATTTTAAATAAGATTATTAAAGTTAATTTTACTTGTCTCATTTATTTTTAAACTAGAGGCCTACTGCATGAAAATTTGTGCACTTGGGGAAGAAGGGCATCCCTCAGCCTGGCCTGTGCCCTCTCACAGTCTGGGACCCTTTGGGGGATGTCCACCTGCAGGCTTAGGCCCACTCCCCGGAGGATCGGGCCTAAGCTGGCAGTTAGAATCCCTCTGGCAGTCCGGGAGCCAATGGGTGATGTCTGACTGATGGCTTAGGGGAGTGGGCCTAAGCTGCAGTTGGACATCCTTACCACTGCCAAGGAGGCAGAGGATCCCGCCGCCATTGCTGTGCTCGCAGCCATCAGACCGACTTGTGGTTGAGCAGAGCTCCCCCTGTGAGAGCGTACTACCAGGGGGCAGCTCCTGCATTGAGCTTCTGCCCCCTGGTGGTCAGTATGTGTCATAGTGACCAGTCATTCCTGGTCATTTTGCCTTTAGGGTCAATTTGCATATTACCCTTTTATTATATAGGATGCAGCTATTAGAAATTGAAAATTTCATATGTGGTTGTATATTTTTATGGGACAACACTGTCAAGAGAGAGATCTTGCATCAAAGAGCTGATTCCTGAGGCTGCATTGCTTGGTTTTTGGTTTATTCTGGGCATGTGATTTCTAATCTTCAGAGAACTCCTCTTCACCAATACGTTGCCAAAAAAAGACCACATATTCATGGTCACAGTGGGGTCTGATGACCCACTTTCTTGTCATTGGCTTTTGCAAGTAAAGTTAGGATGGACCCTTAACTTTTTGAAAAGAAGGTTTTATTTGTACAGTCGTGTGCTGCTTTTTGTCAGGGAAACGTTCTACAAAATAGATCTTTAGGCAATTTGGTAAGTGTGGGAATGTTGTACAGTGCACTGACAAAACCTAGATGGTATAGCTTACTATATGCACGTAGGCTCTATGGTATAGCTCAGTGATGGCAAACCTATGACATGCGTGTCAGAGGTGACACACGAACTCATTTTTTTGGTTGATTTTTCTTTGTTAAATGGCATTTAAATATATACAATAAATATCAAAAATATAAATATTTGTTTTACTATGGTTGCAAATATCAAAAAATTTCTATATGTGACACGGCACCAGAATTGAGTTAGAGTTTTTCAAAATGCTGACATGCCGAGCTCAAAAGGTTCGCCATCACTGCCCTAGGGGCTC
>NW_006283768.1:2684834-2685309 GCF_000327345.1 Myotis davidii | reverse complement strand
ATTGATTTTTTACAGAGAGGAAGGGAGAGAGATAGAGAGTCAGAAACATCAATGAGAGAGAAACATCGATCAGGCGCCTCCTGCACATCTCCTACTGGGGATGTGCCCGCAACCCAGGTACATGCCCTTGACCGGAATCGAACCTGGGACCTTTCAGTCTGCAGGCCGACGCTCTATCCACTGAGCCAAACCGGTTTCGGCGGTATAAGAGATTTTAAAATGCTGCACTTACATAGAGTATTTACCATGAATGGGGTTTGAAGGCTTGGAAGTTGCTCTGAGTGGGCCAGTGAGTGAATGTTGAGTGAATGTGAAGGCCTAAGACATTACTGCATAATACTGTATACTTTATATAAACATGTATACTTGTGGGACACTAAGTTTATAAAACAACATGAGATTAAATCAAGCACAAGATAAAGTGATGCAATCAAGAGATGAAGTAAACATGAGATGTATGAGGCTGCTGCCAGCG
>NW_006283768.1:2684342-2684756 GCF_000327345.1 Myotis davidii | reverse complement strand
AAATTTCTATATGTGACACGGCACCAGAGTTAAGTTAGGGTTTTTCAAAATGCTGACACGCCGAGCTCAAAAGGTTTGCCATCACTGGTATAGCTATTTCTTCTAGGCTGCAAATCTCTATAGCATGTTACTATACTAAATGCTATAGGCAATTATAACATAGTGATAAGTGCTTGTGTATCTAAACATAACTAAACACAGAAAAGGCACACTAAAGAATATGGTATAAGAGGTTTTATTTTATTATTATTTTTTTAAAATATATTTTATTGATTTTTTACAGAGAGGAAGGGAGAGAGATAGAGAGTCAGAAACATCAATGAGAGAGAAACATCGATCAGGCGCCTCCTGCACATCTCCTACTGGGGATGTGCCCGCAACCCAGGTACATGCCCTTGACCGGAATCGAACCTG
>NW_006283768.1:2680724-2684215 GCF_000327345.1 Myotis davidii | reverse complement strand
TGAGTGTGCCTGTGAGTGTATGTTGAGTGAATGTGAAGGCCTAAGACATTACTGCATATTACTGTAGACTTTATATAAACATGTATACTTGTGGGACACTAAGTTTATAAAACAACATGAGATTAAATCAAGCACAAGATAAAGTGATGCAATCAAGAGATGAAGTAAACATGAGATGTATGAGGCTGCTGCCAGCGAAACACAGCGTACTGTTTTACAGTGAACTTTTCTTTTAATAAGTAGAAAGAGTACCCTCTAAAACAGTGGTTCTCAACCTTCTGGCCCTTTAGTTATTTTTTTAAAAATATATTTTATTGATTTCCCACAGAGAGGAAGTGAGAGGGATAGAGAGCCAGAAACATTGATGAGAGAGTAACATCAATCAGCTGCCTCCTGCCTACCCCGCACTGGGGACGTGCCCGCAGCCAAGGTACATGCCCTTGACTGGAATCAAACCTGGGACCCTTCAGTCTGCAGGCTGACGTTCCATCCACTGAGCCAAACCGGTCAGGGCAACTTTCTGGCCCTTTAACTACAGTTCCTCATGTTGTGACCCAACCATAACATTATTTTCATTGCTACTTCATAACTGTAATGTTGCTACTGTTATGAATCGTCATGTAAATATCTGATATGCAGGATGGTCTTAGGTGACCCCTGTGAAAGGATCGTTTGACCGCCAAAGGGGTCACGACCCACAGGTTGAGAACCGCTGCTCTAAAACAATGATAAAAAGTATAGTATAGTAAATATATAAACCGGTAACAGTTGTTTATTGTCATTATCAAGTATTCTGTACTATACATAATTGTAGGTGCTATACTTTTATAAGACTTAACATGCAGTAGGTTCATATATACCGGCATCACCATAAACACGTGAGTCATGTATTGTGTTAGGACACTTCCATAGCTATGATGTCACTAGTTGATAGTAATTTTTCAGTCCCACTATAACCTCTGCTGTATACAGGGTGTCCCCTAAAACTGTATGCACACTTTAACAGCTGATAGCTCAATTTTGAAAATGAGATGCTTTAATAAGCACTACCTTTATAATTATTCAAAGTGTGTGTATACATTTTGGGGGACACCCTATATATATGGTCCATGGTTGACAGAAATGTTATGTGGAACCATGACTGTATTCATTTTCAGCTAATTGCTGTTTTTATTCTGTTAACCTTTTTTGCTCACGTACGTTTGGCAGCTTGATTTGTGCTTTTCATTCTTTAGGAGTTGCAAAAGTAGCCAATACACCACCCACGGTGGGCGACTCCAGCAATTACTGCATGCAGTTTTACATTTGGATCACAGTAGGACCAAGGCACTATTAAAAAGGCACTGCACAGATGATTATATGAATCACAGGGTGCTCAAAAGAATAAGTGATTTTTACAAATGCAGCTCAAAGTGGCCATTCATGTCTTAATAGGCAGGCAGTTTGTAGTTTTATTCAGGCCTCAGTCTTCACATTGTCAATCTGGTTACCATATATGTAGCACAATCCTGAGGTTGGCAGGAAAGTTGAAAGCCTGTTGCCTGCTCTGCCTCTCTCTGGCTGAGCAAGGAGGAGGGAAATGTAGCCTCTGTAACATTATACTAAGAGATACTAAACGGTTACCTGGATTTGGATTGCTTAGGTTGTACAGATAGATGCTGAAGTGGCATCTGGAAACTTGAGTGTGGAGAGCCCATATAGTGGCATTATCATAGCAGGTTTTCTAGAACCTTCTTTGCATGAATAACTCAATCATATCCGGCCTTTGCACTCTATCTTAGCACAGGGCACTGTCACCAGTTCCTCAAAGCAACCTGACACAGACCGTGTTTGCTCATGTTACTGAGGTGCCAGCACCACTTCTGATGCCGACTGTGCTTCACGAAGTTTCCTGGCACCTCTCAGGGACAGAGAAAGTTTGCTTCTACATCACAGGCTCTCTGTGTTTGGCTCCTGAAAGGAATTTTGCCTGGGGCCCCGGGGCTCTGATACAACACACTCTTGCTTGGCCCAGATAACAAGAAGCAGATTTCTACCCTGCCTGTAACGCTGTGCTAATGTGCCTCTAAGGATCCCATGAAAGACGCCCATAGAATGCAAAATAGTCAAACTTCATTAAAAATACACCATCTAATAACACCATTTACAACCTCAGACTTTCAACAGGAAACAGCAAGCGGAGTTATATAGAATGATTGCCTACTGGAGGACCATCAACGTCAGTACTTCCTCTCAAAGGGTTGATAAGGTTGCCAGTAGGACTGAAATGGAAAACAGCTAGTGTAATTCACCTTCAAAAGGTTAATCTTGCTGGAAGACAAGAAGTGGATTGGCAGTTTATGTAAACACTGACATTAGCACTCCATGTGGTATCTATGTACACTTTAAATGCATAAAACAATACATTGTCTAGTTTTAATAAATAATTATATTTTAACTACTGATTCCGGTGACTTTTGAAAAGAGTCAAGCTGCTATATTAATAACATAATATATGCCCTTTTCTCTCAAACTTACTTACCTGAAATTTTGACTATAAATAGAAAAAGCATATCCTTGGGAATAGAATGCCAGAGGCATGAAATGTTGATACACTTGTTTTTCTAATAAAAATCTGACAAGTATTGGTAGAGGTGGAAAGAAAAGAAGGAATACACTCAGGGGACTATGCTGAACATCTGTCCATTAATTTATGGCTTGAATAATATAGAGCTGACATCATTAAGTAGTTTAATATCTTTTCCTTGTTGTTATGGTCAACATCTATCATCTTTCATTCATTTAATTGGCACTGTTTTTCTCAGAATTTCCAAGACTTTGAGTTAAATAATATTACATTAGTTGAGTGCCCACTGTATCCAGGCACAATAGTTGGCACTTGAGTACATGGCCTTCCTAATCAGTACAACGATCAGCTTAAGTATGAGCTTCATATATAGTTGAGGAAAACAAGGATGAGAACAGGTTCCCCAAGGTCATGAGACTTGTATATACAGTAAAGTGAATGCTGTTCTGTCCAACTGTAGAACACGGGATTTTCTTTTAAATGACACTGTTACCATGAAAGAAGTTATGAATGATAAATATAAAATTTTAAAAATATGGTACTATCAGAAAGGATATATGCATCCCTATGTTCATAGCAGCACAATTTACCATAGCTAAGATTTAGAAACAGCCTAAGTGCCCATGAGCAGATGAATGAATTAGAAAACTGTGGTACATCTACACAATGGAATACTATGCTGCTGTAAAAAAGAAGGAATTCTTACCATTTGCAACAGCTTGGATGGACCTGGAAAGCATTATGGTAACCTTATAAGCCAGTCAGAAAAAGATAAATACCATATGATCTCACTCATTTGTGGAATATAATTAACAACATAAACTGATGAACAAGGACTGATCCAGAGATGAAGAGGCATTCATTGGACTGTCGGACCTTGGAGGGAAGGTAGGGGAGGGTGGGGGTAAAGGGGAAAGATCAACCA
>NW_006283768.1:2679985-2680626 GCF_000327345.1 Myotis davidii | reverse complement strand
TCGTTGGAGGGCCGGACTATAGTTTAAAAAAAAACTATGAACAAATTCCTATGCACACAGCAGTGGCAAAAACACCCGGTGGGTCGGATAAATGTTTCCACGGGCAGCATGTGGCCTGCGGGCCATAGTTTGAGGACCCCTGTTCTAGAATTTCTGCCTACATAAGCCCTTAGGCAAAAAATTCTTTTTCCAGAATTTACAAAATGAGTAATCTCATCTGATTTGTTGGAGGCCGATCCACCCTGGCTGCTTGAGGCAGTCCCTGCAGGGATGTTTCAAGGGACCTTGAAATGGAGATGAGAAACACCCTCGCCTTTAGAATGGAATGGATGGGATTAAGATCAAATAGGATAAATGCAGATGTAAGAGGACAATAGGGGGAGGAACCTGGCTAGGAGAAAAAGAGTTGTTTCCCCAAGTGAGGACCAAATAGTATGAATACAGATGTTAGATGACAATAAAGAGGAGAACCTGGCTATGATGATCACCTAAACACTGCCTCCGTGTCATTCATTCTTCGCCGACTCTGCCCACACCTTGGGGAACCCCTGGACCTGCTGGGGCTGGACCCCAGCACTGATTTCAAGAATGATCTAAGCTTTTAATGTCTTTGACTTCTATCATTAAACTTAAAGTTAGGC
>NW_006283768.1:2674158-2679389 GCF_000327345.1 Myotis davidii | reverse complement strand
CCCGCTCGCGAGCCACATGTGGCTCTTTGACCCCTTGAGTGTGGCTCTTCCACAAAATACCTACTTCTGCGCATGGGCCACGAAGTTTCAATCGCACTGTATGTGTGCACCTGCGCATGGTATTTTGTGGAAGAGCCACACTCAAGGGGCCAAAGAGCTGCATGTGGCTCGTGAGCTGCAGTTTGCTGACCACGAATAGGTTAAAGCCACAACAGTTTTAATCATAACTCACCCTCCATCTGTTAACACTAACTTTAATGAGTTCACAGATAGGTATTCTCATTATGCAACAGAACAATCCTTAAATCCAGTCAGACAAGAAATGGCACATGGCTGACATTAGCCTGTGGTCCCTTCAGTTTTTTGTCTGATAACAAATTGAAAGGTTGTTCAGGGAATTATCCTCTATCTAAATGATGAATTGTCCAAGTTTATGGCCATCCAAAGGAAATCTCATAACTCTTCTAGCAATTCAAATTCTGTATGTTTGTTTCTCTCTCTATATATTTCTCTATTACACTCTTCAGGTAGCATAAGAAGGCATTAAAGGAAAATAAGCCAGATTTGTGCAAGATTATTAAATTTAAAAAAGCAAAGTGATTTTTCTTTCCTATTCAAGCGTTGATTTGAACCAATCATGGATGAGCTGGGGGGAACAAAGAAGTAAAAAAAAATTTCACAATGAAAGTGTTAAATGCTCAGAACTGTGAGAGGGATAATAATTAGGTAGTTATTTATGATTTTATATATAACCGAAAATTGGGGAGAAGCTTGGAAGGAATATTTACTCAAAGCAAAGACTTGATATTTGGGCTAACATTTCAATTCTTGTGATTATTTGACTGAAGATAGTTTGGTTCCTTAATGCTGACTTATTTTCCCTTTCTTTCCCTGTGTACTCTTATCCCCTTTCCTGACTTTAGTTCAATAACTCATAAATCTGGATCTCTAGATTGATTTCTATGGGTCAAGTGCAAGTTGCCATCTTAGTGGACATCTTCACTTAAACATGCCATTCACATCTCCCAATTCAAAGAGGGTGTAAAAAAAAAAGCTGGCATTTTTAGACACCTGTCACGAGCAAAATAATTTATGTCTACACAAATTTCATATCATTACCACTAGTTCAATTCTCTTCCTGTGTTGCTTAGCTCAAATAGTGTTAATTAAATATAATTTTATCTTAAGTTGACAAAGTTAGAAACATAGGAATCAAGTTTAATTCTTCCTTCTCCCTTACTCCTCACAGCTACTCCTTTTTTAAGTCTTGCCATTTTTACCTCCAACATGTGTCTAAATTCCACTCCATTTTTCTTTCCCACCAGCTTTTGGTTGGGTCCTCGCCAGCTTGACCTGAATTTTTACCAGGATCACCTATCTGTTTTTGTTGTCTAGATCATCAAGACACCTCACTGCCTATGGTTTTTGTTTGTTTGTTTTTCTAAAATGCACTCTAACCATATTGCCAACTTTCTCCAAAATCTTTTCATGTCTCCCCTTTATCTCTGACATTAAAGTCAGTCATCTTGCATTTATATTCCAAGTCCTTGATAATATGGCTCTGATCTCTCTGGTCTAGCTTTTCAGCCTCATCTGACATCTCCCACACTACACTGGTCATATAGGACTTTTTTTCTTGGCCTTACTTCTTAGCCTATTATTCTTAACTTTATTCTCATTTAACTTGTTATAATTGCAATCCTCCCTCCCCGATACAGCACTCCCAATTCTTCTTGCTTTGCTCCACCTTTTTCTTGCCACAACATCTCTCACCTTCATACCTAAGAATAATTTGCTTATTTCTCCATCACTTACTGTTCATTTTTATCTCACTATAACCAGGGCCACACCAGAACAGGGATTTTTGTCTTTTTTGCTTATCTATGTATTTTTTCATTGGATATTACTAGAAGAGTTTCTAAAACATAGCAAGTGTTCAGTAAATAGTTGTTGAATAAATGAATAAAGTCCCTGAATGATATTGTTCCTTTATCATCTGTTTCCAAGGCACCCTCATCTCTTGCCTGATTGCCCATCTTCTAGCTAGAGAAATCTCACCTATCTTTAAACTTGTAGATATAATATTGCCTTCTTTTTGAAGCATTTCTTGATTTTTAGGTGTAATTAATCAATACTCATTCCATGCCTCCAGAGCACTTAACCCAGTAATTTGGATTATAGTTTGCTGTCTCCACTTTCAAAACAAAAACAACAAACTGTGGTACATCTACACAAAGCAATACTACACTGCTGTAAAACGGAAGAAACTCCTACCATTTGTAAGAGTATGAATGGGCCGAAACCGGTTTGGCTCAGTGGATAGAGCGTCAGCCTGCGGACTGAGAGGTCCCGGGTTCGATTCCGGTCAAGGGCATGTACCTGGGTTGCGGGCACATCCCCGGTGGTGGATGTGCAGGAGGCAGCTGACATGCATATAAGCATAACCATTGGACACAGACACCAGGGGGGCAAGGGCATGAGCAAGGGGTTGTGGGGGGAAGAGGGGGATAAGGACACATATGTAATACCTTAATCAATACAGAAAAAAAAATGAAAGCAATTTATCTTCCCATCTGTCTCACTATGCACACACACTGGAATTAGTACATGTTCAGTAAATTGTTTACACAGAACTCTAATTGGGACATAAACAGAAAAACAAAACAAGGGTTTATGAAACCTAGTAAGGCTACTATTTTACTTGAGAAACAGCAAGGACAAAGGGAGACAAGGTGTAATTTCCTCAAGCTCTACTGACTCTTAAGACAGAAGAACCAGACAAGATTGAATAACCTGTATTAAGTCAATAACATAAAACTTGGAGATTCATGATCATTTAATACTTTTAGAGCAGCTGATGTTAATTTTCGATATACTTATAAGGGCAAATGCTGTATATAAAAACAAGACTTCCAGAGAACTTAAATACATAGTCCTTGGTTGTTCTGCAACTCCCTTTGTCCAACACAGCTTAGCTTAAGAGATCTAAGGACATCACAGCAGTGGAATTTGCTTCAGGCCACTAGTGAATTCTGTGTGCTAAGACACTACATGGTATGTCAAATGTTAATTAGACAAGGACATAAACGAGAGTTGGCATTAGAAAAGAGGCAAGCATTGATTTTCCTTTTCACTTTTTATTTATTAAAATGCTAGAGAGGAAACAGATAAACTTTCTTGGCTCAATATTTATGACCAATTTCCTTCTTTTAACTGGAAAGGCCAGTACCTTCAAAGGTGAATCAAAAGCCTGTTTTCAGTTATCCTTTCGTTAAGCAACTTTTCCCCAATTATAATAGGCTCCTTGCCATAGTGCCATTTGGTAGATTTTCCCCCATAGGTTATATCTTGACAGAAATAGTGTAATAAAAGAACTAAGATTGTAAAGGATGAGAAAATCCAGACTACTAAAAATAATGCAAACACACTTTGCATAAAGCAGACCTGTCATTGTATTTCAACATTTGCTGAACCATTTGTTATGAAAAGAAAGAAACAAAATCACTTAAAATTATTAGATATATATATATCTAATATATATATTAGAGGCCTGGTGCATGAAATTCATGCACAGGAGGGGGGTGGGGTGGGGGTCCCTAAGCCCAGCCTGCACCCTCTCTAATCCAGGACCCCTTGGGGATGTCCAACTGCCTCTTGCAATCCAGGACCGCTGGCTCCTAACTGCTTGCCTGCCTGCCTGCCTGATCTCCCCTAACAACCTCTGCCTGCCTGCCTGATCACCCCTAACTGCTTCCCTGCTGGCCTGATCATCCCTAACTGCCTCTGCCTCGCCCCACACCCAGGACCCAGGATTCCCTACCTCTGGCCAGTACAGGCATCCAGGACCTGGGCCGGCTTCTCCCGGGCCAGGTTCTCCCGGGCTGGTCACAGCTGCAGGGGACTATTGGTGGGCAGCTTTGCCCGGACCACAATCGCTGGTGTCCGGGACTTTATTCTTTTTTGTTTTCCCCAATTTCTTACAAGTAGGAATTTTTAAAATAAATAAAATTTCTTAGAGCAAAATAAATAAATAAATGAATAATAAAGAAGATGCAGCATAACCTGTCAGTTAAGAGATTAAGAGCCAGGTCTCTGCATCTACATTGCCTGACTTCACCATTTAATGAACACCTGTGTGAATGTAGGCATGTTACTTTACCTCTCTGTTCCTCTGTTTTGTTTTGTTTTACTTGAGAAATGGAGACAATTTCTTTACCAAGTTCAAAGCATTGTTATGCTGGTTCAATGAGTTAATATGTACAAAGCACTGGGAACACAGGGACTATATAAGTGTTTGTTAAATAAATCGCTGTTTACAGAAGGAAGCAAGCTCAAAACCTCACAGTATACAGACACTTGAGAAGTAATAAATCAAATGGATATTTAATTCAAATTTCCACTCAGTACAACATCTGTTCTCTTTCAGATAAAACATTAAAATGCAATAACCCTTACTAACCCTTGGCAATTTATAAAGACCATTTTCCTCATTTCTTAGCATTGGGTTTCAAGGTACCTGTCTTTCTGGTGTCCAGATTATAATGCAATTGGCACCAGATAAGCGCACTGCTTTCTGTCATTTACCTCTTCAATGCAATGTCTCCTGAAACCATTTCCTAAAACATGTAACAATCCTATCACAGGACGTGTAAAACCTAAGACACCGATGCCTGTGGTTTAAAGCTGATTTCCTTGAGTTTCCAGAGAGGAATTGCTATTGACCACCTTCATTAGGAAGCTATTGACCCTTCTCCAGTGGAGCATCTTGAGAAGAAATTCACTAAATATGCCCATATTTCATCTTTTGAATATCAAGGTGCAATAGGCATGCTGAAGGATATGGTTTATTTAATCCAAAATTAAAATGTTATAGGCTACATTACCTACAGTAAATTGCTTAATAAATTTAGAAGAACAGCTGCTTTCTCAATTTTTGACATCTAGGTAGTTGAGGCCTAAATTAGGTGAAGGCACGTACACAAGTGCTGACAAAATAGTTTCCGTGATATTTCCAATGTTTTATCCAGACCTCCCTCCCCAATCACATACACAAAAGCAATTTTCAAACAGGAAAAATTTTTTCGTTCAGGTAACATTGATTCCAAAAAGATTTCTTAATCCTTCTTCTCACTTTCTTAATCTACAAAGTTGAGAAATAGTAAAAAAAAAAAAAAAAAAAAAAAAGAAAAAAGAAAAAAAAAAAAAAACCTCCTAATTTTCTTTTTTTTTCA
>NW_006283768.1:2667253-2673444 GCF_000327345.1 Myotis davidii | reverse complement strand
GAAAAAAAATATATCCCAGATTTAACTATGAGACCTAGTTTCATAATTGGCAGTCTAGTTGTCATTTCTCTGTTGATTATTTTCAAAGAGACCTTTTTAAAAGATTGTCACTGATTCTTAATGTGTTCTTCCTGTGTAATCAACCCATAGTTAAAAGTAAGCATTTCAAGTTGTGCTGTATTTCTTGCATATGGCAAAACACTATGATTCTTAAAATAGAACACCTATCTTCTAGCCACACAATTGCTGGAATGCCACCTGCCGAAAAGGTGTACTTACCATTAATTTTACCATCAGACAGGGACTCTAGCATCTGAAGAATGAGACCTGACAAGCCTTCCTGACAAAAAAAAAAAAAAAAAAGGAAAAAAAGAATAAACATCCTGAATTTCCTTTTTTTTCACAGGCTTGTTTGGGTAACATTGCATTCTTATTAAAAATCAGTATTCATTCCACTTTCAAAAATAGATCTGAAGCATCTTCCAATAGCAATACATTTAAGGCAACAACACTTAACATCAAGCTGAACTAATGTGTGATTTCTGGTTTGTGAATACGGGAGAATTTCTTGCTTTGTTTCTAAGCAAAGTACCCAACATTAATTCTATAGTGCTCAGATGATGCAAACATAACAACGGAATACAATCTAGATTACTTTATAGTTGAGTGTAGGAGATGGTGTCAACTCTAGACTCTTAGGAAGATATACTAACACATGACAGAAAAGTACAAAAAACCCTCCGAACAAACAGAATTCTGCCAGTACCTAAGAAGTGATTTCTGCAAAACCATATATACCAAAAATTCAACCATTTCCTACAACGTCCTCCGTTACCCACAGAGTGCAAGCCATGATGTTTTGTCTTGTACTATCATAGCCACCTCCTTACAGTTTTCCCTATTTTGACCTGAAACTCTTAGAATACAACTATTCCCCAACACCATAATGATCTTAAAACATAAATGGACACATGCCACTATACTACCTAAACCCAGCCATCGTTTCATTTTATCATGGTCTAGAATGCCCTATATCTACACAACCTGACACTAGTTTCCCATCCTTACTTCCTACCACTCTCGCCCTCCTTAACTCTCTTCCAGCCACTCAGGCTTTGTGGTGTTTGCCAAACAGTCTCTTGTCTCTTGCAGTTCTGTCAACTGGGACATTTCTCTTTCCACTCTGTTCTCCCAACTCATCCAGGACTCTTCTCTATTGTCACCCCCACTCCCAAGAGAAGCCTCCCCTGACCGTTCTCCCTCTTTAATTACTATTTCATTCTTCTTCATAACCTCTTCATCCAATATTATGACACACGTTGATTTGTTAATATAATTTTTTTTCTAATTCTTTATCTTAGTTGTCCTCAAAGTGTTTGTTTCATTGCTGTAGACTCAGCATTAGCACAGTGACATACTGGGTACTCAACACATGACTACTAAATAAGAGAACAGATTTCCAGTTCATAGGAAATAAATGACTTTGCTGTTAGACTATGGGATATAGAATGAAAGACACTGGCTTATTTTACAAAACTGGGAAAAGGGTAGGTTACTTCTACTAACTGCCTTTTGGTTGTTGAAATATGTTAGGCTTTAAAATAAGAATTGGTTTGTTAAGCAATTCTAAATAGAACAGTTGTTTTCATGACACTCTCTAAGTGAATCACCGTAGATGAGACCTACCTTCTAGTGGGCTTATAACAGTCATCTTTCATTAAATCTGAAGAATGAGTCTGTATTAACCTTTCAATGCTATTATAATCAGGTCTACCCAGCACAAACTGTGGAAGTGTGCGCTCTGATGTCAAAAAAAGAAGGGGATATCATAGCAACAACCCTCAAAATATCAATGTCAATAAATTAGTAAAAGAACCCAGGGAAAATAATATTTCAACTGAGACCTGGTCCAACATTTTCAGGCTCATAACAAGGGTGCAAATAAATGCCATATGTCTAAATAGTTCAAGGTTATAGATTCAATCTAACAAACTATTAAACTAAATATTTGTTTAAATCTGATCTTGAAAAATATATCTCCCAAGGATTGATTATGTGGCTAAGTTCTAAATTATGATTCTTTAAGTGCTCTGAGTTTCATGGTCCAGGGCATCATGGAAAGAGCTAAAGCATTCTTTCCACCCCTAGATCCCTTAGTTGGCCTAAGTGGCCTTACAGGCACTTGCCTAGCCATCCCAATCCTCCTGCACAAGCTCTGTCCATATTCCTTATGAACAGTTGTCTCTTGACCACCCATTAGACCTAAGGATGTACACAGTAAAATCAAGGGTTGCTCTCCAGAGGATAAACTGAGAGAACTGGCAAGAGCTGGTCCTGGAATCAAGCCAGAGCCATATAAGCAGAGAACTGTGGATCCATGGGTACTCATAACATAAGAGGTAGGTGAGGAGGGGCATAGCTGGAAGAGGGCCAGATGGGGTCCTGTGGAGTGCAAGCCCTCTCCCCCAGGCCTGAGTGTGATATGGTCCAGTGCCAGTCAGAATCTTTCTATACCGTAGTTAAAGAAGGAAGCCAAAAAAGTATGAAAATCAAACACAATACAGTCATGTGAAGTATATATAAAGTTTAGAACATAAATTACAATAATATTATAACAGGTTGAATTGTCATCCTAAATAGTTCAATCAGCACTTCAAGCATTAAATAGCAGAACTGAAATGGAAAACAACACAGACTGGAGTAACACACTCTGAAAATACTTAGAGCCTAGGAGTGGACATTTTATCATATTTGGCTTTCCTTCATTCACCTTGCCTAGAAGCTTGTCACCCAGCTGACTCAAACATTTGGGTAAGCAGTAGATGAACAAATGAAAAGTTGAATTAGAAAAAGAGTGAGAGAAAGTGGCAAACCTGAAATATAGAGGGTATATTTTAGGGTTCTGAATTAACTTCAAAATGAATTAGAATTGATTATTAAGGACATAATTGAAGAAACTAGTTTAAAACTTAGTTAAAATTAGCAGAAAGAAACCATTATCAAAGTGCTTTCTATTAAGATTCTTTAATGTCATAGAAAAATAAAATTTAATACTCCCAAAGAGGGTGAAAAAACAACAATGGGTTATTTTGAAAGAAACCATCACCAAGAAATGAATATAGTATTTCTGCAAGTAAAAATAACAGAACAATAGTAGTAGTGCAAACATGATTTTAAACATACTAGAAGCACAGTGCACAAAATTTGTGCACAAGGGGGGGATCCCCTCAGCCCAGCCTGCACACACTCTCTAATCCAGGACCCCTTGGGGGATGTCTGATTGTTAGTTTAGGCCTGATCTTGCTGCCCCCCCCCACTGGCCTGGTTGCCCCCAACTTCCTCCACTGCCAGCCTGGTCTCCCCTCATGGCCCACCGCCAGCCTGGTAGCCCCACACAGCCTGTTTGTTCAGTTGTTTGGTCGTCCCTTACTAACCCCCCTGCCAGCCTGGTTGCCCCACTCAGCCTGCTTGTTCAGTAGTTTGGTTGTCCCTCACTAATCCCCCTACCGGCCTGGTCGTAGGCAGTCATCTTGTGAGGGCATGAGGATTAATTTGCATATTACCTCTTTATTATATAGGATTGATGTAACCTACTAATCTAAACAACAGACATCATATCATTAATCTGAGCCCAAAGATATTTGGTAACCTTTAACACTCATTCCTAATAAAACTATGGAAAACAGGGCTAGCAGAAGAGTATTCTATAACAAAGTACCTATTTTAAAGTGAAAAGCAATGTTGTCAATGGCAAAATTCTTAAGAAAGTTCTGTTAAATCCATGTTCAAAATAAAGGTCCTCACTTTATTTTATATTTTATTATTTATAATAGTGGGGCTGGCTGGGATGAGGGGCTTCAGTCATTCAGGTCATTCCACCATTCGGTTGCTAGGCTTTTCTATCTATCTATTAGAGGCCTGGTGCACAAAAATTTGGCACAAGGGGGGGATCCCCTCAGCCCAGCCTGCACACACTCTCTAATCCAGGACCCCTTGGGGGATGTCTGATTGTTAGTTTAGGCCTGATCTTGGGGATCGGGCCTAAATCAGCAGTTGGACATCCCTCTCACAATCCTGGACCACTGGTTCCTAATCGCTCACCTGCCTGCCTGCCTGCCTGGTCACCCCTAAGTAACCCCTCTGCTGGCCTGATCACCCTTCACTGCTTCTGCATGCTGGCCTGATTGCCCCCAATGGCCCCCTCCCTGCCAGCCTGGACACCCCCAACTGTCCCCTTACCTCCTCTGCCAGCCTAGTTGCCCCTTACTGCACCCCCTGCTAGCCTAATCACCCCCAACTGCCCCCCCCCACTGGCCTGGTTGCCCCCAACTTCCTCCACTGCCAGCCTGGTCTCCCCTCATGGCCCACCTCCCCCCTTACTGCCCCCTGCCAGCTTAATAGCCCCCAACTTCCCCCTCTGCTGGCCTGGTCACCCTTAACTGCCCCATCTCTGGCCTGGTCACCCCCACTTGCCCCCCCTGCCAGCCTGGTTGTTCAGTAGTTTGGTTGTCCCTCACTAATCCCCCTACCGGCCTGGTCGTAGGCAGTCATCTTGTGAGGGCATGAGGATTAATTTGCATATTACCTCTTTATTATATAGGATTGATGTAACCTACTAATCTAAACAACAGACATCATATCATTAATCTGAGCCCAAAGATATTTGGTAACCTTTAACACTCATTCCTAATAAAACTATGGAAAACAGGGCTAGCAGAAGAGTATTCTATAACAAAGTACCTATTTTAAAGTGAAAAGCAATGTTGTCAATGGCAAAATTCTTAAGAAAGTTCTGTTAAATCCATGTTCAAAATAAAGGTCCTCACTTTATTTTATATTTTATTATTTATAATATATTATTTAAAATCCCTTATAAAATGTTTTTAAATAAAGGAAATAAATATAAAAATATTTATATTTTTCATTTATATTAATGTCCTTACTATATATATCTATACCAGCCGTGGGCAAACTACGGCCCATAGGCCGGATCCGGCCCGTTTGAAATGAATAAAACTAAAAAAAAAAAAAGACTGTACCCTTTTATGTAATGATGTTTACTTTGAATTTATATTAGTTCACACAAACACTCCATCCCTGCTTTTGTTCTGGCCCTCCGGTCCAGTTTAAGAACCCATTGTGGCCCTCGAGTCAAAAAGTTTGCCCACCCCTGATCTATAAAATTTTATCCTTGAGATATAGATATACCTCATACATGTTTGTACACACACATACACACACATGCACACACATAAACATACTTTTCTGTGAAATATGTTTGTGCTACAGTTTGTATTGTTAAGCTATAAGGTGGTTCATAATTCCTATCCTAAAAAAAGTTATCTGATATTAGAGACTAAAAGGGAATAGACTGTTTTTAAATGTTAAAATTATTTTCATGAAAAATTAGGTATGCTAGTGTATCACTAGTTATGTTGGTTTAAAATAGAGTCAGCTTGAAAAACAACATTCAACTTTTTACCTTTAGATGCTTCCTTTTAAAGAAATAAAAGTGTTTTTATAATATTTATTATAACTAAATTCTGAATATATAAATTTGAATCCAATTGCAGTCTTTTGACATTAGGTTAAACTTAATAGGGAATAAGTGTAGGCCACAATTACATAGGATTTCTTTGATTAAATACTTTTAAATTACTTTCAAGATAAAGTAATGCTATTGTGTACACACACCCCATGTCCTTTTATTACTTTATTAGAGGCCCAGTGCACAAAAATTTGTGCATTCGGGGGGGAGGGAGGATCCCTCAGCCTGGCCTGTGCCCTCTAGCAGTCTGGGACCCCTCAGGGGATGTCCACTTGCCCGTGAGGAGCAGGCCTAAACTGCAGTTGGACATCCTTAGCGCTGCTGAGGAGGCAGGAGAGGCTCCCACCACCACCGCTGTACTGGCAGCCATCAGACTGGCTTGTGGCTGAGCAGAGCTCCTCCCATGTGAGAGCACCCTTACCACCAGAGGGCAGCTCCTGCATTGAGCGTCTGCCCCTGGTGGTCAGTGTGTGTCATAGTGACCAGTCATTCCCAGTCATTCTGCTGTTAGGGTCAGTTTGCATATTGCCCTTTTACTGTATAGGATAGAGCCCTGGTGCACGGGTGGGGGCCAGCTGGTTTGCCCTGAAGGGTGTCCCGGATCAGGGTGGGGGTCCCGCTTGGGTGTCTGTCCAGCCTGGAC
>NW_006283768.1:2644923-2667102 GCF_000327345.1 Myotis davidii | reverse complement strand
ACCATTGTTTCTTAGAGTGCAAGCTCAAAGGCCAGCAGCAGCAGGCGGGGAACCTTGGCTTCCTCCATCACTGGAGAAAGCAAGCCTCCTGTTCGCTTCAGCTGCCTGGCTGCCGGCTGCCATCTTGGTTGGCAGTTAATTTGCATATCTTCACTACCCTTCGCCAATGGGAAGGGTAGTGAAGTTACAGTTAATTACCATGTTTCTCTATTATTAGATAGGATTGTTAAAATTCAAATTTGATTATTTAAGATGTAAGCACTTTCCTGAAAATATAGTTTCTTCTTACAAGTCAAGCAGGGTCTCAGCCTGGCCCCAGGGTCTCACCAGAGTTTGTAGACAGCTGTCTTGGTTAACCTGCCTTTTGCCTAGTATTTTTAGCTAAACCCAATGAAATGCTATTATCATTCTTTACTCCTAGGCCTTCATTGTTAAGCATGAGACACAATTTGTATAAGCAAATCACTTTTCAGTAATTTTCAGGGAACATAATCTGTTGCTGGATTGTATTTTGAAAGGTAATAGCACTGAGGGAAAAGGAAATCAAACAGCTATGACAAAAAGAGCAGGTAAGGAGGCTTTACGGTGGCGGGAAGGCTGCATTTAATATTCTTATTTTAAAACCACACTTTTCAATGTTATGCTTCATAATGAATTACAGCCAATTACTTCCCATCAACACTGATAAAAAGATCTGTCCAACTGTTCAACATTTGCTCTACTAATTGAACGATCAATTATTCAAATAAATGATTCCCCTTATCAAGCTCCAAGGAAGTCGTGGTCTTTGTTTCAGCATTAGATAGAACACAACGTGGAACGGTAAAGAGACCAAATCCTGGTAGAATTCTAAATTGTTAAGAGAAAATCCCTCTAATTGGGCTAAGGTTTACAACTAGAAACTGCTTCTGCATCTCATGGGTTCTGATCTTTTCTGAGAAGCTAACCCCACTCTCTCATAGTCTACTATTTTGCTGATTAATTCATTGCCAGGTAGCGCTGTGTTCCTTAGGAACATGCCCTTTGTTAGGTAATGGGTTTTAATGATTAGTCTAAATGTACTCCTTCTGTGCCAGCAAAGAAAGACCTCTCCCTAAGTTATCTTAGTCCCAAGAGGACTTGGTGGGGAGTGGCTTTTGGGGAGGCGGCAGGGGAATTCCCAGCTGACCGATGGCAGATGTGTTCTGCATTCACACCCTACATTTAGGTGGATTAATAGTAGCTGAAGGTCATTCTGTGGATTTGGTCTTTTAAAGGCAAAATAACTTTTTTAAGAGATTCGGACTGTGTGTATAAGTGTTCATAGTGTTCAGGATTCCTTCTGCATAAATGACTAGCTTTAAATACATACACATGCATCCAAGCAGGAAGGGCTCACACTATGGGACAGGGTTTTATCTCAGTATTACGTTCACACACAGAGTCTGGACACAGTCATGTTTTGAATAATTTTCACCCATGTCTTATCTTACATGGGAACCTATATTCTTTTCTTTCACTACTTCTGCCTACGTCTAAAAGCCACCTCAGTAATAGAAACTCAAGATTTAGTAGCGTATTCACAAGTGGCCTAACTTTTTTATCTTCCCCAAACTAAGAACACTTCAATGAAAATAAAAATTATAGTTTTGAAAATTCATATTAGTTTGCAACTGAATTGTCCAAATAAAAAGTATACAGTAAATGGAAAGTGTAACCTACTTTCAGAATAGGAACCCCAAATCAGATTCCCAGATAGAAATATAACCTATAAATGGTAGGAACATTTATTTACTAAACTGGATGGAATGCTATCTCAAATCAGGCTAGATTAAAGTACTGATAAAAGCCCATGTAACTGTAGCAATTTTTGATATCCTAAGACTATTATGGTTGATGATCATTTAAGGAACTAACAATAGAGTCTAATTCTTTGCATGTACAAACAAATAGGGCTTATGTAAATATCTGTTAGTAATACCTTCCTTAGAGAGTGTCTGAGGGATCACCAGGATATGAGCATAATAGAGTTGGGGACCTTGACGCAGTACTTGATAGTGCCTGGCCCATCATCGGTGTCCTATGGATATAAATGAATGAATGAATGGCTCCAAGTAGCCGTGACTATTTCAAACTGTATTTAATTGTTCTTTCACAGTAAATTTGAGGGAAAGCGTGTGATTTGAAAATTATAATTAGATTAAAAACTACAACTCCTTAAATTTTACGTTAGTGACTTCCTATGTATACAAAACACAATAATGTAGGGTTAAGGTTACTTAAAAACAAGTTGACTTACTGAATGTTTGTTATATTTCTAGAGAAAACACTACATTTTCTTGGTGAAACTTAGAAATTCACCTAATATTTTACTAATATTTTGTTTTAAGACTTAACTGGATTGGCCACGTGATAATGCTCTTGGGTTGAAAACTCAAAATTATTACGTGTTTTGAAAGTAGGAACTAAATACTGAGGATAGTTTATTGGTTTTCTGATACACATCATTTGAAAACTATTAGTGGATAGAGGAAAAAGGATAACTGGGACAAGGAGAGACTAATAAAGAAACAGTCTGATCAATAATAAATAGGATACTAAGATACACCCCAGAGACTACATGCCTCCAAGTTCACTTAAGTCTTAACGTACTTTACATTTCAAATCATATCTCACAGAACAAGTGATAGGATTACACTGCTAAATCCATAAGCATTGATTTTTGTCTCAGTCACAGATGCATGCTGAGCACTATTGGAAAATTTGCTAAAGTAGGTTTATGTCATACGGCGACTACCACGTAGCAAGCATTCTTTGTATAAACTTGCTGAAGTCTTTAATAAGCAATTATCTAAGCTTTAGAAAACATAAACAACATTACATTATGCAAACTCCTCTCTGAGCATGTTCAGGAATCGCTCCCGTTTTTACCATTTTTCATTGTGGCAGAGGCCTTCCTATTCCCCAAGCGGAGTATCCCGCTTTCTGAAAATCTCAGCACATGTGTGTGAGCTTTCAAAGTGTTTTAAGGAAATATCCCCAGTGGACTCTGGAGAGCTTGCCTTCCGGTCAGAGAAAGAAGAAGCGCTCAAATGGGCTATTATTTTCACTGATAGGTTGACCCCCATTCCTTGTGGAATTTTGGATTTAGTTTCACATGATTTAATTTCACAGGGTAGTAGATCAGTGCTTAGCAGCCATCAGAATAATAAGGACTTGGCACTTTTGAGGCCTGGGGAGGAATCTGGGCAAGTGCATGCTTAAGAGAAGGAGGTGACAAGCTCCTTCCCTTAGACTGGGCCAGTAGATGTATAAGAGCCATGAATATTTGCTGGAAGACTTGTGGCTTAATGACGTAAAAATAATAAGTATCATTGCAGCTTTTTTTTGCATTTATTACTTTGCAACACTACTCTTTGCGATGAGGAAACTTTCTGAAACATCCTTCTCTAAAGTTTCTGTTTTGAAAATTCTCTTAGTTCCTTACTTTATTTTCATGTGCTTTGATGGAAAGAAATCATATTTTGTCCCATTTTTGTTTCAGCTATTTTCTCATTTCTACTTCCTTTCCATGTACTTTAAGTGCATCTTAAACATACTCTTGATTTTAATGTTTAAACTAAAATGGAACATGTAAAATTATTTTTTAAAAATCAAGATTATTAATTTGCATTTATGTGTCATTGACATGGTCAAATTTGAATAGAATATACATAATACATTATAAAGAACACAGGTTTGCTAACATAATTTGTATTAAAATTACTATTTTCCTTAGGTATAAGAATTTATATTCCCTACATGACCATCTTTAACATAACTTCTTAAAATTAGTCACTTACAAAAGAACAAAAACAAAACCAAGCAAACAAACTCTGCAAACCAAATCCCCAGATTTGCTGTGATGCTAATTTCTCCTGTTCCTTTCAATGTGTGACAAACAACTTCCTTTTGTGAACATCCAATTTATTCAGAATTCATTAAGTGATCATCTCTAATTGCTAAATGATTAGGCATTGAGATTCACATTTTGCATGTAGCTAATAGCACTGAGTCCACTTTAATGAACTCAACCTCATTAAAGAAAGAATCTTTTACCCAGGGACCACGTGACCAGTGAAATGTTAAAATTCATATTTTATTCAATTTTACCGTAACAATTTAAAACCTGCATTGTAACATTTGTTATATGTGTCATTTACACCAGAGAGGATTTTACTCCAGATACAGAAGAAAACAAGATCCTTAACATTTAAGTTTTTTTTAAAAATTCTAATACCCAATATCATTTATGTTTATATATACTGTATATATTCTTAATGAGCTTTGTATTTTAGAATCATGCTTTTTAGAAAAAATTTACTACAGTATCATCAAAGAATAAGAAACAACTTGAACCTCGTATAGCACCCATGAGATGCATGCTTTGCCTCTGAGTATGAACACGCACCATTATTGAACATCACAGTGCTTCTACGAGAGCCACTTGGAAGAGCTACATCACGGAGCTGGTTGTGTTGACTGTATATTTCTGTGAAATTATTCATGAAAGTGCTGAATGGCTTGAAGTTCACAGCAGATCTGGTGTGAAAGGAAAACATGTGTATGTGTGTGTTTGCCATGATGCTAGAAGAAAATGTAAATGGAAGGAGGGACTGCTCTAATTCTTTTTTTATCTTTTAAATAAACATGCCTTTTCTAGCTTTGTCAAAGAAGAAAAACCACACTACCACCACAATATATCCCTGACTGAGATAGTAACCTCGAGTAGAATTAACTTTAAAAATAATTAAAACTTGAAAAATATGTCTGAAGCTCAGAAATTAGAATGTCAACTTAAATTGTACAACTTAATTATCTGATACTAACTTCTGAGTATTTTACTATCAATAATGGAGATTTATAAATACCACATAAAATAGTGCATAGTAGTCCTTTCCTATCCAGTATTTTGCTTTCTGTTGTTTGTCATGAGCAGTTTGAAAATATTAAATGGAAAAATTCCAGAAATAGACAATTCATAAGTTTTAAATTTTGTGCTGCTGTGAGTAGTCTGTTGAAACCTCATATGTTTACTCTTTGTCCTATCGAATCCAAGCCATTAAACTTCCCTGTGGCCAGCATATCCTCTGTCCCTCAGTCACTTAGTAACATATCAGTTATCACATTGACTGCACCAATAGCACTGTGCCTGTGTTCACATAACTTCACTTTATTTCACAATGGTCCCAAAGCACATGACTTGTGAGGCTAACAATTCAATTCAGGTATACCAAAAAGAAGCCATGAGCACTTTCTTTAAGTGAAAAAGTTAACGTTTTCTACTTAAGCAGGAAAGAAAGAAATGGTATGCTGAGGTTCTAAGATCTACTGTAAGAATGAATCCTACATAGTTTCATATATATACTGATTCTATATACATATATAACTTTCATACACACACACACACATCACACATCTATGGGGAAAAACAGAGTATATACAGGGATATACAGGGTTTTGTACTATCTGAGGTTTCAAGCATCCACCAGGGGTCTTGGAATGTACCCTGTAATAAGAAATACTGTACACGTTCCAACTACTTAAATGACAATCTAAGTGCCTAGATATTAAGAAAAAACCTGCTAAAACATTACATGAAAACTACAGATTTACAAGACTACCAGGATAATCAGACAATGGGATCTCATGGTGATATGATATCAGTTTAATGATGATTGGCAGTTGACCACAACATACCTGGGATGTAGGTCTGAGTGTGTGTGTATGTGAGGGGCAGCTGTTCACTAACAAAGTGTTGCTAGCAGAAAAGAGCGAACTCCAAACCTAGGATTGCTATAGCATCCGCCTGCCAGCTCAGGAGCCCCAGAGGCAGCTGACAAAAGTCTGGTTTCCCGGTTTCCCAGGCGATCTGCAACTTATGATGATGAGTAAGTTCAGGTCAAAAGTTGCCTGTGTCAAAGTCCAGTGTCAGCACTTGGCAAGTATAAAGTTCTTTTAACCAGAATCATCCTCTCTGACCTGCAGGAATATGTCCAGGTGGTTTTGTGGGAATGTAAGCTTACAGAATTTAGAAACCTCATTAAGTAAAGAATCCAAAGTTATGTACATAAATTTAGATACAAATTAAATATTTTATTTGGAATGAGAGTGGAAGTCATAAATTAAAAATTGGGAAAATGACATATACTACAAACATCACGAAACTCAGAAAAGTAACACTATTTTCTTCTGAAATAACTGCTTGTTACACTTCTCTAATACATTTTCTCTTGCATTTGTTTTGGTGTCCACTCTGATGGCCTTTCCATGTGACAAAGGTTTTGCATTTAGTATGTATGAACCTGACGTGTCTCACTTCACCAGGTTATAATAACATCCTATAATTTCAAGCCAGCAGCCCATTCTCTTGGTCTTTGAACCATTTTTCAAATACTGTTTCCCTCTGGCGTCTTACTGCTAAGCACAGGTGCTTGGTTCTACTTTTGATGGCATGCAGCTGTGGTCCGGGTAGTACATCTATTACAGTGAGTCACTCCTCTCCGTTTCACAGCCCAGGAGATAGGACAGGGGACTTGGTGTCACTCCTGGCTTCTCTCTGTCACTGTTTTGCTATCTTTCCTGACATCACTGTCATTTCCGGTCTTTCCTTAAAGCAAGTTAAGATGGGGATTGGGGACCTAGAACCTGAAATGTTTTGATTTTTGTTTTTTGGTGTGTGTGTGTGTGTGTGTGTGTGTGTGTGTGTGTGTGTGTGTGTTTAAAGCAGAAAAGCATTGATGATTGCTGTGGGGGATGGGGAATTATTTAATATGAAAAAAAAACATAAAAAGCTCACATTCAAAGAAGTGCTCTCCCAATTTTTGAATTGAAAGCATCTTAATTGCCTTTCAATCTTTTAACACTTTCTGGCCCACTATTTGAGATAAACTTCCATACTAAAACATAATGTATACACTCTCCAAAGATCTTTTATTCTTTGAAGTCATGATCATTGTGCATATTTGATTACTTCTAGTGCCCTTCATGAGAGACAATTTAGAGCTATCGTGTGTCGTTTTGCATAAATCAATCTTTTGGGAGCAGATAATGGCTTAGCTTTTAATCATGCTTATTAATATATGAGCAAGTTGGCACTCAAAAAGGAATTTCTAAGGCATTGGTGATCCATTCCCTAATTTGGGTAAGTACATAGTATAGAGTCCCCAGGCAGAGAAATGTACTGTCAGCCCGTGTCCCTTTTTGGCAAGGGGATAAATAGCTTGCCATCATTTGATTCTAAATTGATTCTCCTACTTAGCGACGGCTTTATCAATGCTTGGCTGGATGGGAAGCTGGAGTGAGCGACTTCCTCAGGGTGCACTGCTTTTGATGGGTTGGCTGTCAAATGCTCCATTGTCCAAATTACACTGCTACTGTAGATTTCCTGCTAAGAAACAATTTACTGTAGCACTGGGCTATCAGTCTTGTGGGTTGTGTTAGTTTTGGGGTATCAAAATCTGATTAACTTACTGCAGATACACAGCAGTTCCTACTGTTGCTTTCCCCAAATTTCCATTTGCTGTATTGTTAGCAGGATATGATAACAAAGGCTCTATACAGGAAACATCCTGGAATAAACAGCAAGCAATACTGCCAAAGTCTGATGGACTATCAAAGCTGAAGATAAGCGTGAAAATAACGAATAAACAAGAAAAAAGAGGAAGCTAAATCCCCAACACTTTCTCGTACCTTTCTTCTTTCAACAAAGGACACCTAAATTATCCGCTATCTGTTTCCTTTTAGTCAGGCATATTTTCCAAACTGATAAACACCTATAAAGGATGGCCACTCCAAACTGAATGTGCATGGATTTTCTTTATTGTTGTTGTTAATGGCACATAAATAGAGGGATGTTACAAAGAAATCTCTTTTGGTGATTTAATGTTTTCTTCTTTTAAAAAACTATTCCCATAATAGTCATCCTCAAGATTTCTGTTTGGGTAAAGTCTCAATTATCCCTTTCCCGATGCAGCACAGCAACTTAATGATGAGTCTGTTTACCTTTTTCTAACTGCCTATTTATATAAACACTGAACAACAGTGTACCAAGAAGATTTCTGTGAAAATGCCAGATGCTTACTCTATTCAATATGAGGGAGTTGAGCACTAGGCTTAATTTAATCAGTGCCTTCAAGACAGGACTGAACATCATTTTAATATTGAATCTGTGATAGATAATATCGACGTCCATATTTACTAACTTAATTGAAGCATGACAACTAGCTTTAATACAAACTTCCCAATTTTTAATAAGCTGAGCCATGGACATCCTCATTACACTGGCCAATAACTGTACATGTAACCTTTTCACCTTCATTCTCAATAAGAGCCACTGGTTTCCTCTTCACATTAGGGCACTCAAATTTGTCTCTTTCATCTTACATTTATAAAACACAAATAGGATTTTGTGTTTTATTAAAGTAAAACATTATTTTACTTTAGTCCACTAAACATTTTTGTAAATAGTATTAATTAATTTACTTAATAAAGTATCATTGATTAAATTAGTGGTATAGTGTTGGAATGTGATTTAATCTAAAAGAAAATAATAACTAGAACAGTACATTTATAACCCAAATATTTTATTATATATAAGTATAACTAACTAGGTATATATCCCAAATATATATGTAACACATACATGTATATATGTATATGTGGACATATATACAGCTGATCCTCAAACAATGTAAGTTTTAACCACACAAGTCCACTTACACACAGATTTTTAAAAATAAATATTGGAAATTTATTTTCTCTCCCTTATGATTTTCTTAATAAAATTTTAGCTTCTCTAGCTTACTTTATTATAAGAGTACGGTATATAATACATATAACATACAAAATATATGTTAATCTAGTGGTTATGTTATTGGTAAGGCTTTTGGTCAACAGTAGTCTATTAGTAGTTAGGTTTTGCTAGAGTTGAAAGTTGTATGGTGATTTTCTTTCTTTTTTTTATTTTTTTAAATATATTTTATTGATTTTTTACAGAGGGGAAGGGAGAGAGATAGAGAGTTAGAAACATCGATGAGAGAGATACATCGATCAGCTGCCTCCTGCACATCTCCCACTGGGGATGTGCCCGCAACCCAGGCACATGCCCTTGACCAGAATCGAACCTGGGACCTTTCAGTCCGCAAGCCGACGCTCTATCCACTGAGCCAAACCGGTTTCGGCTGTATGGTGATTTTCTATTGAGTGGAAGGTTGATGTTCTAAACTCCATGTTGGTCAAGGGTCAACTGAATATATATATATTTCAATATGTTTTATATAAAAGCTTGTCAATGTGATGGTCAAGAAAAAAACTAAATATTATTTCAACATTATGCCCATCTCTGCTTTCCTTTTTAAATCAACTTCATGAGGAAAATATTATTGAATAATGACTGTACCTTGTATACTAAGTTCCTTGCTTGGTCTTCCAAATATGACATGCTTATGGGTAGTCATTGTTCTTAAATAGTTCACAGTATAATGAAAAGAGAGTTTGAAAAATAATTACAAATGCAAGAATAATAGAAGTATAAAGCAAAGGGCAAAGGGAATCAATTGTGTCTGCAAGGGAAGAGTCAGAGGAGATTATGTCTTAGCAGGATCGTGAAAGACCATCTGGTTAGGTAGGCAAGTGGGTAAAGGGCACTCTATACACTTGCCATGTTGCTGAAGTTGGCCCAAACAGAGCCAATGTGAAGAAACATGGGAAGATTGGTACAACTGGGACACTGACCTCATGCGGAGGAGTGTGGATAAAAGCTCCAGAGTAAATAAGTGCCTGTCTGGTAGAATCAAGAAACTGAAAAACATCCTCGCAAGAGGCTATTAAATAATTTTTCAGAGAAGAGGGTCAAGTCTAGATTTCCATTTAAAAATGCTTATTCTGATGGTTGTGTGGAAAAGGGACTGGAAGGGGTAGAAGACAGAAAGAGGATAGGTAGACAGGAGAATATTGCTAATCTGGTGGGAAAGTATGGAAGCCTGTACCAAAACCATGGCTTTGGAGAAGATGACGAAGAAATTTTAAAAAATCCTTTTTAAGTTTTGAGGAAACTCCATACTGTTCTCCACAGTGGCTGCACCAGTCTGTATTCCCACCAGCAGTGCAGGAGGGTTCCTTTTTCTCTGCATCCTCTCCAGCAGTTGTCCTTTGGTGATTTGTTGATGATAGCCAGTCTGACAGGTGTGAGATGGTATCTCATTGTTGTTTTGATGTGCATCTCTCAGATGATTAGTGACTTTGAGCATGTTTTCATATGCCTCTTGGCCTTCTGAATGTCCTTTTTAGAAAAAAGTGTCTATTTAGTTCCTTTGCCCATTTTTTTAATTGGATTTTCTATCTTCCTTTTGTTAAGTTGTATAAGGTAAATATAAATTTTTACCTTATACAAGGTAAGGTATTTACAGCCTTACCTTGTATAAGGAGATTACAGCCTTATCAGATATAATGTTGGCCAATATGCTCTCTCATGCAGTGGGATCTCTTATTTTGTTGATGGTTTCTTTTACGGTGCAGAAGCTTTTTATTTTGATGTAGTTCCATTTGTTTATTTTCTCCTTAGTCTCCATTGCCCTAGGAGCTGTATGGGTAAAGATATTGCTGTGACATATGCCTGATATTCTGCTGCCTATGGATTCTTCTAATATTTTTATGGTTTCCCATCTTACATTTAAGTCCTTTATCTATTTTGAGTTTATTTTTGTGTATGGTGGTCTAGTTTCATTTTTTTTTGTATCTGTCCAATTTTCCCAACACCATTTATTGAAGAGACTGTCTTAATTCCATTGTACGCTCTTGCCTCTTTTGTCAAATGGAACTCCCATTTGACCCAGTAATCCCACTTCTAGGGACATATCCCAAGAATTATGTTCATAGCAGCATAATTTACAATAGCCATGATTTAGAAACAGCTCAAGTGTCCATCAGAAAATGAGTGGATTAAAAAAATGAGGTACAACTACACAGTGGAATACTATGCTGCCGTACAAAAGAGGGAATTCTTACCATTTGCAACAGCATGGATGGACCTAGAAAGCATTATGCTAAGCAAATAAGCCAGTGGGAGAAAGATAAATATCACATGATCTCACTCATTTGTGGAATATAATGAACAACATAAACTGATGAACAAAAGTAGATTAGAGACACAGAAGCATCAAACAGATCATCCAACCTCAGGGTGGGTGGAGGGGAAGGGTAAGAGATCAACCAAAGGACTTGTATGCATGCATATAAGTACAACCCATGGACACAACAGTAGGGGAGTGAGGGCATGTGCTGGGGGTGGGGGGAACAGCTGGGGAGAGGTCAATGGGGGGAAAAGGAGACATATGTATTACTTTAAACAATAAAGAATTTTGAAAAATAAAATAGCCATTTTAATGTAAAAAAGAATTTCATTTTATTTACATTTCTTCTTTCTTTAAATATCCTCAGGACTCATGGGGCATCAAATAAATAGATAAAAAGATCCTTAAAGGCTGAACTGAGAAGATTAAATCTTCCATTGGTTATAGGTATTGGAGGAAAGAGATGAAGTGTCTGGCTTGGCTGATTGGTGCTACCAATAAATTAGATGAAAAATGTAAGAAAAGGACAGAGTTTCAAAAAGGGAGAAGGAAGATGAGTTTCCTCACATTGCATTTGTGCCCAGAGGGAGGTCTGGAGCCCATTTGGAAGTGTCAGTGGGAAATCTCCCAGAGTAAAGTGAAATGTCTTCAAACACTGGAGCAATTATGTGTTCCCTGTTTATATCCTCTGTTCACTCACTGCTTTGTAGACTCTCAATTAAAGAAAGAAAAACTTTCATGCTCATAAAGACTTCATTTTATTTCAGACATGCTCTGAAAGCACAACTGTGCTGTTCGTTATTTCCCCCTATTGTGTAGATAAGCTGGATTGCTCATACCTATAAAAAATGTAGATTACAATTTTCAGAAAGATAGGAGAACATTTAATGTTGTACTGCTCAATTTCATTTTGTTCTTGTAAAAAATTTATATTTTCATTAAAATTCATTTTTATCATCACTAAACAAGTACAAACTAAAGCCAAATGTCTTTGAATGATACTTCCCAGATCTATAGAGCATAGAAAGAGGAATTTTAATAGCACAATAGTTTATTCTAGAGTACTGGTATTAAAAGTGTTAGAAGATTCCATTGTTATCAAGTGGACAGTTTTTACATTAGAAGGAGGAAATAAAAAAGTTCTTATAAACTTGCCAATCATCATATCCTTACAACAAAATTATTATATTTGCTGATGGCTACCCAAATTTTATCTCCAGTGCTAGCCAGTGGCTAAAGGTTCATTCCGGTGATGACAGATTCCGGTAGACAACCTACATAGACATCCTGCTGGGACCTCAGATTACACATGTTTAACAAACATAAACCCCAGTTTTGTTTTTTATTTAATAACTTTATTAGCTCTGTTATGTCCAGAATTCTTTTCTTTGGCCATATTTTAGTAATGACCTGAAAAAATCAGGTTATATTAAGATAACAATTGTTGCATAAAGCAAAACCTAAAAGTTGCCCAGGGCCTTACTCAGATTTATATAGAGTAGAAACATCAAAAGCCCCAGTCCCCTCCAAAGGACGTCTAGTGTTCATTCTACATAGCATCTGTTAAAGGTGCTACTGTTATTGCTGGAATCCATTCTGAAACTTGTTCTGACTCATTTCTAATCATCCTATATAATACAAGGCTAATATGCAAATCGACTGAACAGTGGAAGGATCGGTTGCTATGAGGCACACTGACCACCAGGGGGCAGATGCTCAATGCAGGAGCTGCCCCCTGGTGGTCAGTGTGCTCCCGCAGGGGGAGCACTGCTCAACCAGAAGCTGAGCTCATGGCTGGCAAGTGCAACGATGGTGGCAGGAGCCTCTTCCACCTCTGTGGCAGCGCTAAGGATGTCCGACTGATTCCCCCATGAGCCTAAGCCATCAGTCGGACAAGCCCTGAGAGCTCCTGGACTGTGAGAAGGCACAAGTCGGGCAGAGGGACCACCCCCCCACCCCCCATCTCCCAGTGCAGAATTGCATGCACCAGGCCTCTAGTCTATCAGAATTTGCAGTCTCTCCCCCTGTAACTTTTCTAATGTTTTTCCCATTTGTAGTTTAATTGCCCATAACTCACTCTTGCATTATTACAACCATTTCCAACTGGTGTCTGAAGTTAGGTTCACATGTATTTTCTGCATATCCTGTTGGCTAAACATTCATGTCTTCACATTTTTTCAGTGTTATCTCCTTTTCTATAAAAGGAGATCTTTTAAAATTTTTTAATTTTTGATTTGAGAGAAAGAGAGTTTTGTTGTTCCACTTATTTATGCATTCATTGGTTGATTCTTGTATGTGCTATGATGGGGATCAAACCCACAACCTTTGCATATCAAGATGATGCTCTAACCAACTGAGCTACCCAGCCCAGACCAAACACTGATCTTTTGATACACTCAAATATTTCTTTCTTCTGAGCACACTTAGCACAGTTGCACAGTTTGAACATGAATGCCTTTGATCATTCCACCACTCTATCTGAAGCCCTCTGTTCTGTGCCTGTTTAACCTTTCAAAAGCAGATGATCTCAAAGTCTCTCGTGGTGATGCTCTCCCTGACACATACAGCCAAACCTCTGCTTTGGCTGTGACTTGCTAGCTTCTCTTGGGGACAATAATGGTGAGAGCAGGAGACCCCAAGGCCATGTCCTCACTTTCTTTATTGGGGAAGGTGAATGCTGGAGCTATTCTCACTTCCCAACAAGAATGTTTTGTCTTGTGCTCCTATTACGCTTAATTCAATGTAGTAAAGCAGTTTTATTTTCCATGAGAATGTTCTTGTGGATCTTAATGGACATTCATATGGAATATAATCTAAGCTTAGAAACTTATACGAGATGTCAACAAAATGCAAGATGTATTATCAAGGCATGGACATGTATGGCAATGTTTAAGCTAACAGAAACTCTAGCCTTCTAGAAACAGTTCTCTTTATTCTTCACATAAATAAAATATGAGATTTTAAAAATAGTAATTAAAATCTGGAAGAAAAATATATTTTAACTCATACAGAAATAATATTTTTAAAACACATTCATGTTTTATGTGACATGATGCCTTATTTGTTTAAAGTCAATATCTTAAAGAATAAACAGACATACTCAAAGGAAATATTCTGACATTTCTAAGTTTGTGCAACTTTCTGACCTAGTTCCACTTTTAAAATGTAAAAAAAACAAGTGCTCTGAAATTCCACCCAGATGCAATGATAACTATTCAACATTAATGGTTTTAAAAATAATGCCAAGTACATTCTAAAACCCCATGCTTCTGCCACTGCTGACCTGACTATGAACTTTTGTAACCAACAAGAGCGAGAAAATATTATTTTTGCCTGTGATAACACATCTTAAACATGAGTTCTGTGTAGGCTTTCACTGGAGCTGACAGAAACCTCCGTCCTAAAATAGTCTTACTTGTAATAACCTGATTATCTCAATGAATTTGCTGTTCAGTGGAAACTGCCTAAATGATTGACTGCTCCCCAAAAGTATAGGAATGACTTCCAAGCTATGTTTTCAAGGCAGTTAGGTAGATAAGCAAAACCCATATAAATTCTGCTGGAGAGATGGATGGTTGTACATTTGTTCCAGAAGGATATTTTTCATGTTCAATGAGTAAGCACATTGGCTTTAACATTGAAAACTAGTGATGATCTATTTTTATGCAAACACTATAAACATTACACAGGCCACATTAATAATAATAATACCGAAAAGGGTTCTGAGGAATAGAAATCCAGGTATGTGAAGGATGATGTAAATTAAGAGACAACCAACAACAACAATAATAAGATAGCGAAAAAGAACAGTGATTTACCAATCTGGCACGACATAAAACTAGCGAATGTGCCTCATGATGCTTATTTTTGCTATAATTTTCAGAACATAAAGCCATACCTTGATTAAAAGTCTGATCTATTATTCATAGAATAATTTTCAAAAATTTGTTTATAAAGTCTTGTTTCAAAACAAAACAGATGCAAACTAATCTTCTTGGAACAGGTAGGCAAAGCAAAATTTTCACAGTGAAGCTGATAAACTCCATTGCTTTTTAAGAAAAAGCACTTGCACAGTAATTAAGCAACAAGGACAACAAAATGAACTGGCACTCTCCGCTCTTCAGGGTTATACACTTTGCCTTTAGGTGACCATGGTCATTCATGTATAGCAGGTGTAAAGATTCCTAGAGTTCAAGCTGTCTCCTTTGATAATAATTCATATTCTGAGCATCTACTCTGTGCCAGGCACAGGGCTGAAGATATATACTCATTTAATTCTTTAACAACCTTATTAATTAGACCTTATTCTGATCTCCATTCTAGAACAAGGAAACTAAGACCTGGAAAGGTGAAGTAACTGCACAAATTCACATAATTTATAAATGGTGGAATCATGACACAAATGCAGCCAGTCTGATTCCAGAGCCATGCTCTCAACTCCTTTGCTATGGCATCTCTCTATATGGCCCCAAAGCACCACTATTTTAAAGTAGTGGTAATTAATAAGCATATATATTAAATAAAGAAGCATTTTCTAGAATCTGCCAGGCAAACATCCACTGTACAATAGAACATTGTTTCTTTTTTTTTCTTTCTTCCTTTTTTTATTTTTATTTTCATTTTTAGGCCAGGTACAGGGAATGCTGCAAAAAGTCACCCTAAATATATTCCATGGATCTCCCACTTGGCAATTTGATAGGCCTGTTATTATTCAAAAACACTTGTCTCTAACCATAATAGAGCAATTAAATGAAACAAAACAGGTTACTCTGAAAGTGTTTATAAAGCAGGGCTCATGGTTACACAAACCCACAAAGCATTCAAAGCTGTTAGAAAGGAAATCTGGTCAATTCAAATACTAGCAATCACAGTTAAAAGTTTCCCAACATTTATCTTCCCATCTGTTTTTATAATAAACTAGGGGCCCAGTGCAAGAATTCGTGCACCTTGAAAGGACTTGTGGGCCTCAAGTCTGCAGTGGGTACAGGGGCGGGTCTCGGCCCCTCCCGCTGTGGTACCGGTTGGTCCCCTGTCTGCTGGCAGCCCCGCTCCCGCCACCGCCACTCCCATGCACTGACTGCACCTGCCCCGCTTGCACCCGCTGATGGTGCGGAGACATTGGGACCAGTGCCAGCAGCAGTTGTGAGTAGAGTCGGTGCCATCAGTGGGTGCAAGGGGCAGCTGCCGGCCCCAATCACCCCTTAGGAGCCGGGGGAGGTGAAGAAGCCCTCAGGGGTGATCCGGCCGGCAGCCTCCGCTCCTACTCACTGAGGGCGCTGAGTGATCCAGACCAGAGCTGGGCACCAGCAGTGAGTGGCAGTTCTGGTGCCAGCAGTGGGTGTGAGCAGTGTCCAGTTTTTGCACAACAAGAAGTATCATCCTGGTTCTTTATTAAGCAGAATTAACAAAAGGTAAATCACCTCAGATAAAAGGGAACTGGGAGATTCTGCGGGGTTTTTAACTCAACCCATTGCTCCAGTCACCACTGGTGGGTTAAAGTCAAGATTTGGTGAGATAGTTAGTTGGAAATTAGTGCCAGAAAAATTGCAAACATGTTCAAAAGCAGGCACACTCCCCAGGACTTATAAATAGGGGAGTTTCCACTGAAGAAATCTCTATAGCATTTTCCTTCTTGGCTTCTTTTACATTTTCAAGAGATAAGGTTACAACTCTAAACTTCTTCAGGATTCCACTGGCATTTATCCTTTGGATTATATTTGATGGGGAAATAAAACCAAACAGATAAACACAAAAGTAACCAAATGAGATGGCTCAGTGTGTCAGGAGGTTTGAAACGAGGTCCAAGTCCAGTGTAACCTGAAGCAAAAGTCACCACCTCTCTGGACCTCTTCCTTTATTTCTCAAATGGAGATGGGGAGGTTCATTATCTCCGAAGGCTTCTTTTAGCTCTACAAGTTTGTGATTCTAAATGGATTCTAAAAAGCTGACTCTTACAGGGTGCTTTCAGTATTCATAGCACCTTCCGAATTTACTTCACAACAACCTGGTGACAGGCTTAACCTACTCTTGTACTAAGGAGAGATCTGAGACACAAAGAGGCTACATGTCTTCCAAATTGGCACACTTTTAGAAACTGAAGAGCCGGGGACTGCAATGAATCTAAATCATTTTCCAGTATATTATATTGATTGTCATTTTCTGAAAATTGCAGAAATTATGCTGAACAATTTTTATATATTAAATCATTATTAGAGATGGGCTAGACAGTTAACTATCATTTCTATCTAATGTATCTCGAACTCTTTTCTTTCATTGTCAACACCACTTATTTTATATGTAAACTCTTAGAACTCAGTGGGAACATCTACTAAACATAGATAAACAGTACTTAGTAGACACTGTCATAACTATTTTAATGATGGCAAACCTCAACTTTTTTCAATTAACATGTACAAACTATGAAGTGAGCCATGTTTTTTTTCATGGTAAAACTATTTTTAAGTAAGTACTAATAATGTTTACTAATGTAGGTTAAATAATAACTTAAGACTTTTTACAGAAATGTATCTTTTGGGCCTAGAAGAAATAAATAGCTTAAAAATGTACCTACTTTTCACCCAAGTACCCTTACCCCCCAAAACACCAGGCTTATTATTGAGTAATTAAGCAGTTATCTCTAACATTTTCTGTGAATCAGTAAAATATATTATATAACTGAAATATTTTTAGGTTAAAAGAAAACATTCCAGTTAAAATAACTAGGAACTAATTTGTCCAAAATAGGACACATTTTTGGCATAATTTCAACAATTGGAAGAGCAAATTTTTAAAGAGAGTTTAGATTATCTAAACACTTTCCCAATAGACTATTCAACTATAGAAATGTTATCACTGTGAAGTGATTACAAGTGTCACAGATAGAAAATAAGTTAATTTTAATTTATCAGATGTTTTATAAACCAATTCTGCTAAATATATATTACTGGTTCTGAAGGACTGATGGCACATTGACTTAACTAATGTTAAGTCATGACTATCTAAAAGCAAAAATCTCCCAAGAGACTATAAAGAAGATATATACATGTCACATCCCCCAAGGGAAATTCCTTCAGATCAGTATGTAGGGTATTAGATGTCCACAAATGCCCCCTTTAACCTGGAAACAAAAGAGAAAAGAAACAGAAGGGAGTTCTACCCTTGGGGAAACATAGTAAGTCACTGGCTTAGATTTATTGTACTGCTCTTCTATTATGTGTCACTTCATGATAAAATGCAAGGTGGGAGTAGAACAGATGGAGGAATTAGATGGCTCAGAAGGAATCTAAAGCCATGCCTATTAAGTGCAATGCTACCTCCCCCCACTGAGATATTAGGAGTTATTAATAGGATAAAACATAAAATGATGAGTAAATGTAAATAATTTGAATTTTCCAAGATGGAACTTTTGAGACCCGATTATACTAGTTGCCTGTGGAGTAGTGTTGGAGAAATCAAGGGGGAAACATCAAGAAAGGAGGTAAAATGCCCCTCCTATAAAACACTTGTAACGCATGCACTAGTGGGCTGGACTGGTAACTCATAGGACACTTACTATATCTTAAGGTTCTCCTGGAGTATTTTCTAAATTAGAGTTCTTCCAGTTGGCATTTAGACTTGATTAGGGGGTTCCACTGAATGCCATTAACATTCCCAAATATTTTTTTGTTGCGTCTAAATATTGAATGAGGTTATTATTTCTGTGGTCTAATTACCCACCCCCACTTCTGAAACATGGACATGTGTATAATTCTATCAGGTTTATGTGGAGAAGAATTAGCTTGCTGATACTTTCTTTCTGTGATCATTTATTCACTTGAAATTAAAAACATAAAATGGGCATTTTTCTGATGTGTTATTAGAGCCAGCTGTTCCATAAATTACAGAATGTTTTTATAAAACAAAAACAAACAAACAAAAAACCCACAGAATTTTATAAGCAATTTTATACAACCTGCTTTTTTCAAGATCACTTACTGTATGTTTCTCCTCTAGGCATCAACCTGGAGGACTATTGCAAGTAAATAAGATTCAAGTTATGATAATGACACTCAGTTTTGGAAAACTTAATCTCTGATAGTTTCATTAAGAAACAGAAAAACAAATGAAGAGGTATGGCTGGGCAGCTAAGGACATCTTACCTGCAAACTCGTACTGGGTACGGTTAATGCATTGTCCTTGATGTGCTTTTGTTGTCCTAAAGAATATACTGATGCTGTGAAATAAATCTATTTTCTGAAATATTGCTACTTCAGTTTTTTTCTTGACTTCTATACCCAGCTGCTTTCTAACTATCTAAGTCTCTTGTTCACGCCTGAATTTTTTTGAATAATTTGTGAAGGTATCTTCAATCTTATTGAAGCAATTTTTGAAAAGTGGTAATGAAACCTCACACACTGGGGGGAGCTAGCTGTGCAGCCAGTGCCTCCTTACACTAGCAATAAATGTTCCTAATTGGAAAACTCCTCTTGGTAGCATAAGGATGGGCCATTACCTACGCTAACTGCCAAAGGATGAAAACTGGAGTAAATATAACCGAGTTCACTTTAGCAGCTAAAACTATAATGTAATACTTTTCCATTGATTTCCAGAGATAGGAGATGAATTGGGCTGGAAAAGCTTAAATACTGGGATAAGTACCTCCCAGCAGATTTATTTACATAAATCAGAAGGGGTAAGGAAAATACACAATCATCATTCTGGAAAGGTATTTGCTACATATATGGATGTTTTTCTCCTCTGTCATTATCTGAGATTATTTTTGTCCTTTGTTAGTGTTATTCTGCTGTTTGCTACAAAATACACTCTGCAACAAGACGCTGGCTCAAAGCAATTTTGCAGGACAAACAGCACTAGAAAATTTGATAAAAAAAATTGGAATAAGAACAACAAAAAAAATAAAAACCCTCACTCACTTCTATTGCTGACACCTTCAACAAGGGGCTGTGAAAATGGTTTCATTAAAAAATAACAAGCCCATGCTCACCAGGGGATAGTCGGGGCAAGCTGAATAAAAAATTCCTCAATCACTGCTCAAGTAGGTCACCTAGAATTAATTCAGAGGGCAAAGATTCACAGCGTGCCCCCTATTTCCCACCAGTCTGCTTCTTCAGTCCTCCTCTGGCCACAAGGTAAATGGCTTGAAGGAGCCTTCCATCGTGGGCAGGCCATTTGGACAAGTCTCTCTTTACATCAGTGTAGAAATGGCCCCATGTCCTGTAGACTATTAGTTTGAGCTCTGGGAGTTGTCTACGTTGAAATGCTAACAGACTGCTAATTGGATCCAAAGTTATTTGCCTCTTAACCATGTATTTCTGTGATTTTTTTTTTTACCTTGCTACCTTACTTTTCAACACAGCCATTAATTCGGTTGGATGGTTAAAATGCTGATTTTCATCAGAGGAAAGCTGTTTTTCTTCTGCACAATTTCTAATAAAGCACGATTAACTTTATTCTTTTATATCAAGCTATATTCTTTATTTTAAAAATCAGAACCAAGTTCCTATATGCAAAGCTAGAGAGGCATCAGCCCTGGTTAGATCTCTAGAGTCCAAGTCTTAGAGTTCTCTCCTTTGCTGACATCCCGAAGCTGAAGAGCCCTCTTCTTAGGTAAAAGGCAGCATGCTGTTCCAGTGAAGACACAGTTCTCGTCTTTAGTACTAATGGAGGCGTTTACAGTCCTGAGTTTTGCTACTAAAAGCATCTGGGTTCCTCCCCTGCAAAGCAGATTTAAAGTTTCCTGAGTCCCCAAGGATTTACAGCCAAGACCCACTATGTCTATGGAGGGCTGGCCAAGCAATTTGTGAGGCTGAGAGATCATGAAAATATGGGGTTCCTTGTTCAAACACTATTAAGAATTTCAAGATAGCAACAGCAGTTAAACTAAAATGGGGTCCTTTAAACGGCCCACATACCCATTAGTAAGTGTCAGTCCCCAGCTCTTTGGGCTGCACTCCTGGTCACACACCCATTAAGCTGGCCCTGAATGCCTCTCAGAGGTGGGATGAGCATGCTGGCAGCTTTCAGAGCAGCACAGTTCCTCTCACTCCACCAAGAAGCAACTTCTTTATTTCTTTTAATCAGCCCTTGAGGTAAGAGCCATAGGAAATAATCTGCAGGCTATTATAAACAGATACCTGACAAGGCGTTTCAGCTTGGAGTCAATCCATAGTATATGACTCAGAGGGTTTGTGCCTCCAGGACCAGGGAAGCTATGAGGAAAGAGATCCTCAGTGGAGAAAATATGTGCTGTCCCCGTAAAATCAGAACACTTGGGTTCAGGATGTGGTGCTCATTCGAGAGCTACATGATCTTGTGTGAGATTGTCCAATTCTTTAGAACTCCTTTTTCTCACTTATAAAGTAAAAGTGCTGGATATGATTATAAGGTTCTTGAAATGTTTACTAAGTCTGTGAGATGATACAGAAAGAGATACTTGGATTTTCTTTTCTCAAAGAGGGAGACATCTTTGTTTTCAATGGGCATTTAATTTCATATAACGAAGAGGAGGAGGAGACTACCTGCTGAGCACTGATTAAGTGTTTTACAGGTTCCATTTAACTAACTTAGTTTACATTTATTTAGTCTAAACTTCCTAAGTACTTTATGAGGTAGGTACTATTATTATGCCTATTTTCAAGGTATGGGAATTGAGGCCCAAAGAGCTTAAGGTTACTGGCATTTACTGAGCTCCTACTGTGTCTAGAACCCAGGGTTCCAGTACATTCAGATCAAAGGAAGCCAGCAGGCTGAGTGCCACCAGAAGGGGTGGGAGAAAGAGAAAGGGTACAAAGTCGTGTGTATATTCTCTAGGCGCCATGAGGAGTAGAATATAGAAGAAATGTGGTTTGACAAGTGGGAAGTAAGGAAAATTTTCTTAGAGAACCTACAATAGGTTCTACGCATAGTTCTGAGAAATACAAGTGTTTTCACAAAGTGAGAAAGTCTAATGAATCCCATGGTTAATAAATTGATCCCTTTAAATCTTTGTCAATTGGTTATATTTTCAACTAAACAAGGATGGGTATGAGAACTCACATTTGGTTTTCTGTTAATCTCATTCCAACAATTATTTTTAAGTAGTATGATTAGA
>NW_006283768.1:2640054-2644822 GCF_000327345.1 Myotis davidii | reverse complement strand
TTAAGTTAATAACAATGTACCTACCTATACAGTTTAAGTTTAAAAAATTTGGCTCTCCAAAGCAATTTCAAGCGTTGTACTGTTGATATTTGGCTCTGTCGACTAATGATTTTGCCAACCACTGCCCTAGACAAAAAACAATTTTTTTATATCTCTCATAATTTTTCATTAGATATTATACTAACAATCAGTTTTCAGATAAACACCAAATTTGTTCTTACACTATAAAAAAGTACATTGGACAGGACACACTGCAAGTAGAAACTTAAATAGCTCTTTTAATGTATTTTATCTGTGACACTGGATGCCTAAGAAATGAATATATACAATGTGACCAGTAGCATTCTTAAAATTCAGTTCTTTGGACAAACATCCATATATGAAAGAAATAATGTATTTTTTACTGCACTTCACATTTTTAGACATAGACTTCAGGGAATAAAGCTCGTTTAAATTAGCTGTGCAAAGCAGAGAGTAAAGATCACCTCATTCTACAACATCAAGACAACTATCAAAAACATTTCTTTAAAACTCTCATGTATATTTTAGAGCAGTGGTATTATTAATTGGCTGCATTCTGCTCCATCTTCATAATTCAATGTCCAGTTCCACATATGCTTCAGAAAATTGGCATGTTTATTGCACCCTTGGGACACAATTTCCCAATAAGAACTAGCCAAACATAGCTTATTTTGCTTCCTATCTGAAATGCTACAGTGGATTACATACATCCTGGCTCCGAAAGAGCAGGAAGAAAATTTATATCACTAACCACATGCAAGCGGAAACAGAGGAGTTCATGCTTATCATCCAAACCATTTACCTTGGTCATCAAAATGACTTGGTAACCAGAAGAAATGATCTCCCCAGAATTTTAATGAAAAGCACCCTCTACTGCAGAGTAATGGAATCTATTCCAAATTTTACCAAAGTTGCAAGCAAGAAACCCTCATTTCTGATTATGACACCAGTCGTGCCCAATCCTGGGGGCCAGATTCTGCAAACCATCTACCAAATTAGTGAAAATAATCGCTGCAATTCACAAGTGTAACTTCACTCAAGCCTCCATTGTTCATTCATTCAATTATTTGAGGGTCAGCTAAGCAAAGGTCTGGGTAAAGTTCTACCACAGCAGAGAATGCTCCCCATTGTGTGTGTCATTGTAAACCATTGTTGACTTGCTAAAACTGTCCATCTGAAAATAAAACTTAGATTTTAATTACTAGTTTAGACAAAGCAATGAATATGTAACTCTTGTTTCTGTTGCAAATTATGTGTTTCTAGAAGACAATAGGGCATTGATTTCAACCACAAGTAAAGCAAGGCATCTGGACTTTGTCTTAATGAGATAAAGTTTAGTTTGTGCTTTCTCAGTGGGATGGTTTCTGCTATTTAATTAGTAGCAAAAAACTTTAGCAGCCTGTCCTTTTTCTGCCAGCAGTGGAAATGAGGTTGCTGCAGAAGGCTTTCAGGGAGAAATGCAGCTTTATAACTAATTAGATAAAAATCACAGAAAAAAATCTTGTTTATTACTTGAGAGGAAACGGAAAACATTATTTGACTCCATGAATTTCCTGAATAACATAGAAAAAACATAGAATTTAGGTTCTGTATTTCTCCACTGAAGTCTTCCAAAATAAGGCCAATTTACTTCAAGCATGATGTTTTTATCACAGGATTTTCTAATATCTCAGACAACATTAGGATACAAAATATGAACAGAAGTATATCACCTGGAATGCTATGTCCTGAAACAGAAATGCAATCACTATAAAATAAGAAAAAAATGATACAGGAATTATCATGCCAGAACCAGTATTCTAAAAATGCTAACAGAGTCATGATTAAGTACTAATTACTTTAATTTAAACAGAGCCTTCCCTGGAGAATAGCAGAAAAACCTTGTCAACAACTTCACAAAAAAAACCAAACACCCCCCTAAACTGCACACAATAGGCAAAAACTATTTCAAATTATTGAGGATAAAAAAAATTATGGAAAATATGTTTTCTCCACTAGTGTTTTCAAATTGTATCAGGTGTCTTTCCTGCTAAAAACCCTTTAATGGATCCCCACTGCACTTAGGAAAAATCCTCACCAAGGCCTGGAGTTCCTTCCTACCTCACCACAAATCCAAGTACTTTTTTCTTGTTATCCTCTATAACACCCAAGTGGGTTTTCTTCATTCATGTTTTTCTTAGAACCCTTCTCCTTCAAGGTACTTAAGAGAAATTGTACTGACTAAAGCACAGACTAAACTTTATCTCATTAACACAAAGTCCAGATGCCTTGCTTTACTTGTGGTTGAAATTCAATGCCCTATTGTCTTCTAGAAACACAGAATTTGCAACAGAAAGAAGAAACAAGAGGTACGTATTCATTGCTTTGTCTAAATTAGTAATTAAAATCTAAATTTTACTTTTATGTATAGGAGTAGGACTTCTGTTTGTCTTTAATATTAGTCTCCCTTATTAGAGTATGTGTTCCTCAATTACAGGGACTGTGTCTTCATTGTTTAGCCCTAACCTAGCACAATGTCTGCATATACTCACATATATATTTCAGGAAATAAAGGTTAAATTTTCAATCATTGTTCTTGGTTCCTAACACTGCTACAGATAAAAGTAACCAATCGTGTATGTATGATGTATGTATATATATATATAGTAGACAAAACTGTTCTTGCAGTGGACATATCCTAAACTGATCCCTATGAGTTACATCCTTGAATGATCCCCTTTCCTATGACCTGCTCCTAATAGAATATGGTAAAGCTGATGGAATGTTGGTTTTGATGAAATAGGCTGCTGTGCTCTGAGAGGGGCCTGGGGTGAAAAGCTGTGGGCAGACTGTAGGAGCTGAGAGTAACCCTCACCAATAGCCAGCAAGAAAAAGTGGCCTTCAGTCTTACAGTCATGATGAAATAAATTATCCAACAACCTGAGGGAACTTTCATATGAAGCCAGGAAGCTGTTCTTGCAGTGGACATATCCTAAACTGATCCCTATGAGTTACATCCTTGAATGATCCCCTTTCCTATGACCTGCTCCTAATAGAATATGGTAAAGCTGATGGAATGTTGGTTTTGATGAAATAGGCTGCTGTGCTCTGAGAGGGGCCTGGGGTGAAAAGCTGTGGGCAGACTGTAGGAGCTGAGAGTAACCCTCACCAATAGCCAGCAAGAAAAAGTGGCCTTCAGTCTTACAGTCATGATGAAATAAATTATCCAACAACCTGAGGGAACTTACTGGTATTGGTGGATTCCCCTAAATCAAGTATCTGATGAGAATGCACTCTTGGCCAACACCTGCACTACAACCTGTTGCAACCTTGAGTAGAGAAGTCAGGTAGGCTGTTCCTGGACTCCTCACCTGCAGAAATGATGAGATAATAAATGGGTGCTACTTTAAACTGTTCACGTTTAATTGGTTCATAACTAAGTGCCTTCCATGTGCACTACAGGATTCATAAGTTAAGATGCACTTTTCAGAACCTGTGGTGGGTGTGCTGCTGTTGGACAAAACATATAGTACAACAACAATAGGACTTAATAGTAATGCAAAGTAGTCAACATATATATTCAGTGCTTTCATGATAATTTATTCTAGTCCTTATCCCAGCGCCACTGGATTGGAGCCCTTGCTGGTGTTTAGGGACAGAACAAGTGGCCAAGGGCCTGGGAGAGGTGATACTGATTGGATCTGATCACACAGAGCTGCTGATTCCCCGCTTTCATATGAAGCCAGGAAAAATATTTTATTTACCTGTGTATCCCCTAGATGCATAGTTAACATTCAAGAAATACTGGCTTTTAATTGAAAGCCCAAGAGATATTAGAGTATGATGGAGCATGGCAATGATAGCTTTTTGAAAGCAGCATCTTAACATTGGTTATTAGAGATGTGGACAGTGTATTATCTATAACTAAAGGCCTGATGAATGAAAATTCATTCACTGGAGGGTGGGTCCCTCAGCCTGGCCTGCCCCCTCTCACAGTCCAGGAGCCCTCACGGACAGGAGGCGACCTGGTGATCAGGGGAAGGTAATGCCCCATCACACCTCTGTTGCTGCCACTGCCGGCAGTGCAATCCTCGGCCGGTTCTGGTTACCTGAACCTCGGGCAGCCCTGGGCGGCTGGGCAGCTGACAGCTGAGGCTTGCCTGTTCCTCAGGCTGGCCCTGGGTGGCTGGAGGGCTGAGGGGACTGGGGGACTCCGGAGGCAGGCTCGCAAAGCAGCCGGGTCCACATGGGGGAGGGTTTGGCCTTGCCGTGTGCCTGCCACCCCTGTGAGACTGAGGGGACTGGCCACCGCTATCTGTTCCTGTGGGCACCGCCATCTTTGAGGGCTTGACAGTCAGTTAGCATATTCCCTCCTTATTGGCTGGGTGCCGCCATCTTTGCGATGGCCTGAAGGTCAATTAGCATATTCCCTCTTTATTAGATAGGATAATAAAAGTGTAATATGCAAATTGACCAAATGGCCAAACAGTGGAACAACAGTCTGGACAACCTTCCTGACAACCACCCTATCACATGCACTGGTGCCAGGCCAGCCAAGGCATGTGCAATGTGATTGGTTGGGGGGCCCTGCCATCACCCCATGATCACCCCGTAGAGGGAGGCCCAGGCTACCCGCTGGCAGCACTGTGGCTGGTGGGCAGGGCCTCCCTCTCTGGGGCAATTGATCTGGGGGCCCCCCCGATACATCACCCATAGAGAGAGACCCAAGACACTGGCCAGCAACGCTGTGGCGGGGGGGGAGGGGGGG
>NW_006283768.1:2639135-2640022 GCF_000327345.1 Myotis davidii | reverse complement strand
GAGGCCCAGGTCAGCCAAACAATCACACCCCACACTTGTCGCCCGCAGAGGGAGGTGACCAATGGTGGTGGGGGGTAACGCTGAACAGATGGCAAGCAGTGATAGTGGCAGGGACAGGCCAGCTGCCAGCAGCCAGGGGAAGAAAAGCCCCCGATAGGCCCTGATCACCAGCCATGCCTAGGGACCCTACCCAAGGGGTCCTGGATTGTGAGAGGGCACAGGCTGGGCTGAAGGACACCCCCCATCCCCATGCACGAATTTTGTGCAACGGCCAAGGCAGCAGCTGGGGAAGCTGCGAGGGCCAAGACAGCAGCCTGGGTGGCTAAGAGGGCCAAAGCAACTGGGGTTCCCTTGCACGAATTTTGTGCATCGGGCCTCTAGTATATTTATAAATCATTCAGCACAGAGTCTGGCACATTAAAGGATTCAATACATGCTGGCCATTGTTATTATAATCCCAACCATTCTTCAGGACAAAACTTAAAAACCATCTCTCCATGGAACCTACCTGAATCCCCAAATCAGATTTTTCTTTTCCCCCCTCAAAGTATTTCCTATAGTACCTTGTGAAAATAACCCATTTAATTCATACATATGTATACATTGAAAAAATGTTCAAACAATTTACATGTAGAGTAAAGAATAAACACTCCCCAGTTAACGGTTTGTTATCTATCTTTCTGGACCTTTATCTATGACACATAAATATAGAATTACGTTTCTTTTACATCCTAACACTCTACCATCTCATGGCAAACCTCACATTTTATTTTTGAGTGTCATTATTTTGGTGTACATTTTCCCATGCTAAGTTCCCTTCAGGTTAGGGAAGGCGCTTTTTCATTTTCGCATCAAGATCATCCTGGCAAAAAATGACAATTTAATAC
>NW_006283768.1:2589641-2619961 GCF_000327345.1 Myotis davidii | reverse complement strand
GCCCAAGGGGTCCCTCTGGCAGCACTGTGGGTGGGGGGCAGGGCCTCCCTCTCTGGGGCAATTGATCTGGGGGCCCCCCCGATACATCACCCCATAGAGAGAGACCCAAGACACTGGCCAGCAACGCTGTGGCGGGTGTGCAAGGTCGGCCAGTGATCGCCCTGCAGTGGGAGGCCCAGGTCAGCCAAACAATCACACCCCACACTTGTCGCCCGCAGAGGGAGGTGACCAATGGTGGTGGGGGGTAACGCTGAACAGATGGCAAGCAGTGATAGTGGCAGGGACAGGCCAGCTGCCAGCAGCCAGGGGAAGAAAAGCCCCCGATAGGCCCTGATCACCAGCCATGCCTAGGGACCCTACCCAAGGGGTCCTGGATTGTGAGAGGGCACAGGCTGGGCTGAAGGACACCCCCCATCCCCATGCACGAATTTTGTGCAACGGCCAAGGCAGCAGCTGGGGAAGCTGCGAGGGCCAAGACAGCAGCCTGGGTGGCTAAGAGGGCCAAAGCAACTGGGGTTCCCTTGCACGAATTTTGTGCATCGGGCCTCTAGTTAGAGATAAAGGAAAAACAGCTTTTCTCCTATCTTTTGTAATTTCAGGTACCAATTATCTAGGTTTTTTCCCTAAAATCTGTTTCTAAAAATATATAATTTGTAGTTTTATTCATTTTGTGAAATGTAAATCTACTAATGCAACATCTTCATTTCATTCCACTTCTACCTACTTGAAATTTTTTTCAGAATGCTTTCTTATCAATGCTATTAAGCCACGTAAAGATATCATCTGTTTCACTTGGCTGGTTATAATTTGTAAATGGCTCTTGCCCCTGTGTAGCATCAATCAGACATGCATTTCCAGGTTCCTCTCTTCGGCCTGGGCCTGCTGCCCTGGCTCACTGGAGACTCTGACATGAAGAAAAGGCTCTCTGGCCATGGACAAAGGAGTCCTATGTTTAAGTCTGGGCTCTGATCAAACACACTTCTCTCAGGGACTTATTTTGTGTAATAGGCATAATCATTCTTCATTTATTTCTTGAAGAAATGCTTAGCCTTGAGGGGAAAAAGTGCATGTAAATGGTTCCCCCTGTTTCTAATCACCCAAGACATTAGGGGGGAGGAGTAAACAGATAATCCCAGGAGGCCTTAAAGGGTTAGGTAAGTACTTAAGTGTTCCAGGGTGGTTTGGAGACAAATATAATACATTAAAACATTTACAAGCTATAACACCTACTATCACTATATACATATACTATAACAAACAAATATGTATTGTCTATTTCATAATTATACCCCATGTTTCCCTCCTCTCCACTTTAGTTTACGTCTCCTCTAGATTATTATCGCCACTGAGCTAAATCTTTCTAAACCTATTTGAAATCCTGGTTCCTTGGCAGCAATTTCTCTAGAGTCTCTTAGTCTCAAAAGATGGCTCCTTTTTTCTAAAGTTGAAAACTAATCAAAACTCTCTTAGGGGCTCTTCTTCTGTGGTCCTAAGAGTGATAGAAATTCTGGGTTATTTACTTTTCTATGTATTAGACACCAATTCTTTAAAATACAGTGCAAAGCATTAGGATATCTTCCCAAGGTGCTAAGTATAAATTGCTTCTCTGTTCAAGAGGATGTCAAGAACCTCACAGCCTTGGAGGCAGAGAGGGAGCTTTAGAGAAGTGTGCGGGTAATTATGAGTGGGACGCAGGAGTAAGAGCGGTAAGTATCTATTACAAATGAAAGAGGAGGAAAAGACTGCATCTGGCTGAGAGAATCAAGTCAGGCTTCCTCGGCGAAGGCCTTGAAACAGGCCTGCCAGTGCTGCTGAAATTTCCAAAGCCAGAGACTGGGAGTTGGCTGCGGAGAGAACATATGAGGCGAACAGCCTGAGCAAAAACATGTTGGTAGAGCCACCAAGAGCCTGTTCTTCAAGGAGTCAGCTTGGCAGGAACACAGCCCCGGTGCAGCGGCAAGGACTCACGCTTGGGGACGAGCTCTGTGTGGAGGCAAAGAGGAGGCATTGAATTTGACAGTCAGTAGGAAGCCACTGAAAGCTTCTCCACAGGGAAGGCGGTAGCGCTCACTATATATTTACTAATGTGTTTGTTTTATGTCTACTACCTTCCAAAGGCCTGTTCCCCTTTGGGACCCACTGAAATATTTCAAATGTAATACTTCCATTGTGGAAACAAAATAAGTCTATATTTTCCATATTCACAGCCAGCTACAGATTGATCACTATTTCACAAGTTCATTTCTTCTGGCCTCAGCCCATCGCCTTCCATTTTGCTCAGTGTCCATGTCACGCGCTGCTCCTCACTGCTACATGGACCTTTTTCCAATCCCTTGTTTCAACCATTTGCTTCAGGTCATAATTAAAGAAGGAAACACTGGTATGCTTCCTCGGGAGTGTTTGTTGAGTCATCATTTAAAGTTCTTTCTTATAGAATAATCAATAGGGGGATATTTCCAAAGAAGCCAGCCTGGCTCACAGATGGATCGCTCTCCAGCAATAGAAAGCTACCTTGGGGGAAGGAAAGTACTTAGCCTCCTGTGTGGCAAGTACATTAGACATATATAACACGATAATTAAATTGATGAAGAGTCAATAGACTCTAAATGGCTGCGAGGAAAAAACCAAAAGCACATAAACACTCCCCTCTTCCATTCTGCTTTAAGAACAACTTTTATGTGATCCACTAGAACAACAAATTAATAATGCAATTGTTCGCAATTCTGAAGTAGAATTTATAATGTCTGCTAATCCTCATAAGGTACTCCTAGAAGGGGTTTGACTATATTCCGTATTTCAGTTAGATATAACCACTAAAGGGAAATAGCATATTTCTGGACAAAACTGTCCAAAGTGTGTCCAGAAAAAAAATACTAGAAGTCTTTTGAATTATTTTTATGAGCTGCTGGCATTGATAGAGCTAGTCGTGTGATATCAAGTGCTCATGTGGCTGAGCTCTGTTTCGTCTCTGACTGCATTTGATGTAAAAATTTTCAGCATCTAAGCATTTTTCAGCCCTCACTTCTTCTTACAAGCTCCTTAAGATCAAGAAAATCATATCAAAAGGCCGTAATATTATTATCTGAAGAAGATCAAAGCAGACACAGTGTTAGGACAAGGTCCAAAGATCCAAGTAGTTCTTTGCCTCTAACTACTCAGTTGTGTGATAAAGAGCCACATAAGTTTTCCTTAACATGTTAATTTCCCAATTTATTAAATAAGTGTTGGTAGGGGGAGTTAGTCTTTATATTCATTAAGGGTGCTACCAGCTCTAAAATTCTATGAAAAAAAAGTTAGTTCGTTTTTCTATAATTTCTTTGTTCCTTAGTGAGATACTGTAGATGGTTATCCTTAGCTTCTTCATAATTTCTCACTCTCTCCAGGTTGCATCACACTAAAAACAACCTATACTGTACATATGTCCAGGGCTGGGGAAAAAAAAATCCTTGAAATCACATTGAGAGGTTTATTAAGACATCTGACTCCTCATTTTATTTTTATTTCTTTAATCCTCACTGAGGATGTGTTTTTCATTTATTTTTAGAGTGAGAGAAAAAGAGAGGGCGCGCGCGAGAGAGAAACATTGATGTGGGAGAGAAACATCGATTGGTTGCCTCTCATACTCACCCGGATCGGGGTTGGAATTGCAACACCAGTATGTGTCCTGATCGGGAATCAAACCCACTACCCTTTGGTGCACAGAACAACACTCCAACCAACTGAGCTACACTGGCCAGGGCTGACTCCTCATTTTAGGTACAGAACCAGAAGCTGGCAAAGTTAGATGACCTGACTGTGTCATACATTTTCTATGGAGAGAACCAAAGTCCACGCCTCCTGTCATCTCATCCTCCGCCAGTGCTTCCCAAACCTCAGCTGCCTGTGCTCTGTGTTTACAATTTCTGATATATTTGCTTGTTATTTGAACTATTATTTGTGATTTTTTAAGACTGAAATCAATTCATGTTTTGACTTAAGTATATTTATTGTAAGAGGAATCTGTATGTCATCACAGCAACTGGAAACCTGTATCAACTGCCATCAATAGATTGCTATAACATCTAAAATTAATGCAAAAGAATGCTTCGTCATTTAGTTAGATACTTTTGCTTGCCATAGGCCTGGAACTTAAGGCAGACTCTCTTTGTTAGAAATTAGAAATAAAGATTAGCAAATGTGAAGAGATGCCAGCCATATTACTAGCAAAAAACAGAGAGCCTTGTTTAAATTTAATGGGACCGAAAAAACACAAATTATACTTTCATGATAGATCAAGATATGAGTCCAAGATAATTGCCTTTCCAATATCTTGACTTTTAACCTCCCCCCCAACCCACACATATAAACAATTTGCTGGTTCTAGTTCCCATTTCCCTGCTTTCCAATGCCCTGTTGCCCATCTGTTGGAATAAATACTTCCTCTGTATCAATGTTAGGTTGGGGAAGAAGTTGTCTGTCTTCAGCTAATATGCTGCATCATATGCCATAAGCTTCTTGGAGGCAATGTCATGATCCCCAGGTACTGTGGCAGGTTTTTTGAAGACCTTGGATTCATCCTAAAAGTTATTGTTCAATTCCATTAGGGTCGGTGCTGATCTCATTTCTCTAAAATAAAGTGTGATGATTCTAGTTTGAGCATAGCTTTTATGTAATGCAACTAAGGTAGACTTGACTCATAGTCCAAATTTATCAGAATGTCACATATATATGATGTATAACAAGATATAAGTCATAACCACAGACTTCTCTTACTGCTAGTTCCTTAAGCCACCCTACTTCATTATCCAAGTTTATTCATTCCCTATCTCCATGTTTAAAGTTCTGAGTATAATTTATAAGGCAACTAAAACACTGAGAAATAAAGTGATATGCTTTTGAAGAATAAAAGCAAGATTCAAATCTTAATGCTTAAAAATATTAAGAAAAGCAACTTATATATTGTTCAAAAGCTGATTTACTCCAAACTATTTTTCAGCTATGTCATTATTAAGAAAATATATGACTGTAAAACCCCCCACATATTTGCTTTTAAATAAAAATAGTGCAATGCTTATAGATGGCAAATTTAACAAACATGTTAAGGGGACATGTTTCACGGGTTTCATGAAGGAGGTATAACTTATTGGTTATACATGAATAATTGCACTTGCTCCTGAAACTCCTACTTCCAATAAAGAAAGAGAAAAACTACAAATGCACTAGAACAAAGAGAATGGGACAGTTGACAATAGTAAATGAAGGTTGTCAAAAGATGAACTCTGGAAATGAGATAATGAGTTATTTAAAGCTAAGATTTTTAGAAAAAGTTCTTATCTAAAATTCAATATACAGCACATTGACTATGTGCGGAGAATGAAGACATATTCAGATATTAAAAGGGCACTAAAACTGTGTATTTTAGACATCTATTCTTAAGAAGATACTGAACTCACAACAGCCTTTCATCTTTGTGTATTTTCAAATCAGTGGACATTAAAAGCACAATTCCTTATTCCATGGAGGTGGTCAAACTTTTGTGATGTTGAAAGGGAGAATGAAGTTGGGAGCTTGATATCCTGTTCTCGGAGGGGCCCTCCTTTACCATCCAAACTCAAGTAAGCACCTGCTGGACCACTGTTCTCTATCCCTTTTCTCCTCATGTTACTAGTCCCACACGCATTCCATTTCTCTTGTGACGTTTTCTGAAGTCCTGTGTACTCAGCTCCATCTCCCACCATCACAGGAGGGTGTGGTCCATGGGACAGAGGCGCTGCTGCTCTATGCACTGTTTTGTGCACCTAGGACTGGCCTGGCTCAAAGGAAGGGCTTCACCCAGCTCTGTGACTTCTTGTGGAAGGAGCATTGCCACATGCATGCTCCCAGCTGGCTCCTGGCTCTACCCCCCTAGAAAGTAGGTCATCATTATTACAGTATAAGTAAAAAAAAACAATTATGCCAGGAAAAAACGGTGACTGCTAAGTTAGTACCTTTCATTGTATTTAATTCCCGGTCTGCCAGGTGGATATTATTACCTCTGCTTTGTAGGTGACAAAACTGATTTTCAGAGGAGTTAGGTACTGTACCTGGGGCCACAGGAGAAAGAAGTGCTGATGCACTTTTTAAGAACATTTTCATGTTCCTAAAACAATCCTAATCCACTAGGTTATACTGTCCCTGGTACCGCTCCAAACGCAGGGCACCTCATATTAGGTCATTGTCTCCTTAATGAATAATAGATGACCGAGAGATTCCACTTCAGAGGCTATCTGTCCTCTCTTACTTTTGTGTATTCATTACAAATCTACTCTTTAGAATTTGACAGATGCTTCAGCCATAACTAAAATCTCCCATTATTTTTTTTTCAATTCCTGGCGGCAGGGAGAGAAGGAGGAGAGAGAAATGCTCACAAAGGGAAGTCTGTGATGCTGAATCAGCCTCAGAGCTGAAGCGCGGGCCTAGGATGCTGCTACCGCCCAGAGCAAATGAAAGAGCCACTTTGTTAGTAAAGGGAGCGAGTGCTAGGGGACACAGCGTTTAGCGAGAAGAAAGTCCAGCCTCCGGCACAAATCAGGGCCATTATTGAACAAATCTGGGGGCATCACATTCACTCAGAACACTAAAGAGATGATAGCCTTCTGCTCAAAGGCAAACGATAGCGTTCAAATGCACGTCCCACCCGAATTCAGCCCCTGCCCCCTTTGCCCAGGATAAAGAATCAAAGGGAGTTCAGCCTGGCTCTGCCTCAGGGTTGACAAATGTGAGACCAGCCCCTCCCCATCACCACCTGGTTCCCTTTGGACCTTCTAATGGTGCAGAGGGCAGAGGCATAATGCAATTTGTCAGGAAAGGGACAAATGCTGCAATAACAATGTCCATGTAAACTGAGCAAACGCTCGCTTTAATCGCCTCTACAAGCCAACCTCGCAGGAGTTCAGCTGGGAAAGCTGATGATCCAAAAGAAATTATTTTCTTATCTTTTATTGAAAATTTCAAAGAACACACATGCCACAGCCCCTGGGGACAAACCAGAGAAGCATAAGGACAGGGAAGATGGATGTCTTCCAATGTCTTGACACATCTAACTTTAAGATATTGAGGACACTATCATAACTTTCTACCTTAGATGTCTTTATTAGAGAAACAAGATTTATGTCTTTGTTCTAGGGGGCAGGAGAAACTTGGATGTCCATAAAGGGTCCTGTGTCAGGCACTCAGCCTATCTGATTAGGGGCACATAGAGCAGAATTTTAAAGAGAAAGTTACCTTCCTCTGGGTGGCCTGCTTTCTCTCCCTTGCAATTTACTTTTACACATTCCCTTGAGCTTTCTGACACATTAGATTACTTTTTGTTTGTTTCGTTTCTGTTATAAGTTCCTGCAGGAAATACTAACTCTCTAGTTTCCTGATTTTCAAAAATGAATGTAGACATATGTTTAATATCAAGCTCCCTGGTACCCACCCATAAGTCTCTACATTTGAAGAAAAGTACATGCATGTTATTTTAATTCATATATCACAGTATGAACTGGTATTACAATGAAGAAAATTAGGCAAACGAAAAAGTCACAATTAGGATCCCAGTTAGGATCTCAACCCCCTTATTAGTAAGTTTTAAATCCTTATAGTTGGCTAAATGATATCTAGGAGTATGCAGCTGGTTATGAAGTTGGAGCTTTTCGGATGGCTTTTAGCAGGGACAACCACGCATCCCAGGCTAGTCATTATTTTTCCTCCCATAGGTCTCCTCCCATCTGTGTCCATCGCTCCTGCCATCATTAAGAATCTCAGCATGTGTTGCCTGACAATTGCATGAACTAACTGGCCTCCCCTGGCCTGTTGTCCTCACTCCCTCCCATCAGTTCTCCAGAAGTGCTGTGGAACGGTTTTCCGAAAACACAATTCTAATCATGTCATCTCTATTTCTTCATTGCCTTCAGGGTGCAGAGGTGCATCCTGAACTGGGGTGACACAGTGTAGGGAGCGGCTATAGATTTAAGCCTCGGACTGACCTGTTGGCAAAGCCACAAACAAGTTCCAGCTTACAGGGTACAGTCCTCTTAGCATAATTAGGCTTGACCTTGTGATGTTCCCTAGATCCTTCCTGGGTAGCTAATGGGCTGTGGGAGGTGCAGCAAGTGCTGCCAAAACAAGCGAAACTCACAAGAACATTGTAACTATGGCGATCACTACCTTGTTTACCTCTGATAATAAAATAAAGGCTCAGCTTGCCTCGGAATCTCTCTCTGTGGCGTCAGCCAGGCACAGGAAGATCCACCTAGACCCAGCTTATTCTCTTTGTCTGTCAATTCTCCATCCTTTTGCCGCCCTCACTCAAGCTTTCGAACCCTTGGCTGAGCTGGCCTGGCACAACACAGGAGCTTCAGTCTCATCTCTTGTCCCTTCCTTTCTCTCCCCCCAACATCACATGTTCAAATCAGGCCAGATGACTACAAGTCCTCACATGTAGGGTGCTGCTTAAAGCCTCTTTATGATCACACATTCTACTTCTCATTTTTAAAAACTCCCCGTTCTCATTTCTCTTCAGCAGGTTCCTATCACTTTAAACAAAATTCAACTCTAATATTCTCTTTCCATGAAGCTTCTCTGAACATATTCACTGTGGACAGCAGTCCCATCTTGGGGGAGGGGGCGCTTCCCACTGGATCTGCTTTACTTTTCTCACACTTTATTGTAACCTTTCTGCACTGAAAGTTCCTTGAAGGAACTGACTTTTACCTTATAATTATTTTTAAGAACTAAGAGTTGTGCCTGGCATATATAAGTGAACACTGAGCAAATGAGTGTTGGATAAATTAATATATTAAGTTAAAAGTAACTGTATTAGGTATAATATGAGAAGCATGGAAGTCAAACATTTTAAAAAAGAATGTACTGATGCCTAAAAATCTACCTATCATGCATGATTTATTTCCTAAGTAACTTATTGTTTTATACCTGGGGGACTATTAAAAAGTAAATAATCTTGTGAGAGTTAGCACAATAAGTCAGCAACTCCTGACCTTGAATACTCTTTAGGTTTCCACTGACCACAGGGAGAACTGAGAACAAAACCCCAGGATATAGGTGGTGAGAGAAAGGGCAGGTAGCAAAAGGATGAGGTCAGGCTGTATGGGAGCAAAGGGGAAAAATAAACATGTATTTACCAGCTTCATCATTTCCCCTTGTCCCAGCTCTTGCTTTGTACCTTCTCAGCCAGGATGCTCCCTGTTACTTTCACTTAAGAGAATTGAACAAAAGTGAAAGGGGCAGCTTCTCTTTCACAGGCACAAAAGATGGTAAGCGAAGAATGAAACCATCATTCCCATGTGATCCACTGAGAAACCCACCATCCTGCTTCACTAAACTCAGTTCCCCAAACCCATATCCTAATCCCTTGTCATGCCCTTGAATTTTTGGAGTTATTACTTTATTATACTTGAGGCATATCCCGTTCAGTTTTTGTATTGCATCTCCTCTGCTCTCAAGATCTCTAGTAACATCATGAATGCAACCCAAGTGGCCCTTTTCGGATGCTGTCTGAGAAGTTGACTAGAGCACTGACCGGCATTTCTCTGCCTGCCTCCTCAGCCTTGCTTTCTCAAGGGCCACCCGTGGTGGAGCCTGGCTTCCAACATTTTCCCACAGAGGGCCGCTCTTCGCTCTTATCAGATTCAGATCAGATCTAACATCTGATTATTCTGATCGAACCACATTCATGTGGAGGCTCTTATTACCTTTCCGCTTTATTGAAGACAACATGCTTCTGACAAATCAACTGAATTCACTCTCCCAGTGATGAGAGGCTTTAAAGCTACGCAGATTGGTGAAAGTGCTTCTCAGCACGGACTGTGTATACCTTGTTTTTCCTCTTTCTCATAACAATAACTTTGCATTAAAAACATGTTTCTGCCACAAAGTTGAAAACTCTTCTTCATGGCCTATTTATGAGTCTGTGCAATAGCCAAGGAAGCAGATCACGAATTCAACTGTTCCAGAGTTACAAGGCCACGCAGCTCCCAACTGCACACCCTGCACATGTACGGGCGTTCAATGACCTGCAGAGACACAGCCTATGAATGGGAAAGATGAGTCCTCACCTTCAGAAAAAAACCTGCTTTTAATTTGCACTCAGACACAAAAACACTATCAAATTTCATTGTACCTTAATAAATAATGGAGGCACTTTAGACAGATGCCAGTTTCTTTGTATCAGACCTGTGCATCGCTCGAATAGCACAGCAAATTAATTTATTAAACAGTTCACATGTTTGAATAATTAAGGAGAAATTATTTTATCAGTTCTTTAGAATCACCTCAAATTCCTTATGTTTTAGTTTCCACCTCCCCACTCTGCAGACACACAATATAGGTCTTTGTGGGGAGAAAAAGGCACACACACACACACACACACACACACAAAGGACAGATAAGAAGAACAGGTGAAAGGTCATCGTAACAAAGAAACTAGTCAGGCATCCAAGGTCCACTCTGCCTGCAAAGTTGACTCTATGCTCCCAACACCTCCATGACTGGTGGGAGATTCTGAAGATAGGAGCTGAGTATCTTCGCTATGAAGGCTGTCAGCAATGACTTGAATTGTGTTAAGCAGAGGGTGGTCTTACCTGAATTTTCTGTCACAAAAGACAGAGTCTAAAAAATTACTTAGTGACTAAGGTGCTCAGACCCAGTGTGTCTGCATTTAACATGAATGTAAGGCTTATTACTGTGTGAGCATGGGACTATGACCACATTTGTGCTCTCAATTTTTTCTAACGTTTAGTCCACAATCTATACTAATAAAATATATATGTAAAATATAATTCAACGTATATACTCCTCTGTCTGAGAATATGAATGCTATAACCTTATCCACATGATGTAAATGGGCAAGCAGAAACTCACAACATAATACTCTGAGGTAATTTTTTCAGATTCAGTAAAATGCCTTTGAACTTTGTAAACACATTTTCATCAAGTAGGTTATATAGTGCAGTGAAGGAGAAAAAATGATCTGGATAATTATACTGAAAATATAAAGAAAACAATTCTAGAGATTATTGTGACCTTTCCTGTACAAGTGGGAAATAAAATAAAGTCCAAATCTTCAGTACAATATTTACTCATCATATTAAATTCACATAACCTTAAGCCTCCCCCTTGATTATAAATCCATCTGAGCCCTCGCCATCACAGCTAAGGACTTCTTTCTGTTCTCACCGTTTTGATACTTTAGCCTGAGCTGTTGTCACAGACCTCTTTAAAACTTCAAGGGAGTACCAGAAGCATGAATGTAAAAGAACAAAGTAAATGATTTTTAAAAATACTAGACATGCAAAACTTTCATTAGTTATTACTATTGGTTTCACCCTATTCTACCTTTACTTACACCCTACTTCCTTCTTCTAGTCACAACTTTATAGTTCAAAGTTCCCAGATACTTTAGGAGAATGATCTTCGAATTATGTGGCAAAAGGAATCTCTTACATTGTTAAACCTATAGCATCTTACATCTAACTTGACTTTCTGAAACCAAATTTCAGATGAAGCTATAGAACACAAATGATTCATAACAAACAATTTGTATTCCCCCTAAAACACAGATTAAAAAACAAACAGAAAAGCAAGTCAATAAAAACAAAATGAATATGCTAAACTGATTATTTGTTGATTGGGCTAATATTTATTGAGGGTCTCTTACATGCCCAACCACTTTTCTAGTCCCTGGGAACTATTTAGACTCTAGTGATAAGGTGGATTGTCTGGTTTTAATAAGTGCAATGCCTCATTTCATTAAGGCAAAGTTGGTTTTTAAAAATGAGGCTTATTCCATGTATTGGATCTTATTTCCAAAACCACCTTGATGGGAGTCCATGAGGAGTGAATTAGGAAGTTTGGGGTACATAGTGTGGCCTTATTGCATGCTCAGGAGTGCAGGTGCCAAAGGACAACCCTAAGTGTAACCCTATCATTTTGAAAAGAGACACTTACTTGGAGACCACTTTTAAATTCTTTGAAAATCTCTTAAAATTTAAAATTGCTTTTACTCTGATAATAACTGGAGGATACTAATATCCCTTTCCCCTTACCCCCTCAAAATTCATTAGATTATGTATAAACATTGAGGGAAGGGGGCATGGTAACAAAGGGGTCCTTGGAATAAATTTAGTAAAAATGTCCAGAGGGCAGAAGCACAACCGGCAAGTGGAAGTTAGAAGACTTGAGTCATTGTCAGAAAGAACTTTTAAGCATTTATTTTATGGGAAGGACTGGATTGGCAGCAGAGGCAAGGGGACCACCTGTCAGGGTTTTTGTGGGAACGCGGAGTACGGGTTTTGAAAGATGACAGGCTATGTATGAGTTTTTTGGGTGAGGCAGTTCCTGAAGTGATATATGCTACAGCTTCCTTAAAGAATTAGGAAGTTTAATTTAAGGAAAGTTTAATCTTCAGTACATTGTAGAAGTGTGTCTGCCTTTAAGCCCAGTGGAACACCAAATAACTAAAGACTGCCTGGGGGACATTAACTTAAATGAAAAACTTGTGTAAATACAATGATGCAAGTCCTCTGTTGTCATGGGTAAGTGCTACCTTGATTCCCTGGCTCTACAGGATAGAAAGAAAATGAATGTGCAGGAATTGAAAAGAGATATAATTTAATTCAAGATAAATGAGATTTTTCTGACAATTAGGAGTTATTTCTAGTTTGCTTAATATGCTTTTATCAGCAGTACAGAAATATGCTTTCACTTTCAAAACTTCTAAGACATCATCCTCAAAATGTCCACACGGCCACATCCAAGTCCAGGGAGAGAGAACAAAATATCTGGCGTAATTAAATGGCTCTTGCTTCTTGGAAAAATAAGCATTTCACAGTGTGTGCAATGTAAAGCTGTTATGAGAGGACCCAGCACCTAGAAGAATGTCTATCCTGCCAAAGGTAGCCAGTCCATAAAGATGTATGAAATGCACGTATTAGGACTACATGAACGCTATGATAGCTCTAACTTCTGTCCCAGGACCCAATGCGCGCTAACTGTTGTGTCCCATTTCCTTCTTTAAATAGCCCTGTGAGGAAGGTTCGATGGCCGTTCTCTTGCTGGTCAGACACAGAGGCCAAGGAACTTGCTAAAGGTAAGTGCAAGAATCAAGAATCAAACCAAGTCTGTTCAATGCCCCAGACCACATGCTTATGCGCAGTCTGGGCTGAGGGATCTCCATACACTCATGTTTTAACAGAATTTTTTGTTAGACATCTCAGAATGAGCCCCCTAAGGACCTCTGTGGTATGAAGAAACATAAGTCTAAGGACACAGGAAAATGAAATGCATATGGAAATGATTTTCCCAGGTGGAGATTTAATGCATCTTTTTTACATAAATTAGCACTGAAAGTTCTAAATGTGCATTAAGTTTAGTCATTTGTTTTAAATGTGTCTCCCCCTTTGACTTCTGTTCTGTTACTTTCATTATTAATAAACTCCCAATGTTTGATATCATGCACTTGTTGCATCGTGATTTTCACATTTAGTGAGCAGGGGCAAATCATCCTCTTGATAATCATTTTGCAATTCTCCTTAAAATGTTTCCTTGGGATGTTGTTCAGATTGATTAAAACTAATCCAGAGAAAATAGGAGGCAAGCATCTTCAGTTCCTAAGCTAATTAGCATCATATAAATTCTGTAATTGACATAATATTTCAGAGTTGTATTTCATCATTCATTCGATGATTATTCATGAAATATAGCTAAGGCTGGAAGAAAATGGGGTCAGGCACAAAGGCAATGGGCAGGCGAATGTGCACATGGGACTGAATATATGCCTCTGGCACGATGCCAAATCCAAGGAAACATGTGGGTAGCTGTTATTTTGTTAAAGCCACACAAGATATTTCCTCTCCCTTGACCTGTTACCAAGCACAACTAAAACAACTACTAGTATATATGGCCCTGGCTGTGTGGCTCAGTTGGTTGGGGGCAGTCCAGTGCACCAAAAGGGTGCTGGTTTGATTCCCAGCCAGGGCACACGCCCAGGTTACTGGCTTGATTCCCAGTAGGGGGCGTGCAAGAGACAGCCCATGGATGTTCTGTCTTCTTGCTCTAGTCCTCTCCCTCTCCCTTTCTCTCTCTAAAAAAAAAAAATCTATAATAATAAAAAACTATATGTGAACACAGGAAATACAAAGCATATTCGAGAGACAGAAAATCCTTAAAAATCCAAGCATGCTCTATCAATATTATGCAAAGAATCCTGTACACAGTGGGCATTTGGGGGTAAACAGCACCTGTTTTCTCTCCGAGAACATCAATTGCATAAGATTAGAGACACATAGCCAAACATTCCCCAAATATTTTTGGTTATCCAATAATTTAGTGACATGCTTTATGCATCTATTTATGTTTTTAGCTTTATCTCCTCAAAGTGATTAGAATCTTCTGTTGAACCTTGCATGCATTTTACTTCATTTGACTTCAATGCATCTTCCCCAAACATCTTAAAATGGTCCCAAATTCTGGAACTTCACAAAACGGACTTACTTGCTTACTAAGTTCTTGGAGAAAGTTAAACAACTGAAAGGTGTCTGATGTGCTTCTGGGTCTGCCCGACTCCTCCCCCTCACGCCGCCTCTCCCTCACGCACCAGATGATCGCTGGCTGCTGCTTCTCCCAAGGAAAAGAACTTCCCGATAATTAAGACATTTAATGATCCCATGATGTGATTAGAAACTTTATTTTTCTTCCTTCTTTCATATGAAGAAGGGGTAGCGTGGGGATGAGCAAAAAGTGGAGGGGGAGGTGGGAGGCTGTTTTCTGAATGGGCCACACCCTGCACAGTCATCTAATGACCAAGTCCTCCACTTCCCTGAAGGAGCAGTAAGGGGCCGACCCTCTTGCGGTGCCAGAAGCTGATGGCTCTGTAGCCTTCATGTTGCTGTGGGGAATGGTGTACATGTTTCAGAAACAAGGGCGACCTCCTTTGAAACATTTTTGTCTCTTGTTCTCTTGCGGAATTCGATTCTAAAACTATCCAAGTTTGGTTAGAAACGCCACGACGAGGGGTTTTCACTCGGATGTGCTGATATTTTTGGAAATGAGAAGGAGTTTCATGTTTTCTTTTAAGCGATTTTTAGAATAAATTTGGTTAGAGACGGTAAGAAACACACAATTGAGAAAGAAATGCAAATGCATCACAAGCCATCATGCTGTGATCTGAAATGCACAGCATGACTAGGAGGCAAGGGGTGGCTGGGAAGGATGGGCAGCAACCTAAGGCCTGTCTTGCTCCACAAAAACCTGAGTACCGTTTACTGAACAAGCACCAGCGGCCGCTCTGGCTCCTGAGGTTCATGAGCAGAAAAGGTGCTATCTTAACACTGCCCACCGTGATGGAGGGAAAGCAAAGCTTACAGTGCCAATAAGAGAAAATCTTTCTTTACAAAGATGAGAAACGATGACAAGACAGCCCCTGTTCTTCATCCAAACCAGAGGCCAACACCAGCCCGGGCCCCTGGACTAACTCCATTCCTCCCTAGACGGCTGCCCTCCCCCGCTTCCACCGCCCACGGCTATTGAATGTTTTTCTGCTGCTCACTTTCTGTATCACTGCCTTCACTTTGTTTTGGGAGCTCCACCTCATTAGGTGAGACACAATCATCTTCCATATTTTTTTTTACATCTTTTTAAGTTCTTTTCCCATAGAGAAATATGTGCGATTGAGATAATATAAACAAAAATATATTATGCCTTAAAGTCAATATTCCAACAGCTGAAACATTAAGATATCAAATTTGTGATAAATGATTGATGGAGAGGGAGGTAACTACATCCAGGTGGTTTTTGGCTGGTTTCTAAATAGTCCTTCTCACTCACCCAGTTTTATAGAGGGAAATTCAGATGACAAAGTGGCCTTGCTAATGTGTATACGCATATAAAGAACAAGCAATCCTTAATTTCTTAAGATGATGAAAACCATGAAGAACTGAAATAATTATCTGAAAACCTATATTTTACTCCATTTGCCTCTTTGTCCATAGACTGATGATAACATAAATTATTTTTCTATTAAACCATTTTACTGATGATCAGAATGAAATCATAATGGGTTTTACAGCTTGAGTCTCCCCTTAGAGCAAAGGTGGGCACTAAAAAGAGGTTGTGCTCCCTTTGAATCCACAGAGAATATGCTATGGTTCTCAGCCAGCAGAATGCAGCTGGCTGCCAGAAAGGATTTCTGGTAAATGTCATTTATGCCCATTCAATTAAAATAAACAGATATTTATTGAGCGATACTATACATAAGACAGAGTGTTACAGTAACATGGTAACGCAGTCACCACCTCATTACCCTACAGAACTTTTCCTGGTTCAGAGTTCCACACCCAGAGAACTCATTTCTCCAGCGGTGCTTTTCTGGTGCATGTTGCACGCGTACAAAACATGAACTCCTGCTGCTATACTAGACAGACAGGATAATATAAAACATCCCAAACAAAGGATTCTTGCATCCTGGAACATAACTTCTAAAATATAAGCTCCGAATAGCTCAATAGTTTCCATAGAAATGGACAGCCTGCATCTTACAAGAGCTTATAAATAAAAGGAACTTGATATGCAACACAATATTTCCATAAAGTTTGGTGGTCTTCCTCTGAAGAAATGGCATTTTCAACATTTCTGCTTAAGATTCCTGAGAATAAATACAAATAATCAGATGTGAACACAAAGCATTCGTAAGCATTTCAAATTTCCTAATTTATTCTGCACTGACACGTCTGTTTCGGACCAAAAAGATAGGTCAGGTTAAATAATGTGTCTTATTCGATAAGTACTATGAATCTATACCCTCTAAAATATGATGGAAACTCACTGAACAAGTACCAAGTCAGTATCTTTAGGTTCCAATTCCAGTTATTCTTTGTTGTTATATTCATTGGGGATGTCTAATATAAAATCAAGGCAGTTTTAGTCTATTTTATAAGCAATTTTATTGAGAATGTCAGATTATTTATATCAAAGGGGACACATTACCAAAAATCAATATACTCATGTCTAGTGATTCAACAAATTTGATTTGTTTTAGCTACTAGTATTTGCAACCTTTAATTTTTAAAAGGGGCTTATTAAATATTTTCTAATAATACTTTATGCAACTATGTTTTATTGATGTATCTTTTAAAATATATAAATATTTTTTAGATTTCCAAATTGGTTTAAACTCATTTATTTTGTTTTTCTTTCCTTTTTTAAAATATATTTTTATTGATTTCAGAGAAGAAGCGAGAGGGATAGAGTGATATAAGCATCCATGATGAAAGAGAATCATTGATTGATCAGCTGCTTCCTGGGGATGGAGCCAGCAACCCAGGCATGTGTCCTGACCGGGAATCGAACCATGATCTCCTGGTTCATAGGTGGACGCTCAACTACTGAGCCATGCTGGCCAGGCTGTTTTCCTTTCCTTTAGATGGGAGCCTTTTTACAATTTTATTACAATGAGCTGCAATGAAAAATTTCAACAAAACATTGGCTTCAACACAAAGGTTCTGTAGACGTAGCAGAAACCATACTCTCATGTCTCTTGGAGACATCTGTACATTGTCACTGTAACATGGGAACTATACATGAGAGGCACGGAACAGAAAAGGGAATGTAAATAATCCAGTAACATTTTTAAAAGCGCTTAAATAAAGAGTTCCAGTAAAGAAGAATAGAGGCTAGTTTGATCAAATTTTATAAAATCATATAATTAGCTCTTGAGATGAACAAACCAAGGCCATCTTGGGATTTAATTCCAGGTCTACCAACTATTAGATATTGAGATTTAGGGCCAGTTCTCTGAAAGATCTAACTATGCTCAATTTCTATAATGTTGTAGCTCAGAGATTTTACTCCATATAATATAAGCAATCTATAATAATAAAAGCATAATATGCTAATTAGACCCGACAGCCGAATGACCTTCCAGAAGTCATTACAGACATCCTTCCAGACGAAGCCGCCATGGCGGGGGCTGGGCAGAGGCAGTAAGGGGCGATCAGGCAGGCAGGCAGGCAGGCAGGCAAGTGGTTAGAATCCAGCGGTCCTGGATTGTGAGAGTGATGTCTGACAGTCAGACATCTCCTAAGGGGTCCCAGATTGTGCGAGGGTGCAGGCTGGTCTGAGGGACCCCCATCCCATGCACGAATTTTGTGCATCAGGCCTCTTGTATAAATATAAACAATGCTTTTCCACCTTTCAATTAGCAGACATATATTTCCCACTCACTTCTGCCTAAAAAGCTTACTCTGCATCCTCAAAACTTCCAACTGATCTTTCTGGAATAGACTTTCCTGACTCCAGTTACCTTCAAAGTCCCTGTTATTGAATTCCACTTTGCAATGGTAGTGCTTTCTTCAGCATGATAAAAAAGACCTAATAAACTATGAAGGGTACTATCTGAATCAATGGCTTTGCAGACAGATAACAGCAAAGGCCAACTGAGCACATGTCAGATGTGCTGACTGGTCCCAAGACAGCAGGCAACATGCAACAAAAAAGAGAAGTTCAAGACCTCACTGCCGACAACAAGCTGCAGCCACAGCTTCCCAGCTGAGTGACAGGAAAGCCCATAATGGAAACATTACTCGTTTAGGTAGGCACACATGAAAGATTAATTTCCTGGATTGTCTGCATTTGCATAGTAATAATAAGTTCATCTCCTTGGCTTGTTCTGGCTTCAATTAGCAATTCTATTGTCATACCTGAGATGGGGAAGGAGGAAAAGAGAAAACTAAAAAATGTCCCTCTGGAAACAGCAACACTAATGGAGCTTATCGCTCCCATCATTAATTTAATCAAAATCCTTGAGGCAGAGGGCTAGAGCAATCTGTTAAGGAAACATTTTCTAAAATGAGAGTGCTTCTCATTTCAATTAGGGTCTTGCTCTTTTCTCTCTCTTGGAGACTTTCATTTTCTCTGTGTTCTCTCCCTCGCCCCACCCCCATCCCTGACAATGATCTGCAACTGGGGGCTGTATTTTTACTGAAAATGTCTTCTTGCAAATGGACAACTGTGCAACAACACTACTCTACCCCACCTTCTTAACTAACTTCTTTTTAAAAAATGACATCTCAGTTAGTTCAAACCCACTGTACTAAAGATAAAGTCCTGTATCTCAAGGAGAGAGTACTCTCGAGAGAATGGAGTTTGCTTCACAGTGTACATGTTAATATGCTTTTCCCTTTAATTGTTTTACAGATAATGGCTGTCAGTGGGTAATTCGGCTGTACTTGTAGGTAGGTACTTGCATGCATGATAACTGTGTTGATTTTTAAACCTCAGGAACATCATTATTAAATACACATAAAGTGGTGGTGGTCTGCATTCAGCAGTGAGGTTTCGCCCTCCTTCCTGCTGGGGATACCTTTACTAGTGCAGGCAAATCCGTTGACAAGCAGCCATTGCAAAGATGACACTTTCTATATGAAAGGGTTATGTCTTTTGCCAGAGAGAATTTCCTGAGCTGAAACTCAAGTAAGTATCCCAGCAAGAATATGTCTCTGGGACTTGGAGGAAATAAAATAGAATTTTGGACCTCTGTGACACTAAAGACCATAGGGATATATGGCCATGCAGCCCAGAATACAGGGGCGCCTTCTCCACCTGTATTCACTGACAGCTTATCCAGTGGATGCTGCTAAATAGAGATGGAAGCAAGGTGCCTTCTGGGCTCATCTTTCCCAACGCAGCTTTGTTTAAAAATTTTAAATAGCTGTAAGTAGCACTGTGGAAGGAAGAGGTCATGAAATTGCATGTAATGGATTCTATCAATGTATCGCTACAACATCTGAAAAAACAAACAAAGGCTCAGAAAATAAAGTACATTCGCACTATAGAAAATAAAATTTTTATATTGTTCTTTTCCATTCAAGCAAGTAAGTTCTGGGGTTATTGCTTTCCTGTCCTAGCTTTCAATATTTTTAAATATGTTTGGAAGTTGGGGAAGATAAATCACAAATAATCTTATAAAGCATTTTGGGAGTAATCGGCTTTAAAATAGAGAGTATGTGGCCAACAGCAGAAGTAATCTCTCTCTCTCTCTCTTTTTTTAATGCAGACTATGTACTCATGCCTGAGAAAGAGTACCTGTCCATGTGAGCATGGCATTGGTGCGATTAAGAGACAGGCCCCAGCACCTTCAGAGTAAATATTGTCTAACACTTCTATAACCTTATACAATTGAAGATACAAACTACAGTAAAAGAAGCATTTAAGTATAGATTTTTTATTATTTCTAGAATGAATAGAAATATGCTCCTGACCTAAGTAAGAGGTCTTAACATAGACAGCTATAGAAGAAAATGAATCAACTTCCACAAACATTAAACACTAACTGAAAAGGCCAGCTTGGCTTCCATAAAAAGCTGTTGTCTTTAACATGAGGAAAACATTATTAAGGTTTCTATTTTTTCTCTCTCTGATTCATGAAATTTTTAGTAAGTCAGGTTGAAGAATGAGAAACCTGGTCAGTGATTTCTGAAGGTACTAAGATAGATAGATAGATGATAGATAGATAGATAGATAGATGATTAGATAAACAAACAAATAAATCTATACTAATAATAGAGGAATATGCAAATTGGTCAGGATGCCATAACACAATTACTGAACAGCAGACTGCATGGGGCCACAAGGTTGGGAGGGGGGCAGTGGGGGTAATCAGGCCGGCAGTGGAGGGCAGTTATGGGCGATCAGGCTGGCAAGCAGGTGGTTAGGGTGATCAGGCTGGCAAGGGGTGGGGGCAGTTAGGGGCAATCAGGCAGGCAAGCAGGCAGGTGAGTGGTTCAAAACCAGCAGTCCCGGATTGTGAGAGGAATATCTGAATGCTGTTTTAGGCCCTATCTCGGGAATCGGGCCTAAGCAGCAGTCAGACATCCCCCAAGGGGTCCCAAATTAGAGAGGGTGCAAGCAGGGCTGAGGGACACCCTCCCCCCCTGCTCCCGTGCACAAATTTCATGAACCAGGCCTCTAGTAAACAAGCAAACAAACCAACAGGAATATACTTTGACACCTCTCTCTCCCAACTCCCTCCCATATTTGCATGCCTAGCCATAGAAACCAAAATTGAAATACTGAAACCATCATATATAGATATTTTTTAATGCATGAAAAATAGGTAATACCAATTTCTCACACATGTCAGGAATTCTGTTGAGTGCTCTGTATATATTAAAGTGCTCAATGCTCTCAGCTACTTTTACAGATGAGGAAACTGAGGCAAGGAGAAATACTGAAACTAGAAGTGATTGGAATGGGATCTAAATCCATAACTGCCAAATTATTCTGTCTCTACTGGAGGGAAAAGAATTGTAATAAGTTTCCAGAAATTTGACTCAGTTTCATTCTTGTCCATTATAAAGGCTCTGGATATCCATTTTCTCATTTTAAAAATATCTAAATTACTTGAAGTTGTAGATTTCTATGTCACTATTCAGTTCCAATCTGCATAATCTTTCAAATTGTAAATTGCCCCCCTCATCCCAAAAAGTTTAATGATGGTGAAAGGACTTTTGAAATCACCAAATCCCAGCTCCCTTCCACCAGTAAGGAAATCTATTCTATAATATTTTTGATTTGCAATGATTTTTCTATGTGAATTCTTCCAATGAAAGGCACAGCCCACAGGTTTTACTCAATATTTTAATGTGAACACTTATCCATGGCTGTAACTATTCTTAGTGAATATGATTTATATAATTTCTTCAGCTTCTTTATATTTTTAATTTTTACACCTTTTAAGTTTTTTGAATAATTCAGATAATCCTACTCATAACTATAGACATTTCTTTTATAGTTTCTTTATCTGAAATTATTCATTTCAACTCCAAAAGAAGTTAAATATTTGCTTCTATTTTCTTATGTTATTTTTATGGTTTCTTAGTATTTCCCTTTAATTATTTCTTTAATCAGTCTGTCATATATACTGGCATATATTTATGCAGTTGAACTATAAATTTTGTGAAAGCTTACAAGTGATATTTGTCTATATAATAGGATATATATTTGAAATCATGATCATCCTTATTTCTTTTCCATCCAATAACAATTCTCTATATTAAATATGATCAATTCCTCCTCTTTTCAAAGGAATTTGAAAAGTATTCTGCTCTGTATGTTTTAAAACTTGCCAATTTTATTAGGAAGTGTGCTGTTTACAATTAAATACAATTTTTAAAATGTGCAGTGTCAATGCATTTTAGGGCAGAAAATTATAATTCCATAAATGCAACTATAATTAAATAGGATTATTGGCTTCCACATCATATCCTTGGCACATATACAACTGGTACTTAACAGAAATCTCCCAGATCTTTTTGACATGAACCACTATTGTCCAGCCCTATTTTCAGAAAATGCAGGCAATTAATCTGCAAGACTTTCATCTATTGGGCAATATATATGCATTTGATATACATTATGCTTTCAAATGGTGATTGTGTTTATGATTTAAACACAATTATGCAATTACTTGAAACCCACAAAGGGACTCAATGAGTGACTTTGATAAGTGTGATAATGTGGAATATACAGATACTGGAGTCTCTATTAAGTAATTCTTCCTCATATACATACCAATGACAACAGAGTGAGCAATGCCTTCATTTAAAAAACACACCTACTGTCTGATAATAGAGATATCAAGAAATCCCTTTAAGGACACCAAGAAACAAACTTAACCCCCCCCCCCCACACACACACACAAAGAAAAAAAAGAGAGAAGTTTTTGGCACCAAATGAACTGAGCGGACTACTCTTTTGCAAAGCCCTTTGTGATCTTCTTAAGCTCATCTATTCAGAGTAAAGGTCAAGTGGGCAAACCCAGCGATTCTATTTTCCCACAAAGCTGCTACAGTTTTCTGTCTCCTGACAGCCTCGTCACTAGGAGTCTATTATCTCCGATTCTGTGTCCAGCGCCACCCAGATCCTTAACTGGAAACCCATTAAACAGCTCCTTCCTTTCATGGGTTGACTTTCAGCTTCTTGTAATGGCTTCATGTTATACATCTAAAAGCTTTCTTCCCTTGCTCTGTTTGTTTAAGGAGGGCAATTTGAGAAAGCAAAGCCCACCCTAAACAAGCTTTTCACTACTTAGTAGAGCAAATACAAGTGCATTGGCTGATGAAAGCCTCCTCTGGTGCATTAGGTGGCACTTTAAAAGCAGCATTTAGAGAACACGTCCAAAACTGGTCTTAAAGTCTGTCTTGAGAACTTGACTTCTACTTGAAGGAACACTTTGCATCTTCCTTTCAATAATAGTTAGTAATTCTTTCAAAAACACACACAAAACCCAAACTGGAGCTTGCTGTCTAGTCGTACAGACTACAGGTTGTGTCTGCATTCCCTCAAGACACAAGACACCGTAGAATAAAAGCTCTTGCTTGTTCCAATACCTGTTTTGCTTGGTAGCTGTTTTCTTGTTCAAGTCTTAATCCAGATCAAGAAATGAAACATGAAATAAAATCTAGTTGTTCTGAGGTGACAGCTGCTTGGCAGATCAAAAAATCAAATCCTCCCACTTTCAAAGTTAAATGGAGAAAAAAGGAGAGGAAAGAAATTTTGTTCCTGGCAGGCTCAAAGCTTTCCATTTGAAGGTGTTTGCACACGAATGTGACAGAGTGGGGCCAAAGGACTCATGTTCACAGCAGGGGAGTCAACACATCAAGTTGAAGCTCAAGTTAGCTGTTTTCTTCTATTTCATTGCATATTTTCTTGCCATTTCCTGACTGGCTGTTCTCAACACATGAGCACACATATAAACACACTTATCCTTAACCAGGATGAGAAAATAAGTATGGATAACTTATTGACAAACTAATAGCCAAAGGACATACTCGTGAGATTTCCTGAGTTTGAAGGTTAATATACATATTAACATTAATTTGTGGAGCAGGATAAGGATATATACTTATTTATTTAAATTTCATGTTAAAATGTATTCAAAATAAATGATTAGAAAAATCCTGGTTTACTTTCAGTTAAATGCAATTAAAAATATAGGTCACCCACATGATAGGTTGTAGAATTGTGCACCTGAATTCTGAATGTTTTTGTTAATCAGTGTCACCCAATAAGTTCAATAAAAAGGAAAAAAAAAGAATGCAGGTTACGGGTTCCAAATGGCAGAATTTTAGACTAGTATTTTCCTTTTATCTTTATCACATGACATTACCACACTGCTACTGTTCTCTTCCTGATACTTATGAGACAAAGTCAATGAAGAGAACAACTTGAATTATTAGGTAGCATTATCTTCGAATAAAATACAGTCCAAAAGCCATTCCTCCCACATGTTACATCCTGACCTGTTATTTCTGTGGGATTTCTACCCTTGGTACTTGTAGTGGATACACTAAAAGCAGCTGTCTTCTTAAAATGTTGAAAGACCCACGATTACATGGAGCCTAAGAACATCAAAGAACATGGGAACAGGACAAGGACTCACAGCTTATAGGGATTCTGGTGGTGGCAGGCAGGATGTGTCCCGAATTTGCTGACTTGGCTACAAGAACTCTGTAGTCTGATCTCAACTCACTTCTCCAACTTCATCTTTCTATCACACTTCCTCAACCATTCACACATATCCATCTTCATCCATACGGATCTATTTGTAGACCCTAGAACCTACCATTTTTTCTCTAGTCCCTAAGCCTCTGCACTTGAATTTACTTCTACCTAAAATGTCTTCATCCTCTCATTCACATGAATCCCAACTGTGTGATTGGTAACTCCCTTTCCCCCTTCAGTATCAGTTTGAATCACAGTGATAATGCCAGGTCAATGTCGGTTCCCCCGCTGTGTAGTTTTGCAACACCCCTTCCTCACCCCACAGCACTCTACAGTTGATGGTATGAAGCAGAGGTTTTCAAAATGTGTCCAAAGGTTGGGTGCATCAGAGTCTCCTCAGTGGCATGTTGAAACAGAATTTCTGGGGGCCCCATTGTCCCGCGGAATCAAAAGCTCTGGGAATGCAGCTGAGAAGTCTGCACATTAAATTGGCTTCCTAGGTCATTCCTACCCATTCAGAACCATTATAAGGGGAAATATGTGCATTGGGGGAGTAAAAACAGATTAAAGATAACTTTGCTTTTTTTACATATAGTAAAGAGAATCAGGGTAAAGACTCAAAAACCTAATGATAGTTTAAAACTGGAATATAGCCTTTCCATGTGGGTAGAAACATCTACATGTCAGAAAGACACACAACCTACCTCATAAAAGGGTGATATGCAAAATAACCATCACTCTGTCACAAACATGGCGGCACCCATAGCCACAAGATGGTGGTACCCAGTCCTCTCAGCCCCACTAGAGTCCTCCAGTCCTGGAGGGGTGGCCTCTGAGAGTGGGCAGCATGAATGGCCACTCCTCCAGATTTTTCCAATCTAAGGGGGTGGCCGCCGAGAGGGGGCAGTGTGAGCAGGCTGGCAGAATGCTTGCTTTGTTGCCACAGCAAGTATAATAAAAGTTGTCTCCAAAACAGCCTGTTTCTTGGTGAGTCTGGGCAGGAGGTAGTCCTGAGAGCTCTTCTGCTGGCTGCTCAGGAAACAGTGCTGATGCCGCCGAGGGAGCCATTGGGTCGGAGGCGGTAACCACCGCTATGGAGCCAGAGCGGAGGAGGCGGGGGAAACGGAGTGGAGGAGACAGGGCTCCCTCTGCTCCCTCAGGGGTGATGGGTGAGCCGCAGTTCAGGAGCCTCCAGGAGTGGTGGTGCTAGGCCATCCAGCGGTTCATCCAATCCCTGAGGCATGCCCACCAGCCCGTGATGCCAAGTGCCCGCAGCTGTCCTGCCAGAAGGTGAGGTGGGCTGTGCAGCACACCAAGGGCTGCCAGTGCAAGACCAGTGGAGGTTGTGGAGTGTGCAAGCAGATCATGGCCCTTTGCTGCTGCCATGCCAAACACTGCCAAGAAAACACATGCCCCATTCCCTACTGCCTCAACATCAAGCAGAAGCTCCATCAGCAAGATATAGCACTGCTGACAGCACACGTAGCTCATGCACCAGCAGATGCCACCATCAACACCTGAACCGTGCTTCAGCTGAGTCTGCCTTCCCCTCCTTTAGCATCACCCCGGCCCCCAACACTGCATCCCAGCACACCCTGGACACCACAGCCCCCGACTCTGCCCCAGACCTTGCCTATGAGCATGTCACTAGCTGGCTGCTCCAGCGTGGCCAGAACTCAGCCCCCCACCACAGTTTGCACTGGAAAGCCTACTAACCAGGTGCCAGCCCCACTGCCCTCCGCCCAGGCCCACCTGCAGCAGTGGAGGCGCCCAGCAGATTGCACGTGAGGCACAGTAGCAGCAGTATCTGTACTGGGTGAGCACCAACAATGGTTTACCCTTGAGGCACAGTGACCCCTGAGAGCCAGATGGCCCCCATGGGCCTAAATGTGACCCAACCAGGGCAATGGGCCTGATATTCTGCCCCCTGGGCCCTAGCAGGGGCAGTTGGCACCCATCCCCCAGCAACAGTCAATGTGAGGCATGCCCAGACCCATGATGTCTATGCAGACCCAAGGTGCAGCCACCTCAGAATATCTCTTCAAGTGCCCTGCAGGACCTGCCGTGGACCCTGAAGTCTCCCAGCTCCCCCAGCGGCAGCACATGCTCAACATCCTCAAGTCAAACCCTCAGCTGATGGCAGCTCTCATCAAATAGCACACCGCCAAGTAAGTGGCCAGCCTGGCCTTCAGTCTAGCCCAGCCTGCTGAATCTGAACGCCATGCAAGCCAGTGGGCCACGACCTGCTGTCCCTCTGCAGCAGCAAGCAATGGGAAACCTAAACTTCCAGGGTCAGGCCTTGAACATCATGAACCCGGGGCGCAACCCCAGCGTGGCAAGTATGAACCACAGCACAGAGAGAAGCCACAGAGCAACAGCAGCAGCAGCAGCAGCAGCAGCAGCAGCAGCAGCAGCAACCATTTGAGAGGCATGCCCGACTGTTGTTTGTCATGGGGCATCGCCTTCCCCTGATTGCCAGGTCACTTTCCGCCCCTGAGGGCTCCCGGACTGTGAGAGGGGGCAGGCCGGCCTGAGGGACCCCCCATTCCAGTGCATGAATTTTCATGCACTGGGCCTCTAGTCTCTAGATAATTTTCTTCCTTCTCTAGTTTAGAAAAATGAAATCATGTCCTATACATGTCAATTTCATCCTCCCTTTAAAGAAGACTGGAGAAGAATGTGTGTGTGTGTGTGTATGTGTGTGAGTGTTGCAGAGGAGGACTTTTAAAAGAGACATTTTAATTAACTCTAATTTAATAGACAATGCTGAAACACAGGGGACTTAAGACATTCCTGACCTATAGCTTTTTAGTGATAATGATGATGATGAATGAGGCTACATCCTCTAGTCTAGAAATACTTGTCACAGACATGATTTCTGAACTTGCTTCACCCACTTCTCAGTGCCTCAAATCAAGTAAAAATGAAGTCAATCACAGGGAACCAAATAAAAAAGACATAAAAAAAATGAATATCAATGAGGTGATGCAGCTCTGGAGACATTTTTTAAAACTCAAACTCTAATAAAGATAGTTGGAATGACCCTCAAGGTTGGTTCTGCAATGAGGACTCATGATTCCTAAACAATTTTGGTGTTGTTTCTCAGGTTTTAATTAGCAGTGGTGGCACCATGAACAAATCCCAGCAATTTCTTGTGGACTCCAGGCCATTTGGTCTCATTATAAAAGTCAGCTTTCATGGTTCCTGCAGTACCATTGATCTTAGCACAGTTGCTAATGCCAACAATCATCTCATTATTTTCTGTGTAATGTAGAGAATGAAAGTAAGTTTCTCTGTAGAAACGTACAACATATTTTATTTTTACAATGTCTGATGGCTTTTCAGAAAAAGGGAAGTAACCATATAGTTTTCTAAATGCTAAACTATTTCTTCATGTGTGTCAAAAACATTGATTTTGGCCTTTTGCCTACACCAAGAAAATCAGTGCTTTGAAGGCCTAAGCGGTGGACTACTTACACAGGAACTGTCATAATCTCTCACCCCCTACCTTTTTGGAAAAGCAGAATTCACAGTGGTTGGTCAGGATTCTGTTTAGGGCTGGAATAAGCCAAGACTACTCAGAAGTTTCTAGAGCCAATTAAATACCCTTGATTTACCGATTTAATAAAGAAACTCTGTCTTCTGACCTCCAAGGGTCAATAAGAACAAACATCAATAAAAGGGAAATGTTTTCATTGAAAATATAGGGAGATCAAGCACAAACTCCTGATGTGATTCTGTGATGCACTAATTTATCAGTGAAACGCTCATGGTGGGTAACAACTCATCAAGGAAAAGAGCAATCTCTACTCCACAGCTTTCAGGTTGTGCTACTTGTTTTCACAAAAGGATTAGAAGCCAAACTACCCAGTATACTGATACTCTTGGGCACACTTAGCCAACTTTCAAGGAAACAAAAGTTCTTTCTTTTATGTTATCTAGGTCAACCACAAACTGAAAACAAAAATTTTAAAGTAGAATTGTCTGCAGATAGATGATCACACTGATAGACTCATTTCCTTCCTGCTACACTGAGAGGTACTGGTGGACAGCTGAGGACTGATGAATTCTAGTCTAATAGTTATCTTTATACTTACCCCCCAAAAAATACTCGTCAAAAGATTCGATAGTTTAAGTGACATAAAACTGCAAATAATTTGAAATGTTTTTTTAAAACCTATGGGATATGCTTATTATTATAAAATTAGATACCAATTCTATAAAAATCCATAGAAAAAGGATCAAATGGTAATATGCTAGAATTATCCTTCCTTTTGGTTATATATCTTTCCTTATTATCATTTTTGAGCATTTGTATATTTTTCAACATTTTCCTATGAATATTAATACAAATATATGTCAAATTTGAAGGGATTTCACAGTGAATATCTGTCTATAACTCCTAGATTTTACCAATAACTTTACCTGTTTTGTTATATTTCTATATATCTGTTGATTCTTCTGTCAATCAATCTTATTTTTAGAATGCATTTTAAAGTAAATTACAGCCCTAGGAGCTTTGGCTCAGTGGATAGAGCATCAGCCTGTGGACTGAAGGGTCCAAAGTTCGCTTCTGGTCAAGGGCACATGCCTTGGTCGTAGTAGAGAGCATGCAGGAGGCAGTCGATCAATGATTCTCTCTCATCATTGATGTTTCTATCTCTTTCTCCCTCTTTCTTCCTCTCTGAAATCAATAAAAATATATTTTAAGAAAAGTAAATTACAGACCCCTGTATACTTTTTCTTAAATACTTAAGGGTGCATACCATTATCTAGAGTTTGAAATGTGTTTAGTTTTCTATGTAAGTCAAACAAAATAGACTTCACACATATTAAGTCCAAATTTGCTAAGTTTTGACAAATGCATGTGACCTTATCCCTAATTAAAATCCAAACCTTCTACTAAGCATGATCTGCCTGAAGCCTGTTTCTCTAACCACCTCTCCAGTCCATTATACCTACCTAGCTCATCGCCTGTTACACTGGCCTTCCTTCTGTTTCTCACACAAGCTGAGCTCCTGTTGTCTTCACAGCCTGTCCATCATTAGGTTAATCCTTCCTTTTGCCCTTCCTCATTCTTCAGCTGTCACTTTTAAATATCACCTCCTTAGAAACGCCCATCCCATCTGCTTATATAGACCATCTTCCAAGTTATGCTCTGTAATCATTTTATGAAAACCTGAATTACACATTTGTTTATGTTTTCTTTATGTAATACCTGTTCACTCTACCAGATTATAGGCTCTGTGATTTCAGGGACTATATATTTCTAATTCACTCTGCCATCTAAAAGTGAAATATAGTAGGCAGATAGCAGATAACTGTTGACTGAATAAATTATAGTCTCTGATTTCTTCTTAGAGGCTACTTATTTATTCTATAATAATGCGCCATATTATTTCTCAGCCAGTTTGTATGCTGACCTTTTATTTCTTCATGTAGACAGGAAGTTTTTGAGTTCCAATGCTTATCCATTTATATGTTTATTAAGCATCTACTCTGCACCAGACAATTAACTAAATATTGGGGCATTTAATAGGGAATGAAGCAGACATGTTTCTGTCTTCATCCCATAACAGGAAACAGAGAAATATAACACAGCATGAAAAGTGCTTTTGAAATACAAGAAGGGATATGTAACTTCGATCAGAAGGGTAGGAAAAGACTTCCCATTGAAAGTAGCCTCCAAGCTGAGTCTTGGAGTAGATCTTAGCCTTACTATACTTCTTTTAAACACTAAATCCAAGACCCCCTTCTCTCTCATGTGTGAACTCCCTTTCACTTTTATCAACAAACGTTGGAGC
>NW_006283768.1:2583283-2589619 GCF_000327345.1 Myotis davidii | reverse complement strand
GAAAGAGCTAGTAATGTGTCAGAATGACTCGCTTGGTTTCTAGCAAGTAAAATCCAGGGCAAGTTCAAAGCTATGACTATATTATCTTTCTCCCCATTGGTCTCCTTGAATATCCCATGGTGACTGTGAAGTTTCAGCTCAAAGAACTTATTATTTTTCTACTCTGTGCACTGAAGGCCAGCTCGGGAATATGAAAGCATATTGCAAGGGCCACAGCAGCAGTAAAGCCTGGCAAAGCCCATTCCCTTCCAATATTTGTTAATTTCTCTTAGAGTATAGTCACACATCACAGGAAACTTTTGCTCTTGCAGAAAAACATATAACAGGATTTTGGATACATTGAATACACTTTGCATGTCCCACATTTTCACTTATTTAAATTCATCCAATCATTAAATAAATAAAGAATCATATGTTTGCTCGTACTGACTGGCCTGATAAGCACAAATTCTGGAGAAAGCAGACAAATGAAAGATTTTTTAAATTTTAAATAAACATTCAGGTCTTCCTGATTCTGATAACCCGTCCAGGTACCATATTATTTATCATTGCAAAACAAATTTGAATGAATGAATCAATAGAGGATGAAGTTCAATTTTGTATGACAGTAGATAGAAATATAAAACTACTGTTAGTGACAGTATTGATCAGTCATACCTTTTTAACAGGAGGCTCATCATCTTCAATTAGAAAGTTAGCGTGTCCATCTTTCAAATTATAGTCAGTTCTGCCATAACTCTTTTCTTAAAAAAATGCAAATGCCCACCCAACAGGGAAAAATCTAGGCACAACACAAAATTTCTCATTTGATTGTGCATTTTATTTTGCATGTAAGAATGAAAGATGAACACAGAAAAATGCACCCAGCTGAACTGAACCACATAAGAATACACAAAATTCACACACACACACACACACACACACACACACACACACACACGCCCTTCAAACATCTACCAGCTACTTCAGTTTGCCACATGTGTTAGGAGCCACCCATTCATATCTGGTGTCATACAGCTTCCTATTGGATTTCAGATAATCCTTTCACCTCTTTTAAATAACTCTCAAGCTGCAGCTCTTCCATAAGCAAACTTTAGGTCTCTTTCTAGGTAAAGTCCATATTTATTGTAACATTTATGTATTTCATAACAACTTACATGTGTAAAATTATGCTACCATGTTAATTAAGTTTCTATATTTGTATATTCTAGTTCAAAATTTGAGTGTTTTGCCCAACCACATTTTCCCCATAAGTGTTTATGATTTTTATTTCATGATTTTGTATATTGAGGTGACTTTTAGGAACATATATGTTGTATAATTTCCTATATTTATTTGTATAATTTTTATGAAACTCCACTCCACAATTTAAAAGTGCCATATAATATTAAATGCAAATTTAGCTTAAATAATTTTGTGTTAATAATTTCCTGTGATTATCCATATGCAGGATTGATAATAACTAGGAATATTAGAAGTTATAATTCCATTCATGGAAAATCCAAACAAAATACTAACTGGAGCAATCATTCACTGATGGATTAAAAATAACAGCGCACCATCCTCACCAGTTTTGCTCAGCAGTAAGAGCACTGGCCCTCGGGCTGAAGGGCTTCAGGTTCTGTTCTGGTCAAGGGCACATACCTCCGTGCAGCAACCAACTAATGTGGTCTCTCACATAGATGTTTCTCTCTCTCTCCCCCTCCCTGCAACTTTCTCTAAAAATCAACAGAAAAAGTATCCTCTGTTGGAGATGAACAACAATAGCAAAAAAAGCCCATAATGCTACTTCTCTGAAATTAAGAAAATGCTCCTTTATTACATAATAGTATCTTCAAAGATTCCATGAGTGATTTTCTTAGAGGTGGATTCGATCTTTTTTAAAGGTAAAAAAGATTCTTTAGTACGAGAGAGTGGGGAAAAATACAGCTATGAAATTAAAGAGAAATTGTAACCTCACTGATGGTGGATAGTACAAAAATATACAATTGAATACAGAAACTGCTTTGGGTGAATGGTATAGTTCTTGTTTATTTTTGAGACAATCATTTTTGAGACAATCATCTTGCTAAAAATGTGAAGACTGGTCAGGTCACTCCTGACAAAAGGCCCTAGCTTGTTTCTGTTGGTTAATTCTGGGGATAACTCAGTATTAAAGAAGCACTTTCAAGCTACCATGATGATAGAATATTTTACCAACATATACTACAATAGAGCTAATTGGTTTACAGCCAATAGAAATGTAAAGAAAGTTAGCAAACTCTCATAAAAAAAATAAGAAGGGGTATAGGGTGGTGTTCCTATGACATTTTTTTTTTGGAACTTACTCAATATTATTATCTTAGAAATAATAATCAGTGTGATTTTGTGGCTTATTAATTTTTATTGTATATTTTCTATGAAAGATGTATCATGGGATTTGTATAATGCTTCAATGAAGGCAAGAAACATTTTTGAGGTATTCAAAAACTCTGAATAAACTACTTTGATTTAATCAGGTAAATTTTTGCTTGGCTTTTTCTTTCTAATAAAAAATAGAGACTTATTATAAAACAGCAGGTCTGCAACTTTCTCACTAAGGAAATAAAGGGAAAAAAACCTGACAGAGCAAATCCAAACCAATTAAGCAGGACAGAAACCATCTTAAAGTGATAGAAGCATAGCTGAACATCAAATATAGGTCTAATATTTATGTGAATTATGTGAATATAATATACAGCACTCATTGTGAAATTTACATAAGTGTGTTATGTCAATTCTAATATGTTCATTATATTTTGTTAAAAATATTATTAAAAATTCATATTTAGATGGCCCTGTATACTTGAACTAGTGATGTTAATATCCCCATAGTACTTTTTGTATAATCTGAAATTCTTAAAGGGTTCAAAAAATACAAGATTTAAAATTTTAAGGTCAATATTTTTATTGAAGATTATATTTAATAATATGATTAAATGAGAAAATAAAAGCCTGTGATGTATTGCTATTAGGAACCTGTAGCACTAGGGGGAAAAAATCTAGAATTTTATAAGTGCTCAATAATGTGTAATAAAGGATATAGACTGTCTCTCTCATGTTGACATGATATAACAAGAAACTATAAAAATAAACTACTGAACATTTTTGATTAGCACAGATCACCATATTTTGTAATGAGCAGAGTAGGTATTAAGGTCCAGTCCAAAATAAAACTATAGTTAGTTTTCCTGCAACACTGCAGTTTAGCAAAAATGTTGAATAAGTTGGATCCAATCACTGGAATGATACAGCTTCAACAATGAGCTCCAATGCTTCTGTTATAAAAGCAAAAGCCCAACTTAGACAACTTTGCTAAACTGCTTTGCAGCGCCAGAAGAGTGGCAGGATCCTTATCAGAGCCCCAGACTTCCATGGCATTAATTGCACAATTTAGCCGTAGTTCATAAGAGTGTAGAGATCAAGGCAGAGCTGCTGGTAAACTTTGTACATTCATGGTGCTAAATCCATTAATAACCCATATGGATCATTTTTCCCATCCCTACAACAAAACCCCCGGTGGAAGAAACTTTGCGCAGAGAAACGCCATAAACAGGCCTTGATGCTGTTCTACTAGATCAGAGTTTGGGGAAGCCTATCATTATAACTAAAACATTCACTTTGTTCTGTGGGGATTGCTCCAGCTTTACCAGTAACATGACTTTTCTCATAAAGACAGCCCTCGACCTGAACTTGGTGATTCCATAACCAACTCCAAGTAAGAAGAATAAAAAACCTTATCTCTTATTTCTGTATTAACACAAAGCTCCCAATAACTACATACCACTATTTAGCAGTACAGATTAGAAAAATCAATTCTAGTGGCTTTGACATCAAGATGACTGTCTGACACCAGGTACTCTCTCACAATAATACAACCATGTGAGTTTACTTTTGAAAATTTTTACATATGAGAAGATAATAAAATACATTCAAAGTGCATATGAAGCAAACATTTATTACTCAAAACAAAAATATAATTTGTGAAAAATGTTTTTAACTTTTTACTGATAAAAATGAGAGCAAAAATACAGTTTATCCCTTAAACACCCTTAAGAGAGAAGTGTGTTCTTTCCCGCTGCATTTTGCATCTGAGAAATCTAAGCACACATTGCCTAAGGTGTGCTAGAATGGAAAATGCTTACCATATGCATGGTATCTAAACCACTGTTTCTATTGACCCACTTATTTATAAAATTTGCAAGCAGTAGCTCCAGTTTCTGAAGATAGTTAGTGTTCCAGCAATGAGCTACACATACCTTCTCTTTTTCATGTTTTCCATAACCAGTGAAGCAACTCAGCAATAAACGGAGGAGCATTCTGTAGCACTAGGTCAAGCCTAAATGCTAGGTGTTTGCTTCTCCCCAAATGAAGATGATACAGGGCAGCTTTGTTTTTGATCTCAAAATCCTCAAAAACTCTGTCAGAGACTCAGCCTCCTCCTGCCCTGTCATGCGGCAAGAAAAATTACACAGGCCAAGTTCAGTTTATTTTTTCTTTTACTGGCTCTTGCAATAAGCAGTACATTATAAACAGTCTTATTCATCAAAGCTGGCCCCAACAAATACAGATAAATAATGAAGCATGCTAGGCTTCTAAAATGTAAAAGATTTATAAGCACGGCTGGCATGGATGGCCAGAGGAGTTGAGAGGCCATCTGAGCCATAAACTCAAGAGGAAAAATTGGAAGCATTTAGCAAAAAGAAGTGTTACGTGAGTTTTTGTTTTCTTTCTTCTTTTCCTTTTTATGTTTTTAGACAAAGTCTATTTAACATAACACATAAACATCCCCTTAGTTATCTGATATGGTTAGGGTCAGGGTAATGTTTCTAATAGATGAAAGAGAAACACTTTCAAAGACAAAGGATTTTTTTATTTAAAGTCTTTTTGAAGGAAACTTTCCAAAAACATATCACATACTTCCTTGTTTATGTGGAATGTTGAAAGTGCAATTAAAAACCTTTTTGGGTTATTTAAAGCATCATTGCCCAAAGTGCATTCTAGAACACTGGTTCTAAAAGGGGGATGTTAATGGTATATAAGGGGAGGGGGGTAGTGTTCTGAGGTCAAATGAATTTAGGAGATGCTAATGTCAACTTGGATTTTCTTAAAACATTGAACATTCTGATCTTGGCTGGCTAACTGGATGGAAAACATAAACCCGTGCGGCAGAGTGTTTGGTGAAACCACAAGCACTAAAAACGGGATGTCATTCATTCTCTTGTCATCTCATGGCGCTGCTCCTTCACAGGAGACCAAGCCAAGAGCCTACACACCCATGACGCTGATTATTTTCTCTTACTCGCTTTATCTCCTGCCTTCCAGCTCTCTGTGGCCACCAATTTGGGCAACTGTTGCTGCTTTTGCTTTCTATTGATGGTGCTGCCACTTCTGTTCTCTATTTGACAAGACATCTGCCTTTGTTGGTGTTACTGTGTGGACATTTAAGCATCACAGATAGACTCACTGTTTTTCTCCATGGATAGAGATGTGGAAATATACGTAATTGCATCATTTGTGAAAAATGTTTTTAACTTCCATATTATATTCAATGAATGGGAAGTGACTTCCCTGTGTTTGTTGGCTTTTTTTTTTTTTACACCCTTTGCACTAGTTTTAGAGAAGGAAATAAAAATGGAAAAACAGAGAGCCCAGATGAATTTAGTCACCTCTAATACAAGTATTTTGCTTTCTAATTGCAAGAAATTAAACAAAGCAGATGACGGTTTTATAACCTTCATTAACAGTAAGTTAGTAGTGATAATTCATATCATTTACCATCAAGATAGAATGGGTAGATTTTCTCCAATCATTCAATACTCTTACAATTGTTTCATCTATTAGTATGATTTTTAATTAATAAATAATTTTAAAAATTAATAATTAAAACATAAGTGGAGACAGTATTTCTTCACAGTAAAAAGATAATAGTGTATATATAGCTAATCTCATCTGCATATAATTTTAAGTTGTTATTATATAGTTTTTCAGATGATAGTTATGGTGATGGTTAAAAAGAGAAAATTAGAATTCCTAAGACCTGTCACTAAATAAAATAAAACCAAAAAAAAAAAAGAAAGAAACATTTTCTGTAATGCTTGAATAGCATTTCACATGCCTCAGTGGACTTTTGAAAGGAGTTCAGTGAAATGAAATTTAAAAAGTACTCATCAGCAAACCTAAGTCTAAAATGCTTTTCTATAAAAAATTAAACTTATACTTGACACTTACATCACAATTTCTTCTTCAAGGTACTTTACAAACATTAAGTAATCTTATAACACACCTCAGAATTAACAACAATATTTTGCATTATTT
>NW_006283768.1:2575633-2582947 GCF_000327345.1 Myotis davidii | reverse complement strand
ATCTTATTATATTTAATCCTCACAGAAAAAATAGTATTGGTATTTTCATTTTATGAATGAAATAACTGAGGCATAGTCCTGTAACTTACCTAACTGGAATGATACATCTAGTGAATGGTGCAGTCAGAATTCAAACAAGTTTGTTTAATGAGCTGGGGCTCTTAAGCATTTCTTCAGAGTAAGTCACTTACATGAAGCCACATAGCATAGAAAACCACCAGGACCACAGGTGCCAGGAAGGCACATCAATGGATAAGCCAGCACAGAGGGAAGACAGGCAGCTTGGTGGATGGAAAAGATGTTCGACTTCCATTCAGAATCCTGTGGGGAGAATGGCGTGTATAGTCTACTAGACATGTGACACCATGCACTGTGTCACCTTTTTGGGTCCCATTTACCTTAACTGTACAACAGAGGTAGATAGAAAAAGACTGTGTTACAAAGTCTTAAAGGTCCCTATGTTTTTTAACAATGTATATTCTCTTCTATATCTACCATTTGCAGTAGGAAACATTTTGGTGAAGTGAAATAATTTTCTGAGCTATCTCACAAAGAATAATAGCAACGCGCACGCGCACACACACACACACACACACACACACACAGTCACTCATGTGCATACAAATATATGCTATGCGTAGCTTCCTCCTGTACCATTTCTCATGCAAGTAACTCAGACAGGTGTTCCCTAGATTCAGGGGACATAATGATGAACAGGGCAGTTTTTGCCCTCAAAGAGCTTATATTCCAGTAGCGGGAATATGAAAAAAAATAAGCTAACTGGAAATAAGGTGTGAGTAGGAAGCTGTGATATATTAGAGAAGCGAGGCTTCTCAGGAAAGAACTAGATGACAAGCATAAAAAGGCAAAGAGCAAGGAGAACATTCCAACGGGAGGAAACCGCTAACAGCAGAGCTGGAAATCAGCGCGGATAAGCCAAGAAGCATCAGGGAGGCTGGTGAGACACAGGCAGGGTGAGGACGTACAGGACTGGACCAGAGGGAACACTGCCTCCGGGAGGGCCTCAGAGCCCTTTGTTTTTGTTATTATTTTTCAAGTATAACTGGAGGGCAATAAGCTACCTATTTTTACTGTACCTGCTGTATGAACTAGTGTTTTAAATATAATTTTCTCCGTAACTTTCAGGAAATTAAATCTTTACTCTGGGTTAAGACTTCTTAACTTACAAGAGATTCTTTTGGATCATCTAAAGCAGCCGTGGGCAAACTACGGCCCGTGGGCCGGATCCGGCCCGTTTGAAATGAATAAAACTATTGAAAAAAAAGACCATACCCTTTTATGTAATGATGTCTACTTTGAATTTATATTAGTTCACACAAACACTCCATCCATGCTTTTGTTCCGGCCCTCCGGTCCAGTTTAAGAACCCATTGTGGCCCTCGAGTCAAAAAGTTTGCCCACCCCCGAAAAGGCTACCTGCTATCCTAAACATACCTCAGTATTGTACGGACAATTAAAGCAGTTGGCCAGTCATCTTTCCCCCATCGGGCTTCAGCGGAATCTAGAACCTTTGAGAAGTTAATAAATAATTTCTCCTTTAGAAATCTGTCATATTTGAAAATACGATATTTAAGAGTTTTTTCCATTTGTTATTTTACTCAATTACTTTAAGTTTACACTTTTTTTAGTGATGCAACATGAAAATTGATATTTCTGAATAAAAATTTACCGATTTTAAGGGAAACAGCACATTTTTTTGAGCTAAATATGTCTCTTTTTAATATTTTTATTTATTGGGCTTCTTTGGGATTATGACATTTTAATTCTAAATGTTGAAAAGATTTAACCTGTTTCATCCTGCATGATACAAATTCTTCATTTTTCATTAAAGATAAACTCAAGCCAAGTTTACAAAAAGTTCTTAAATTAAATTATGAATGTTTTAGTTTATGTAGTTGTATATTAACCCATCATCCTTTTTAAACACAAGAAAGATTTCCTTGGTCTTCTATCATGGAGATGGTTATCAAAATAGTATGTCTCCATATACAATAGTCCCCCTCATCCTTGGGGATACATTCCAAGCCCCTGTGGATGCCTGAAACCACAGATGCTACTGGACCCTATAAATATAATGTTTTTCCTTACACATACGTACCAATGATATAGGCTAATTTATAAATTAGGCACATAAGAAGAGATTAATAACAACTTTCAACAGGTGTACTAAGAGAATTTTTAAAACATGCAAAAACCTGACTATTTGGTCAGGGGCACTGACCTCTTTTCCCTTAGATTGTCAAATCAAAAAATGACAACAGCCAACACAACACTAACCATCCACTGTGAATGAGTCAAAGTTATACCTTTTTTGGCAGATTGGTAAAAAAAAATATATTTTTGGTGTGCTGCAGAATTTTAGTAATTGCTTTATGTGTGCCATGAGATGAAAAAGGTTGAAAATCACTAATCCAAAAAGGAGCAAGGAGCATATATGGTGTGGATACGATGAGAAGGGATGATTCACATCCCAGGAGGGATGGAGCAGGATGGTGCTAGATTTCATTACACTACCCAGAATGACTTGCAAGATCAAACTTAGGAACTGTTTATTTCTGAAATTTTCCATTTAATATTTTTGGACCACGGTTGACTGTGGGTAAGTGAAACCTTGAACAACAAAATCACAAACAGGCTATTGAATGTTTGAAAGCAAGATTTCTCTTCATACATAATGTAGGAAATGACCAGACAAGCAACAGGTTTGGGGTTATCCCTCATCAACAGGGGATTCCACAGTGAAAACAACACTGGTTTGATGGAAACATGCTTCTCTTTAACCTCATCTTCCTTTCTGTAAACTACAGGATCCTGGCAAGTTCACTGTGGCCTCAGCAATCCCTTTTGTAAAGCGGGGATACTTGACAATTGGTAGCCGGCACAGATTGCCTTGTGAAGTCCTTTAGGAACCAAGGGGACATTAAATGTGCTATCGTTTTAAGGAAATAATCCTTAGAACTGGAGCAGTGGGTTAAAATTCTTTCCTCCACTGACTGCTGGAACTCACAGTCTCTGAGTCTAGCTCAGATATTCCTGTGTTTTAAGTGAATTACGACCCCTCTGCAAATCCAAGATTTTGCTCTCATTAAAAAATTAAATGAAATATTATATTGAATCGGTCTTCAATTATATTTAGAAATGTACTAAGAAGCATATAAATAGCCACTCTTGGTAGATTTATTCTAATGGAACCTTCAGTGCAGGGTTTAATAATGTTGGAGGTAACTAAACTGACAGCTGTGGAGGCCGAGCCTTGGGTGCCTCATTCTGGAAGGGAAGGAGAGAGCAAATCCAATTAAAAAAATGACAAAGCTGTCACCTCATTCGACTTATTTTCATTATTAGTTGTCTTTTGATTTTCTATTTTTGCAACAGAGAGACTTTAGAGACATCCATATATCAAATATATATCACATTTCAGGGGATGCTTGGAAAACGAAATTACCAAGGTTTATTTTCCCCCTCCTTCCCTGTAAGTGTATGTCATTGTCATTCTTACCTCTTTTCTGCTTAATTTTATCTGCTCACTCTACCTCCTTTTCTTACATACGTTAATTATAGGGATGAATCTTTCTTTTTCTTTTAGGTAACAGTCAAAAAGGGAGACGGGTACAGCCGAATGCAGTTTAGGGATATGTTCCTCTCCAACTGGAATCAGATAGGGCCTCACCCTGGGACAGCCACAGCCACAATGTAGGTGTTGTCCCCTTTTCGGTAGGAGCCTGTAATAACCTAGCACCCTGAGTACAATAAGTCTCCACTTAACATCCTGATAGACTTTTGGAAAGTGAGACTTAACATGAAACCATAGGTTTCCATAGGTAAAATCTTGTGTATAGGTAATTGATATAAACAAGTTCCTATGGTATATTTCTGGTCACAAAAACATCAGTGAACTTCCAAATAAAGACCTCAAACTCTTCTAATACTAAACATTGAAATAAATGTGAGCTGGACATAGATTTAGAAAGATTAATTAAAATTAATTAGATAATGATTTTCCAACCCACTTCATCCAGTTCAGGGCAATGGGTGGCCAGGAGTTACTTATAAAGAATATCAAGCTCTGATCGGGTTGGCTCAGTGGACAGAGCGTCGGCCTGCGGACTCAAGGGTCCCAGGTTCGATTCCGGTCAAGAGCATGTATCTTGGTTGCAGGCACATCCCCAGTACGGGGTGTGCAGGAGGCAGCTGATCGATGTTTCTGTCTCATCGATGCTTCTAACTTTCTATCCCTCTCCCTTCCTCTTTGTAAAAAATCAATAAAATATATTACAAAAAAAAAGAATATCAAGTTTTTGGAAAATAAAGAACCTGCAAAGAAGTGATTGTTTGTTTCTTTATTTTGTGGTTTTTGTTCTGTTTTGTTTTTACAAAAGGAGATTTAATAACATCTAGAATAAAAGAAAGATACATTTCTTCTCTATTGAGTGTTTAAAAGAGAAAGGCCCTCATTCAGATCCCAAATACAGTTCCTAAAGTAACTAACACTTTAACAAGTTATTTAACCAGACTTACAATGATACAATAGATAAAAGTGGTAAATAAGAAGGGGAGAGTAAAGCGAAGAGTAACAAAAGGGAAAACTGAAAGTAAGTTGTAAAGGTAGAAGGGAAAAAAATCTACAAAATGGAAGATAAGAATCCAAAAATGGTTGTCTGAGTCCATTCAGGAAAAACTAACATCCTGCATAATGATGCACTTTGAGACACTACTTAGTATAATAATACAAATTCTTACATACAGTGATTACTCAAAAGTCAATAAGTTCGAGATGATGACTATTTAAGAAAAGCTTATTTGATGCTTAATATTATAAGTCAGAGGATTATTCAATTAAAAAATCATTATGACATGATTTTAGTTATAATTTTAAAAAATCACTCTAAAATATAGTTCAAAACACTTTACATAAAACCTCGCAATCCATTCCCAGACATTTACCCAAGAGAAATGAAAGCTTATTTTCAGACAGTAACCTGTACACAAATGCTTATTAGTGGTTTTATTCATAATTACGGACAGCTGCAGGGAAATTTAAACTCGTCAGTGGCTAAGCGAGGCATGATATATGCATACAATGGAATACTACTTAGAAATAAAAGTAATTGACTATCGACACATCCAAAAACCTGGCTGAGTCTCAAAATAATGATTAAATAAAAGAAAACCGAGAAAGAAGTTACACATTATAGATTATCCTATGTAATAAAGAGCTAAAATGCTAATTAGATCAGATGGCAAAACAACCACTGGGTGAGGGGCCAGGGCCGAAAAGCAGCTGGGGCTGCAAGGGCTGAGCCCAGTGCACAAATTTTGTGCACTGGGCCTCTAGTATTTATGTAATCGTCTGGAAAAGGCAAAACTTTGAAGACAGGAAACAGCTAACTTGCCAGAGCTGCGAGTAAGGGAACGGGCTGACAAAAAGTGGTCATAAAGGCACAATTTGACCCTGGCCAGGGGCTCAGTTGTTTGGAACATCCTCCTATACACCAGAACATTGCCAGTTCGATTCCTAGGCAGGGCACAGAGCTAGGTCTCAATCCCTAATCAGGGTGTGTGTGGGAGGCAACCAATTGGCTTCTCTCTCACATCAACATTTCTCTCTTTCTCCCTTCTCTCTCTCTCTCAAAAAAAAAAAAAATCAATAAAAACATCCTTGGGTGAGGATTTTTTTTTAAAAAGGCATATTTTGGAGGTGAGGGAAATGTTCAATGACATTAGCCTGAAAGTAGCAGATCCAGGATTTAAATTTAGGCTGTCAATGATAAATTCACTGTCAATAATAATTATTCTATATCTTCCTTACGTTGGCTATATAATTTGTGGTGGTTACATAACTGAATGGGTTTGTCAAACCTATTATAACTGTAAACTAAAAAGGATGACTTTGACTCTATGTACCTTAAAATAATTAGTTCATTTTCTGAGACTGTCTGATTTGTAACTGGTGGAGCATTAAATGTCTTTTGTTGATTATGTCTAGGGTACCAATATTACATATTAGGTATCTATTTGCTAGGTGGTTCTCATTTTATTTCTCCATCATCCCATATCACAGTTGAGTAGATTGGGAAACGCTTACCATGGTCATTACCATCTGAGCTTATTTCTTACTCTGTTTGACCCAATCAAAAATGACACTATAAACATCATTTCTTAAATATATTCATAGTATTTTGAACCATGGGATCAAGATAAAAGAGTTCTTGATATTCTCTTTTAAAATATATTTTTATTGATTTCAGGGAAGAAGGGAGATGGAGAGAGAGGTAGAAACATCAATGATGAGAGAGAATCATCATTGGCTACCTCTTGCATGCCCCCCCTCCTGGGGTGGGAGCCCCCAATGCAGGCATATGCCCTCACCTGGAATTGAACTATGACCTCCTGGTTCAAGGGTGGATGATCAACCACAGAGCCATGCTGCCTGGGCAAGAGTTCTTGATAATCTTATATAATTCTATATCTAAACTGTGCTAGATTAATAAAAAGATATGAATAAAATTCTAGTGAGATACAAAGGCAAAAAATGATAACTGCTATTACTTATTAAGCAGTTACTATGAGTCACATTTTGCCAGGCTATGAACATGTTTTAAGGTTGAAAACTCTCCTATGAAGTAGGTGACCTAATATATTGAAAAGAAAACTTGTACTAGCCAATTTAGCAACCTTCCTGATGACACACAGCTAGTTAAAGTGGCACATCTAAGAATAAAATTCAGGTCTGTCTAATTGTAGATTCATTGAGACACAATGATAGAAAATAGAAAAGTCTAAAATAAGAAATATATATATGTATATATATTTATAAAGGAATAGATATATATATATAAAAGATCTGCATGAAAAGGATGTTCAGAAAGAAGGAGCTTGGAGCTGGTCCCAGCAGATGGATAGAACATTGATAAATTAAGGTGAGAAGACTTCGCAGTAGAGGAAACAACCACATCCTTGCTAACACTTTTCTATCTGATGTCCAGTGGGAGTGTGATTTCTCCTATGGTGAGGATCTTCGCTAACCCCCCAAAGAGACATATGCTTGATTACTGGACACTGTATTATAACATATGTGGAAAGAATACTGAAATGGCGTTGTAGTCCCACATGTAGCACCTGAAAATCTTATCACACGGCCAATCCATATAACCCAGTTAGGTTTTAGTTCACTAATCTATAAAAACAGTTCAAGATAGTATGATCTGCCCTGTCCACCTCTTGAGATGGTTGTGAGGATCAAATTATATATAATGTCATCTGTACACAATTTATAAATATATAATCATATAT
>NW_006283768.1:2571768-2575387 GCF_000327345.1 Myotis davidii | reverse complement strand
ATAATTTCACATATATATTTTCATATATATATAATTATATAGATATAATAAAGTTCAAACTCCAATAATAGCACATAAGAATCATTTAAAGGAAAGACTATTTAACATACATCTGTTTTCCTAGTCCAGCTTTACCAGATGCACAGCTCAAATATAGAGCTGAGCAAAAATGGTGGTAGTGGATGTAGACATGTTGCAGGGGTCCATAATGTGCAGGGGTGTGAGAAAGTGTGAAGCAATGGGGTTTTCTAGGGACTTTCCTTTGATTAATTACAACTACCAACAATGCTGGCCGATTTTTTACATGAAAGTATGATAATGTCATAAGACCTGAGAAATACTCAGAAAATTTGTCAGCATTCGATACACTTTGGAAATAAAGACTTTATTATTTTATGATTTACATTCTTTAAAAAGAAGAAAGAGACAAGAGAGAGTGACACGTTTTTGTAGACCTGGCAAGATCTAGAAGGAGCAACTCTATGGTATCAGAAGGAAAGACCACTGTTACCTGGCCCACCTCTAAATAGCAAACCAATTAAGACCCCACTTTGATGAAGTTTTTACCTCTGGGATTTTGTTTATTCACATTCGAGCTACCCAAAGGCAAAGAGAGGAGCACTGCTCTGCCACCAACACCAGAATTCCAGGCCTTTTATGAAACCATCCCTTAAAATATTTACACAGTGATCCCAGGTGTCATGTCTAGAACTAAAGTCATGCCTTTTTGCCCTGGCCCAGTGGTTGGCAAACTACAGCTCGCGAGCCACATGCGGCTCTTTGGCCCCTTGAGTGTGGCTCTTCCACAAAATACCACGTGCAGGTGCGGACGTACAGTGCGATTGAAACTTCATGGCCCATGTGCAGAAGTCAGTTTTCGGCCTGGGCGAGTCTATTTTGAAGAAGTGGCATTAGAAGAAGCGGGGGTGTCGGTTGGTCCGGCGATGGGAGACGGGCGCAGGCGGGCCGCGGGATACGCAGCGCGGGGGAGGTACATTGGAGGTACATTGTTTTGAGGTACCTATACTCGTCTATCTGAAACAAATATACAAGATGAGTGTGGAGGGGAGAGTTGGAAGGGGTCAACCTCAGCGAACGTACCTCAATCAGATTAATGACATTTTTAGCAAAGGCCAGCTTAGGAGCACCCCAATTAAGTTAATAGCAATGTACCTACCTATATAGTTTAAGTTTAAAAAATTTGGCTCTCAAAAGAAATTTCAATCATTGTACTGTTGATATTTGGCTCTGTTGACTAATGAGTTTGCCGACCACTGCCCTAGCCAGTTTGGCTCAGTGATAGAGTATCGGCCTGCGGACTGAGGGGTCATGGGTTTGATTTGGGCACATACCTCGGTTGCAGGCTTGACCCCAACCCTGGTCAGGGCGTGTGCAGGAGGCAACCAATCAATGTGTCTCTCTCACATTGATGTTTCTCTGTCTCTCCCCATCCCTTTCATTCACTCTAAAAATCAATGGAAAAATATCCTTGGGTGAGGATTAACAACAATAACAACAACAAAAAATGTGTGACTTTTTTTCAACAACCATCTTTTCCCTCAAAAACTTGGAAGCCCCCACAGATGATGAAGAATGAAGAATATATTTTAAAGTGCCTAAAAATTTGCTTAGCACATAATAGTCAATGCATTTGTAGTGATGAAACTTAAGGGTATTAACTAATATTGATTCCATGTAACATATCTGTGTGTCATAAAAATATGACAAATTCATAACCCAAACAGTTGCTGACAGGCTGTTTATAGCATTTAGAATTCTCCCGGAGTCTCCGAGTGAAAGTCTTGTTACTTTGATCCTGTCAGTGGCAACTGAATCAAATGACACATCTAAATAAACGGATCTACAGAGACCTTATTCAAAATGGCAGGCGTTGCTGATTTAAATGAGGCTTGAAATCCACCATAGCAACTTGAAACGTTTCCTACTCACAGTTGAGTAAAGTGATGTTCGTTTCCAGAAAGGAAACATTAGCAGGAACCTATAAGAGAAGGTAGGCTGCCATTTCTGAAAAGCAACAGGAAAAAAAAAGCCCGCCAGGCTTATCCCATCATCTCCAAAAGCCTGAAAATGTAAAATCTAGAAATAGTAATCATCAGGCAGCAGCAATATAGTAATGCCACTAATGCATGGTGGAAAAGTAGAGAAATTAGAAATGCTTTATGTCATAAATACACATCAAAGAATACAGACGGGGCTTAATATCTGCTAAATTTCAATGATTTTTAGTCTTTCATTATTAAGAAAAAAAATTACCTATTGCTTCTGTCTGAAATAAGATGGATGACAAGTAATAAAATACTTACAAAAAGGGCTCTGTATTGTTTCTCAGCTTACCCGAGCCAGAAAGTAACTACATTTTTCAAGAAAGAACTCTTTCATCAAGGTCTCTTTGGGGCTATTATAAACATTGTAATATACTGAGATAAATATTAAATTATTAACATAGCTATTTCAGAAGCTGTATTTATGTTTTATCTTATATGTCCAGAACAATTAAAAATTCTGACAGAATTTCTGTTTGCAAAGTCAATGGGACAATGATAGCTCATGAAACATTATTCGAAGTTGTAAGTCAGGAAAAAACCCATGGGAGGGGGGGAGATAAGAGAACACCTCCACCAAATTTAAAGATAATCATGTTAGGCAGCTATTTGTGATTCCTTAGTCACAGCACATTGATTAAAACAGAGTGGTAATGTATATGCTGCATGATTTTAGACTTGTCAGTCCTAAAAGTTTGCTTCCGCTGGTTATAATTTGTTTCCACATATTAACTTTTCACACTGAAGTATTTTCCCCCTCCAAACCTCTAATGAGAAGGATTGGTTAACACACAATGAATATGCAGTAACATTCTCTTTGAAACCCTGCAGTCGACTCTTTGCATATAACTTTCTAATAATAAAAAAAAAATCCCACATACTTCATTTTCCCTAAAGAGCAACATGAGATTTCCAGTCCTTTGCTTGAACACATAAAATATTAAGAGCCAATTTTCAGCTGCACCTCTGTCACTTCCATTATCAGTCTACACGTCCAGAGGTGATAATGGACTCTGTAAATTGCAGTCTCTCTCCATCCCAGCCCACGAGGATTTCACCAGGGGACAGTTCCACACAAAGGGTGGCCCAGATGTATGTTAATGGCACTCAGCAGCGAGTGGCAGACACCCCACACAAGATAATGTGATGTGTTACCCAGAGGACAGAAAAAATGAGCAGAAAACAATGTCCTTAGGAATTTAGTAAAACCAAAGATGACCTGTTCTTGCCCAGAAATCAAATAGGTAGCCCTATCTTCACATCTTCACAGAAGATTAACATCTACTTTTAATGCCCCACCTGTGAAGGAACTGTCGAACCCAACACAGAATGCGAGTTCATGGACATGACATTTAAAGAATTATGAAAAAAGGCTGTTGTTTTCCTTTGGGTTTTTTTTTTCAGATGTACCAAACAGATCTGCCAGCATTAGCAGAATTATCTTCAAACAGGAAATGAAAACAGGGCAAGGTAAAGAAACATGTTTATCTTATGCATTGCTGCAACAATGCCCACCACCCTCTTTGGTGGGCAATTTCTCTACTAAAAGCACGCTG
>NW_006283768.1:2559315-2571740 GCF_000327345.1 Myotis davidii | reverse complement strand
GTAGGGAAATGAACAGGGTTGACACTGGGCTTTTAAATACTCATGCTTCCCACTAACCCATGCAAAATAAAAATCATATTTTGTGGAAAATATATAGGAGGAAGTGATGCGGATCTGGTTTTTCTCTCTTTTCCATTAGCACTACTCTAACTATATGTCACACTCCTGGTCTGGGTGAGTGTTCATTGATTGAACCCGTGGACTGAATACTGATGAAATGGGCAAGGGGGTGGGAACGGGGTTGGGAGACAAGGAGGAAAGAATCCCCAGAGAAAGAAAAGAGACAGAGCAAAATCAGATTGCATCCCCCGGGATAATTATGTGTAGTTCTTTCACATTATAATCTATAATATACATGATGCAGAATCACTGCTTACTTGCTAATAAAGCTAAAGTTAGATACACCAAAGTAAAGTCAATGTTATTTCTATAAATACATTTGGAGCCCATTCTATATTCTTCTAAGTAACTTCAGGAAAGTCGGACCTCAAAAACTAGCAACACACACACAAAGAGGGAAGAAAGAAATGAAAAAGAAAAAGAAAAAAGAAAATAAAAGCAATCCAGTATAATAATTTATCTGTTTATAAATTTAGGTTAAAAGATATTGAATGAGCTCTACCCTACCTCTTTTCCCCTCCCACTCCCTTCGGCAAACAGCACTAAGGTGTATTAAAAGTGCTGTGCAAAGCATTAGGGCTACAGTAAAAAAAGTACCCCAGTGATCACAGTTTTGAATAGAAGACGGACAAGCAACACATTGTTACAACAGTGTGGTATTTGCTCCTGGAGAGGTATCAGAAGGCCTGCCACAGTTTTCTGGACTTATTCTAGGATTTTACATCCTCCTCCTCCATATCTCTTTTCTCAAGAAAAATGGGGTATAAAATCAATGCATGAACAGAATTTTAAATTGATACATATTTACATTTCATATCACTGAAAGCCAGAGTAATTCCACAGATGCCGGAAGCCTATCCTGGTTGCCAAGGGAAGGGAGGAGAGAGAATTGGAAAGTTATTACTTTACGGTATAAGGTGTTCTTCTGGGTGGTGAAAATCTTTTAAAACTACAGAGCCACATTGTGAATGCACTAAGTGCCATTGAATTGCACAGTTAGAATGGTTCGTTGTATGTGAACTCCACCTAAAAGTTTATTTAAAAATAAACTTTTGAGGAAACTCCATACTGTTTTTCCATAATGGCTGCACCGGTCTGCATTCCCACCAGCCGTTTTCACAAAAAGTTAAATGCACTAAGTGCCATTTGACCCAGTGATCCCACCTCTAGGAATATATCCTAAGAACCCCGAAACAACAATCAGAAAGAATATATGCACCCCTATATTCATAACAGTGCAATGTACAATAGCTAAGATTTGGAAACAGCCCAAGTGCACATCAGTAGATGAGTGGATAAAAAGCTGTGGTACTTTTATACCGTGGAATACCCTTCAGCAGTAAAAAAAAAAAAAAAAAAAAAAGGATCTCTTACCCTTTGAGACAGAATGGAGGGACCTGGAGAGTATTATGTTAAGCAAAATAAGCTGGTCTGAGAAAGACAAGTATTACATGACCTCACTCATGTGTGGAATCTAATGAACAAAATAAAATGATGAACAAGAATAGATCTAGAGACATAGAAGCATGAAACAGATTGTCAAATCTCAAAGATAAGGCAGGGGAGGTTGGGTGGGTGGGAAGAGATCAACCAAAAAATGTGTATGCCTATTTATGCATAATCTATGGACACAGACAATAGGGTGCTGAGGACTGAGGCAGGGGCCAGCTAGGAGGGGACAATGGGGGGTGGGAAGGGGACATATGTAATACTTCCAACAATAAAGATTAAAAAGTAGTAACAAACTTTTGAAATACTACTTCATTTCAAATTTTGTGTCACTGTTTGAAATAATCATTTTGTAGCATCACAAAAATTTACAGGATCAATCAATCTCTTTCTTCCTGTTTTTCTTGCTCTTTCCCGATATGCAGAAAATGGTGTGATCCTCTTTGAAAAAAAAATCTGAGAAATTTTTATATAATTGAAAAAATAAAGAAAAGATAATGCCTTTGAGATACTTTTTAAGGTTCTTAAGAGTGTAATAGTACAGTAGTATAACAGGAGGTACTATGATTGCATATGCCAGTCTTCTCAAAAATGTTCTTTTCTATGAATTTTTAATGATGCAAGTAATTTTTCAAGATCATTGAGAGAGCAAGAAGTTATTCAGACATTAAATTTGTTCACAGTTTCTTGGCAACTCTGCAAGAAAAGAAGCAAGTGGGATTCCTGGGGGAGGGGGACTGGTGTACTAAAGAAATAATTAGAAGTATTCTATAATTAGCTGCAGGTATAGCTGATTCATTTTTTAACCTGGAAGAAAGTATCTTGGTGTTTTGGGGCATAGAATAGGACTTAGAATGAATCATTTTTGTTTGCAATTGTGGTTAACAACACATAAATATACTTTTAAAGTGTCTGCATCTATAGAACACATTTTCTAATGATTTGAACGTACCAGTATCTTAATATCTGCTCAACATTTATAATTTTACAGTGGAGGCTAGGGGAAGGGCATTAAGAAACACACACTTGTCAATATTTGCAATCCAGAATGAGAGATTCCTCAAAAAACTGAAATTAGCCCTGGCCAGGTGGCTCAGTTGGTTGGAGTGTCATCCTGCACACCAAAAGGTTGTGGGTTCGATCGCTGGTCATGGGGCATACCTAGGTTGCCAGATCAATCCCCAGTCAGGGCATCTACAGGAGGCAACCAATCTATATTTCTCTCTCCTTTCCCCTCTCAAAATCAATTAAAAAAATAAAACAAAAACAAAACATTCTTCTGGTGAGGAATAAAAACAACAACCTTGAAATAAACAAGAAAGTATACTGTCCTCTTAATGTTAAACTAAAATATGGAATCAAAAAGTAACAAAAAAGTAGCACAGAAAATGTACATATGTATTAAAAAGAGCATTTCAATCCCTGGAGATGCAGAGGACCAGTAATCATCTATGGGCCATGTGGAAAAGGGAGTCCCAGAGTTTAATATTCCAAGTATCTTTTAAACATTATTCAGGAGAGTATGAACTTGGGGCAATTAACTTTAAGAATTTCTTCCCATTGGCAAAGTCATGTCTGAGCTGGAGATAGATGTGGGGCCTGTGCTCTTTCCTTTAGCAACACCTTCTGCACTGTATTTGGTGTCCACCCGCAATGGCCCAGAGCCATGTGATCTATCCATATCTCCTTGCCTTGATCTCAAGCAATTTTTATTGCTTATTTTTCTATGCACATTCGCCTGCAGAGAGAAAATGCTTTTGTCACACAGACTTTGATATTCTGCCCCTGAGATCTTCTTACTGTTCATGAATTACTTGATATTCTATATGACTTGACTCCCCATGTTGAGAGAGAATGCACCACCATGGTCCCTAGGAGTATGTCACTCTATGTAACTGTGTTTCATTTCAAACTGGAATTTGGAGTTGATACCTCAATGTACCCATGAGAAAAGATGAAATCCAGTCATGTTTGAAACTACAAGTGTGAGAGCCAGGCTCTAGATGCCAGTTTATTTGCTAAGAGAATGACTGCTGTTCCATGTGGCTTGAGGGTGACAGTTGAGGGCTTATCCCAGGTGAACAACAAACAGCTCTCAATATTGCAGAGAGACTGCAGGGGGAGGTACACCTTCCTCAAACTTTAATTGCTGAGGGTATTATGGTAATGATTATAACAAGGCAATGAAGCATTAATTCAGAATGTAATATTAGCCAATGGAGCAGACCACCAACTATCTAAGAGAGATTAAACTCATAAAATTAAGAAGAGAAAATCTGCTCAAGAAAAATAAAATTACAGGGTAAGTTAAGTTCATGTTTAAATCCTAGTAGTAAAAGGAATGTGTACAAGTAGGATACCAGGAGTGCAGGAAAGTAGGGTGTAGGGGTAGAGAACTCATTGAGTTGAACAAATGTAACATAGGGAACATAGGGATAGTAGAAGTGGACTAACTTGTTATGGTAAACTCAGCCATCATAAATTTGTATATCGTCACTGACCCTGTCATTAAAACTATCCTATTTTTTGGATGTAAGATATTAATTTGGTTCTGGTGTATAATATAAATTCTGAAAATGAAGTGAATGACTTCAGATAACAGATATCGTCTGATTTAAAAAAAATATTTTTTGAGCCAAGACATATTAAGGAAATTATAAATATTCAATCAAGGACTTATCTAAAATTTGGACATTGAAAATGTTGGGTAAGTTGAAGAAGGAAAAATCATGTACCTGTGTACAAAAAAGGAAGGTTTTCTTTTTAAAAATATAATTATATTGTCACATTAAATGGGCACAGCACATTCATTGATAAGAGATTTAAACAAAGAGTATTAGATATTATATTTCCTATGTAAATATTAAACAGAGATTTATTTCTTTAGAAAATTAAAAGCAAATGAGAACATTTTCTATGTCCTAAGTACTTTAAGCCAAAAAATTGAATATGAGTAACATATGCAATAAAATAGTATGTTCATTTCTAACTTCAATATTCCCAGAAAATACTACACATTTTAATACTCATTACTCTTGAATGAATTATAAATCAGTTGATATAATTTAAAAATGCCTTCACCTGCATGTTTAAAAACACATTAAACATAATCTAAATCACACTTTTTAATACTGGTTTTCCATTCAACTTGAATTCAGAAGCATTAGGAATTCACTCATTTTCTGTTATTTCCTTTTTTCAAACCTCTTATGCACATTGATTGTAAACAAATATTTTTAAACGTAGAGAAGGAAACAATTTTGCATATAGAGCACAGATTTGTGATAGATTTTATAAAAAATGTTTATTGAAATAAACAGACATGCAAACATCAAGAGTGCCGTCTCTCATCCTCTTTATCCATCATCCAATTTATACTGTCAATCGTGGTGACCATACCAAATACTCTTACCACCTTAGTCATTTTTCATTTGTCTGGAAAAGGCACAGGGGACAATACTGTAAGGAACCAATACTCCTGTACATCACATTTCCTGTTTGTACATTTAATGCTGTTAATATTTCAGTAGTTGTGGTACTAGGGTCAAACTGAAAAGTTTATATATTAATTATGAAGATTGAGATTGACAGTCAATGAGAAAGAAAAATAGGAGAGAGAAAGAGAAAGAGAGAGAGAGGAGGGGAGGGGAGGGGAGGGGATCCTTTCCTCTCTCTCTCTCAAATCAATAAAAACAATCCTCAGGTGAGGGAAGGGAAGGGAAGGGAAGGGAAGGGAAGGGAAGGGAAGGGAAATTCCCTTTTTAAGAATTGACAGCTGGCAAGAAAAGAGTACATTAGTCCTACAACCATAGGAAGCACAGTAACTAAATTCTGCCAACAACCAAAGACTTGGTATGAGGACTTGAACCCCAGATGGGAATGGATGGGATTGCAGCACAGGTTAACACTTTGATTTTAGCCTCAGGAGACTGAGAAGAGAACCTTGCTAACTCATTCCTGGATTCTGTCCTACAGAGCTCAGAAAAGTGAACAGCTTTCTTTGTGGTGCTGAACTAGAAGAATCTATCCTTAGAAGTGACTCAAAAATCTCCAGTCTAAGATCACTTTCTTTGCCTCATAAGCAAAAGGAGAAAAAGTGAATAGCGTATAATGCATGATATGGAATCTGGTGTCTATGAATATTTACTTCTTATGAAGATATCTTTGTGTCTTCATTTATATTTCTTTTATGTTTCTGTTTCTGCTTAAAAATGTGGTGTTGTGTGTGTGTGTGTGTGTGTGTGAGTGTACACGTTTTCCTTCATTTATAATTTTTTATTACATTTTTCAATGCAACTTATAAGGAGATGAGGCTCCAAACTGCCTGTCTAATCTAATAATAGAAAAACAGGGTAATTGACCATACCTTCGCTACGCCTCCCATTGGCTAATCAGCAAGATATGCAAAACAAAGATGGCAGTTAATTTGCATATGCAGCTCCAGACAGAGCCGCGAAGGCGCTGAAGGCGGCTCCAGCCGAGCGAAGACCTGGGTGCCGGGTGCTGGAGAAAAATCAGTGCCGGCAGCTAGGGGAAGGGAAGGCCCATTGCACAAATCTTTTCGTGCAACAGGCCTCTAGTTATTAATATAGAGCCAACAATTTTTTAAGACTCTAGGAGTTTCAAATGAACAAAAATGGAATCTGCAGTAGGCATGAACAAGTCTTCCCAGTAACATTACATTTAAAAATATTATAATGATATTTAAATATTATTGTAATATTACATTAAATGTTATTTTTACCTCTGTTTGGCCAGAAAATAGGGATCACTGAGATAAAAAGATGGTTTAGAGGATTTCATTATCACATCTTCCTACCAATAGCATTTTTGCTGAATGTGATTTTTCAGTCAGGTGAAAACTAAATGTGACATAATTTTCTCTCTCCCTTGCATATCTGTTTCTCTTTTCACAGAAGCTAGCAAATAGTTTCAGTCTACCTTTTCTATTTCTCCCTATTTCTTTCTAAAGATACAAAATTTGTCTCTCATTTTTTTCCTTCTTAACCTCAAAAGTTATAGTCTTTTAGCAGACCTCACTGAAGAAAAGAAAGAACTTCAGTGAGGTCTCTCCTAAGGACTTTCAAAATTAACACTCATTTTTTCAGGGTTGATTGGTTATAAAAATATATCTTCTCTGTCAGATAGGTAATTGATACTTACAAAATTTTGGTTTAAATGAATAAGTGAATAATAATGATTAAATTTTATTGACTACTTACTATAGTTTTATACATGTTAACTACTTTAATCCTGGTAATGATTCAGAATGCTATTATTACTATTATTTTATAGCATACTGAAGTTCCCAGTAGACCCTAAATTTAATTATTACGGCAGGAATTTATAACCATCAGTTAACTTTTATTCCAAGCTTTTATACATTAATATATAGATGGATTAATATATTCTAAAATTACAATTTCAATTGGCTTGTTCTAAAAAGATTTCTGCTTCTCATATCTTGCAATTCCAGAAAAGTTATGTGGACATTCTAGCACATTTTCATTTATACCACAGCTAGCCACTTAGGAATTTCCCTGGGTTATTTTCTCACTACAGACAATTTTAAGAATAAAGTTAAAATGAACCATTTCCCATTGGAAATTTTTCTTTAATTAGAAGCAAAAAGTACTACAATGGTTCAGTGTTTTTCCTGCCCCTTCCAAGTCTTGAATTTCCCTTCATCTCCTTAGTCCTTTCCTATATTTAATTCAATTCAAATCCTTTCATATGACATTGTAATTATTACTTTATGATCTTTGCTCTAAAAACGACTTTGCATTATACCAGAAGATTAAAAAGAAAAAAAAGAAAAATGTACAGTCATTCAGTAGATGGACACCGTATCATTCCAGTAATCAGTGTATTAAAAGTCCCTACAGGCTCATTAAGGTATCGGGCTATACTGGCTCCAGACCTGCCATTGTGCATTTTGGTTCAATAATGATTATGCACATGTAATTGATTGAGAATATACCAGACTCATAATTCACATTGTAAGTGGGTAAAATACAATAAATGTATACAAATAGACTATAATTACAACCCACTTCAATACAATGGATTTGATAAACTTCTTTATAAGTTATAAATATTTTAACAAGCTTACAAATGACTCTGCCTCCAGTTTTATCAAAGAAAATACAACTGGAGGCAGAGCAGTTAATGTGGGCACCAACTCCTTTGGACGTAAATGAATTCATCTCACCTGACTGTGTGGTCTCAGGATGGCTTAAAAGAACTCTCCTTAAAGACTCCTGTTGTAGAATTGCAATCATTTGTTGTGCTGTTATTTATTGCAGTACAATGTGGCGAACACATCCATTCCCTGAAATAACACTGTCCTCAACTTTACACACTTAAAATTGTCTTTCTATTTTTCAAAAATTTTCTACAAATATAACATATTTTTTACTTACTCATGGATTAGGAATTTATATGAATTATAATTCATAAAACATTAACAACCTTATCAATTACTTTAAACAGCAATTGAAGTTATTTTTCTTAATTGCCAATGAGTCAAAATATACTGGCAAGTACTAAATTCATTTTCCCTTTGTTACATGTGAAAATAAATTTTCTTTGAATAAAATATAAGAAAACTTCATTTTAATAAGGGGTAAGAGTAATAAATTACCAGAGAGCCTCCATCACGTATGTCTGTGGGTAATTACATCTTAAAATGTGTGTCTGATATCAAAATTCAGACTTTTAGGGGTAGAAGTATAAAGTGTGTTTTTCATATGCCCTTATGGTAAACTCACTTTTTGAAGAGTTCTATCTATTTATACATATAAATTCATAAAAATTAAATGTAAAATAGTTATAATTATTTTATATAACATATTATACATTTATATATAAAATCTAAACACATTTATATGAACATATATAAGTACATTTATATAATAATAGTTAATAACATAATAATAATTTTTCTCAATAGAATAACTTAAACAGTTAGCAATATGCTTGTTTCACTTTGGCTAACAGAATGTCAAATGTTTATGAATCTAAATTATAGCTGCAAAATCCCTTTTGCCAAATAATGTAACATAATGATAGCAGTGACATCCTATCATATTCATAGATTCCCCACATTCAATGGGATTCTACAAGTTGTATACACCAGGGGAATATAATCTTGTGGGCCATCTTACAATTCTGCCTACCACACAGGTAGACAAAAGATGCTCATTATCTGTAAAAATTGTAGACAGCATAATATTGTATGTGTAGGCACAATTGATGGATTAAAATAGTTCAGATATTTTCTGATATGCTTTATTACGTTCTAAAAATAAATATTTTATTATTATACAAATACTCATGAATATTAATTTTAAATTATTGACCATGACATCTATTCTATTTAGTTAAGTTTTCTGCTGATATACTAGTAAACAGGTCCTCTTTTTATTCTTTAAGAAAAACTTGAATGGAAGACTTCTTAATGCAAAACATCTCTTCCTCCAAGGATATTGTAAGAGACTAAATTAATAATAATTCACATACAGTTATATTGATTTTTCCCCTAAAGTTAAGATGTGAAAGTCTTTTTCCAGTATGGGGCAGAAGGCAGGAATGAGTTGAAAAAATGTCAGAAGAGAGGAATCAGAGAAAGAAGGCGTTACTCTCTTTATGACTAAAATATTTTATTATGAACACGTAATCAAATGCAGATATAAAAATGCTACCCTAGCCCTAGCCTGTTTGGCTCAGAGGATAGAGCGTTGGCCTGTGGACTGAAGGGTCTCAAGTTTGATTCAGGTCAAGGGCACATGCCCGGTTGCACTCTGGATCCCTGATTGGGGGGCATGCAGGAAGCAGCTGATCAATGATTCTCTCTCTTCTCTCTCTCTCTTTCTGAAATCAGTAAAAAAATAAATGCTACCCTAAGTAAAATTATACATTATTGTTAGCTTTTTCAAAATACAACTAAAATCCAGAGAGAATCAAGTATGCGCTTTAATCTAAATGCCATTTCAGTTGTATTCCAAAAACTGAAGATGATAAACGGGATTAAGAGTAATGTTAAAAATGATACATTTTCTGGTCAGTTAAGTTGTTTTCTGACACATTTCCTTAGTCCTTTTCTATTAAAAACAAACAAACAAACAAAAAAGCCCAAGCCAGTGGCTTTAATTGGGCCTGTAATGGGGCAAGTTCTAGTCCCTCCTCTGACCCAGTGTCTGCCACCAAGGAGGAAGTCCGAGTGGAAGCAGGGTGATGATGCTGATGCTGTTTGTAATGCTGTGGGCAGAATCAGACTGCTTCCCCTGCTAACCCACATGTCCCTTCACATGGGCAACTGTAGCCCAATTAGAGGAAACATCTCTTTGCTTCTTTTGATTTTCTCATTTTTATTTTGTGCTTATATGATTGTGGGTATATGTGGTTATATATATTTATTGACTTTTTTATTTGTTTACTGATTCCTACTACCCTTTCTTCAACTGTTGGGGTTTTTTGGGGGGTGCAGGAATAGAGAGAAAATGATGTCATCATACCATAAAATATAACCACAATTTAAAAATAGCTATTGCTCTTTATAACCGTTACTGAATGTGCAAAATATTTCTTCGATATTCACTCACTTTCTCTCCCTCTCTCTATATAAATTCCTTCTGTTTGACATATGTATGTGTATACAGATTATACCTAAACAGATACATGCTAAATAATTATAAACTTTGACAACAAAAATGGAACATCCAAATCAGTCACAGGATAATGGCACAAAGTACATTATGGATTTATTGATAAATTTAAGAAATATTTATTGAATGATAAATATGTTATAGGTAGTATATTAAGCATTAGGGATAAAATCATAAACAAGACCTACTCCCTGTCCATAAAGGCCTAAAAGCATTCTAGTGGAGAATATAGTCACGTTAACCTTGAATATAAACATGAAATCCTCAGGAGTAATTCCCAGTTCGAGGGTCAGTTCTGTAATATGGAAACACACAGGAGGCAATTTCATCTTAAGGGAAAGTCAGAGATAGGCTTCTAGATTAAATGAGTAAGAACTGATATCTGTGATGTTTTAGACCTTTCAAAAATATAAAAAAAAATACAATTATCATTAGCATATATCCTCGGTTTAAATTGCAAATTTAAAAACTTAAGCAGATGATTTCCCCAATGTATTAAAATAACTCCTCTTGTTGGCAGGTATATTCAAGGTATGTGAGTGTATATATTTGTACTCTTTGATTCTCCATATTACTTGATTAAAGTAGAGCGGTGAGTCATATACTGTGAAGTCACCACACTCAAGCACTGGAACTGTGTAAAAACTGTGAAAAAACACACAGTTGGTGAACAGTTACAGGTCAGGAAAGGGTGAAGGCCTTGAGGCTGTTCTGCTAGTCTTCACATCTTTGAGGGTGGCAGTGTCTTTGATCTGCCTTCCTTTTAAACAAGGAAACCTGGGAATATCAGGAATAGTCATTTGATCTGTTTATTGTGAGGCAGGTAGTCCTCTAGCTGCCACCCTCAGACATGCTGTGCTCTCCCTACTGGCTAAACCCTGCGCTTTTATGCTGGAGAAAAACCAGGCTTCCAGTCACATAGACAGATGAAGAAAGGGCTGATGAATTAGGTTGGCGATTGGAGTGGCAGCCAGGCTGCATGATCTAACTGTGCCCTCTGCACAGGGACAGGTGGTCGCAGGGGCGGTGGAGCAGCTAAATGTGTAGGCGCATTCATAGTGTGAGAGCAAGAGGCTTCTGCTGCTAAGAGGAAGGGTGTCTATATAAGGTGGACACCAGACTCTCCTGAGTTAAAGGGCAAGGCTTAGCCCTAATGTGCAATGAATGGTGAACACAGAGTGAGACACAAGCAGAGGCTGAAGCTCAGGTGACTGGCCATGAGGCAGAAGGACGCACGGAATATTCTAATGAAAGCTGCAAAGTGGAGCATGTCACCGAGGAAAGAGCTAGAAGCCTAGGGACTCTCAGTACAGAACAATTGTCCTAGCAGAGACTATGAGGAACCTGCATTACTACAGGTCTTGTGAGACAAGGAGAGAGGGTAATGGAGCTCTTGAACACCTGGGATATTGCAACTGTCAAGATTACTGTAAATGCAGATCTCAGCATACACCCCATAGCCACATTTACATCCATTTAACCATTTATTTTCACACAGACTTAGGTTGACTCCTCATTTTCAAACTGTACATTGAGTACTCCCTATACAAAGATGGCGAAGAAGCAGGCCTTGACCTTTGGGCACTCTCTAGGGAGGGAAAAAGATATGTGAACAAAACAGAGGTTTCTGTCTTAAGTATTTTTAAACTCTACAACTATATTATTAAACTAGTGCCCCGGTGCACAGATTCGTGCACATTGAAAGGAAATTAATTAGAAGGTGGCCGGCAGGGTGGGACTGAGCATTATGGGCCAGACACGTCCTGGAGACAACCTCCCGCAGTCCCTCCCTGGCTGGCTGCACCTGGAGAGGCGCCACAGCTCAAAGGGCATCTGTGGAGTGAGCGGGGTCCTTCTGGCAGGTGGGGTCCCTCAGCCTGGCCTACGGATATCGGGTCAAAACTGGCTCTCTGACATCTCCCAAGGGGTCCCAAATTACAAGAGGGCGGTTCTCAGGTGATGCACCCTGGAAAATCAGGCTCCCGCCTCTCTGGTTTTGGGGTGCATCACCTGAGAACAGCTCCTGCATTGAGTGTCTGCCCCCTAGTGGTAATTGCACATCATAGCTACTGGTCGGACAGCTAGACCATTGCTTAGCCATATATATAGATATATGTTAAACTGGTGCCCTGGTGCACAGATACGTGCACATTGAAAGGAAAATATATATAAATTGTGTGTGTGTGTGTG
>NW_006283768.1:2545942-2559171 GCF_000327345.1 Myotis davidii | reverse complement strand
ACCCAGCATCCCATGTGCGACCCGACCCGGGGCAGCGCCCCAACCCCCAGATTGACCCAGCCATGTGTGTGACCCGGGGCAGCACCCCAAACCCTGGATTGACCCTGCCGTGTGTGCGACCCGGGGAGGTGGGGCAGGCACAGGGGGATTGGGCCTGCCATCTGCCACCCAAGGAGTGGGCCTAAGCCAGCAGGTGGTTATCTCCCGAGGGGTCCCAGACTGTGATAGGGCACAAGTGGGGCTGAGGGACACCCTCCCCAGCCCCCTCCCCCACCAGTGCACAAATTTTTGTGCACTGGGCCTCTAGTATATATATAAAACCCAATATACAAATAGACCGAACAGTGGAACCACGGAACAATTGGTCACTACGATGTGCACTGATCACCAGGGGGCACGAGCAGAACATGGTGGGCATTGGCATTTTATATGATTGATATCCAGTTAAATAAAGGAGCATCTTAATATAATTATTGCTGAACCTTATTGTAAACAGGCTTTCTGAGGAAGGGCAAGATGAAGTACATCAATGTAAATACTTTTATACAAGCTGAAAATATGAGCTTACATAGAAAATTGCATGCCTTATTATTCACTGGGTACCATTTTTATCACATCACAGGAAAGAGTTGGGTATGGGGATGAAGACAAGCATCTCAAATTTGTTACCCAATAAAAGGTGAAGTACATCAATGTAAATACTTTTATACAAGCTGAAAATATGAGCTTACATAGAAAATTGCATGCCTTATTATTCACTGGGTACCATTTTTATCACATCACAGAAAAGAGTTGGGTATGTGGATGAAGACAAGCATCTCAACTTTGTTACCCAATAAAATCTATTTGAAAACTCCTGATACTGAACTCCACCCTCAGGCTCATCTAACAAGCTCTGTACTGGTTTACTTTTAAGGAAAACTATTTGGCGAAGGCCAAGTCATCCTGCTGGGAGGAACTGGGACAACAGGCATCCTTGGCAGGCTGCACAACAATGAATTGGTTCCTAAGGAAATGAAATTGTTACTGTTCGTTTTTGTCATTTACAATTGATTCATGTTCTGCATCTGGCATTTTAATCTTAGCATTTGAGAGCCATTCCATCTTTCTCGGGGACATGGGAATTAGTCAAAGACAGTGAAAGACGACAAGTATTGAGCGCAGCATCATTAAGAGGAGTCTGATTAGAGAAGTTTCTTTCCAGGCCTTTGGAATTGTTATTTGACAATATCCTGTGTGGTATGTGAGAGGCATTTGTTTAGCTAGAAAAGTAAGAGAATATGAAAATATTGCCATTTTAAATCCTTTACTTATGAACATAATCATATGTACTCAAACATTATCTATTAAAAGTGCAACACAGAGTAAAGTTTCACTAATAATACTTCCAAATGTCATAGATGCTTTTCCTAATTTTAAAATTCACATCATTTTGTATTTGAAATGATGCATTGGAATTATTTGTTTGAATTTCTCTTACCAATTGCTGTCTTATTTTCTTATCATGAACATGAAAAAAAGTCCAAACAAGCTTTTTTTTCAACCTGAATCTATTGAGGTTCCCATGTATTCTTTGTGCAAATTGTACAACTAAAATATAATAATAACTATTAAAAATAAATAAAATAATCATTTTCAAAACTTTTATCATTTGCTAGTTTTCTGAATGTGTTAAATGCTCTTTTTCAACCTTGCACAAAATGAGTGAACCTGAAGAGTTCTAATGTTCAAATGAAAAGACGTAACCGGATGCTAAATAATGAAAAAGAAATCCTTTTGCAGCTTTTCTCAGAGAGATGATCCAGGCTTAAAGTGATCCCCAGCGATGGAGAGAACAACGCGGCTACCTGTCTTCCTACGCCTCAGGCACAGAACCACTCCTGGGCCACCTGCAAACTATGTTAAGTGAACAATAAGAATTTTTTATAGTTTTTATTTATTAATATTAGAGAGGGAGAGAGGGAGAGAGAAAGAGAGAGAGATATAGAGAAGAGAGAGAGAGAGAGAGATACTCTAACCAACTGAGGACTAAAGGACAGGAAAATGGCCACAGAAACACTCATGAGGGGAAGAGGACCAGTGTTTTTGAATAGACTCCCAATGTGATCCATCCCTATCCCTATCTCAAGCAACATGGTAGCCCTTAATTTTCATTTCCCAAAAAATGAAGGAATGCATAGGCTTAACTGTGAAAGCTGTCATATTGACACAGTTTAAGGTAGACAATGATTCAAATTCTCTAATGGAATAAAAGGAGATTAAAATACGCAGTCCCTAACGTCCCTTTGAACTCTAAAATATATAAATCATTGTGGTACACTATGATATTCTGTGGGGTTCTCAAAGATGTCCTAGCTCCTCCAAATGTATTGCCTTTCCTTTTCCCCATCCTTTCTGCATAGACTTGGTGGTTCTTTAAGGTAGATCTGTGCCGTCATTTTGGGTAACATGTAGGATGGGTAAAAATGAATAGAGAATATTCAATAGTTTATTTTAGGATCTGCAGTAATTTATATACTAGAAATTAGGTAATCTAATGGTGACAACTATACATAAACTAAGGGCCCAGTGCACGAATTTGTGCACCTTGAAAGGAACTGTGGGCACTGAGGCTGCAGTGGATACAGGGGCAGGTCTCAGCCCATCCTCTGTGCCCTTGCCTGGCCCTTCCCACCGCGGCCCCTGGTACCCTGTCTGCTGGCAGCCCTGCTCCCACTGCCGCCACTCCCAAGCGCTGATGGTGCCGGCCCCACTTGCACCCACTGACAGTGTAGAGCGATTGGGGCTGGCACCAGCAGCAGGTGCGAGTGGTGGCTGCTGCCCCAATCGCCCCTCAGGAGCAGGGAGAGGTGGAGAAGCCCTCAGGAGTAATCAGGGCCAGCAGCTGCCACTCGCTCCCACTAACAGCGCCGAGCGATGGGACCGATGCCGGGCACCAGTAGAGGGTGCAAGTGGTGGCTCCAGCGCCAGCTGTGGGTGCAAGTCGGGCTGGTGCTGGCAGTAGGTATGAGTGGGGCCAGTGTTGGCAGCAGGTGCGAGTGCCAGGTGGAACTGCAGCATGTGGGAGCAAAGAATTTTCAGTAACCACCAGAGGCTTGCGTCGATGACAGCGACCGGCACCATGCTCACCTGCTCCACCATCTCGCCACAGCCAATGCCCACCATGTTCTGCACTCTGCCACCTGCTGCTGACACCCCCATGTTCTGTGAGCACCCCCTGGAGGTCAGTGCACATCAGAGCGACCGGTTGTTCAGTTGTTCCGCATTTTGGTCTATTTGCATATTAGCCTTTTATTATATAGGATGGATCCAAAGAACCAAAGTTTTTTTAAATAAACAATAGTTTGGATCTTTACATTTATTTTCTTTCTAATTTCAGTGCCAGAACTACAAATGAGTGATTTCTCCTTGATCTTCCTCCTTTGGCACCCCTGTGCAGGCCCTGGAACATGTACTCTATCTTCACCCCTGTTTAGGCTTCTCTCAGCCATACTTTGACTATAAAACCTGACTGCCCCATATCTGACCATACACTTCCCAAGGTGCTAATAAGCTAGTCAAGTAAACTGTGTTATTCCCAAGGGCCTATATCTGGGTAACAGCTATAAATGTGTATTTCAACAATAGATATTTACATATAAACTCTTTAACACTGAAAAACTTCAGCCCACATAAAAGGAAAAATATTTTGAAGATCTCTAAATAAGGATAACCGTGACTAAACTAAATCCCTACAAATGACAAGTTAAGATGCTTACATCTTTAGTTTAGTGAATATTTCAGTTAATTCATTTAATAAACTTTCATATAGGTCTATGTTATGTCAAACAATGCCTCAGTGCTAAAGATATTGGCTTGAATAAAACAGGCAAAAATCTTGGTTTTTATGGAACTAAAAATCTAGTAAAGGTAACAGACAGTAAACAAGATATATATTAACTGGAAATCAACCGCTATACTACTACATAACATACTATGTATAAACTACATATGTTGGACAATAAGTGGGAGATAAATTGGGACACTTGTAATTTATACAACAAATGTTTAAAAGTAAAAGTAATAAATTCATTTAATTCTATTTTTCCCATGTAACATTATTGGAAGCAGAGCAAGAAGAACAAAATGTTGGCAGTTTATCTTTAGTTGTTTAAGAAACACATCCCATGCTTTGGAGACATTGATTTATTAATTCTATAGTTATTCAACACCTACTATCCATCAGGTTCTATGCTTGACTTGAATTACAGATACATGGGTGAATAATACACACCCTAATCCTCAAAGGAAACTCATACTATTATACCTTTACAAGCCATTAATAAATCTCATTATGGTCTTAACTTCAGCAACTAGAGACATTTTATTTCTTAATAGGCATGGTGGTTTTAAGACATGTCCACGAGTTCTTTAATGCTGCTCCCTTCAAGAGGTGTAGCTGAACTGCATTCCAATTGGGTGTGGACTGGATCTAACGACTCACTTCTAATGAACAGAACAAGGTGAGTGTGTGTGGTACAACGTTAGACAGTGGTACAAGATGAATACCAGGTGTGTGTGGTACAACAGTCAGAGGCATGTGGCTTGCGGCTAGCCTTCTTGCTCTCTGTGAGATCCCTTGCTCATTGGAAGCCAGCTCTCATGCTGTGAGGACACTCACACCAAGATGAGAAACTGAGGCCTCCTGCAGACAACCATGTGAGGGAGCCAACTTGGCTGCAGACCCTCCAGCACTAGCCAAGCTTTCACAGTTCTCTGGCCCCTGCTGATAGCTTGACCGCCACCTCCGGGGAGATCCTGAGTCAGGACCAACCAACTAAGCTCCTCCAGGAGACTTATTTTCAGAACCTGTGTAAACATAATAAATGTTTTTGTTTTGAAGCTTCACAATTTGGGGGTAACTTGTTACACAGCAATAAATAACGAATGTAATCAGTTTTGGAAAGTAGAGAAGGCAGAAGATTCCAGGAAATGCAGTCAGTGTGCATGTTTGTGTATAGGTGAGTGTTGTGTGTGTATGTGTATGTGTGTGTGTGTGTGTGTAATAGAGTCACATAAATACCAATTATAGATAAAAAGAGAGAGCAAAAGCATGTCTGAGAGAAAGACAGAGAGAGACAGAGAGCATGAAGAACATCTGCAATATGAATTTGTTTTCTTTTCAGATTTTCCCTTGAATTTACATTCATTGTTCTGTAGCAATATATCTCAAAGTTGCCAAAGTCTTACATAGATTCTAAAGATACGTTTTGAAGAGCCACAACATTATGTAGAAGTTAAATGAAGCCCTGCACTAAGTATTGTCTTCAGGTGGGCCTCTGAAGAAGAGTCGGTATCTTAAAGGGAAGGGAAATTGAGCAAATTTACATGCATCCATTTATCAGTTGAACTTGGACAATGTGGTCAGCAGAGAGTGAGCCACACTGGAAGCACATTACAGCACCTGTGAAGGAGGAAGGAACTGCACTTTTGAATGAGATAGTAACTGAGGAGGAGTAGCTCCCTTGAGTAACTCCAGCGTTGGGGGTTAGAGGAGGGTGATGAAAAATAAAGGGCAAAAAGGAAGGGCCAAGAACAACACTGCAGGGATATTGCCATCATATGCCGTCACTCAGACATGATGATGAACAATGTGAGTACTCAAAACAAAGCAAGGCTATTTCATTAAAGGTTTTCAGATGGGTCAGATATTTATCAAATTTTATGCTTAAAATCATTTATAACTAGGACAAGAAAATAAGCAGCATTCTGGTTTGTTATTTTAGGAAAGTGATAAAGTAAACCCATTTCCAGTAAGTCCAAATTACCTTTATGGTCTATTTGCTTAGATAAGCAGAAATTGCTAATTATGTTATAAATTGCAAGAACCTGCTTTACTAAAAAAAAAGTATGAAATATTTAATTTTTCAACAAGATAGGCTAATGGGGTTGAAAATTTGCTAGTTATCTATCATGACTGTCAGGAAACACTTAAATTATTTTTATCCTTATCAAAGAAAGGAAACAAAGATGGAAACTATTATCCAAATAAAATGAAGTCAAATTAGGGAATTTAGAAATACCCTCCTACAACTTCTTAAATATAAATATAGAAAGAATGGCTGAAACTGAAAACTCGTTTTTTCTGAGTGTCAAGAGAGGGAAGGGACACAGTAAGCCAGTAGTTAGAGGGTGGCGTTAAAAGTAGAACAATTCCGCCCTCCCCCCCTTTGGGAATGTTAATTCTGGTTTGTAATTGGTTAAGTAAAAATAATATACATATGTTATAAATATAGATCAATAAATAATTCAGTGCCTCTGTTAAATCTAAAAAACCTTTAGCTTTGCAGAAAATTGGAATAAGTTAGGGCATATTTTCTGCTTGTTTCTTTAAGAATACAAGCCCAACCTGTTATTTACAATTCTATTCAAAATTTCCAAAGCTTTGGAACTGAAAAGCATAGGTGTGCATCGAAAAATCTACTGAAGGAATAGTAACTTATTTTAAAGACTGAAATGGAAAATATTTTGCAGCTTCCATTTGATGCTTTGCTGTCATAATCTGTCACACATGTGATAGTTAAAAATATTTTTTTCATTCTAAAGTATTTTAATTAAGTCACAAAAGTGTAAATTAAACTCCTATGATGGAGTGTGAGGCTTTCCATTTCACATATTCTCTATGACTTCTACTTTTTACTTAAATTTTCCAAAATATTCTTGCATGAAATAAGTTCCAAAGTATTTAACTTATCTGACTTTAGGCCAAAATCCCTCAGATACGGGGATCCTGAGAGATAGATGACTACTCCCTTGCCAGCTGTGTAACTTCTCAGCCATCGACACAGTGCAGATTTGTGTTTTTGAGGTAATAGTTTTGTCTAATTATTCTCCATATATTTAAATAGCTTATGTCTCCAAAGTGAGGACATGAAGACTAAAGAGTGGAAATCCGAAGTGAATGACTCATTTTATCCTTTGCAGCATCATTTCACTGCAGCCTGTTCCCTGTGCCGAGCCCCATGGTACTCATACAAATTCACCTTTCAATCATCTGTGTGGGTTAATGACACTGAGTAATAGCACATTAGCAAAGTGCCATTCCAGACAGCAGCCAGGCATGCCAAACAGATAATCTGACAATCGTTTCTGATTCATTTTCCACGAACAGAAACACTGTTCAGGCTTATTAACTAGCAAATCTGCATAAGGCACAGCATAGAGCACAGAACCTCCATTAAAAGTAGCAATCTATCTCATTAATGTAATTTACAAGGATATTTGGCCCATTCTATTGTTGTAAAAACCTAAAAAAAAACAAAACTAAAAAAACACAAGCTCCTTTTCAACAAAGCTGTCCTTTATTTGTAGCAAGTTCTTATCATGTCCCTTATGCTTCATTGAAATGAAAAGATCATTGATTTGTTAGTAACAAAACTGTTATTCGAATATCTTATATTTGCTGTCAATATTGCAGAGAATTTAGAATTAAATTATTTTATTCTGAAATTTAATCTGATGATAGATGAAGCCGATGTTAATGAATGCTGAATCCTCTTCTTTTGTGTTTTGGCTTTCTACTCACAAATTGCCTTAAAATTTACCCTTGGAACATATGATCATGGACCTGTTGAACCTCAAATATACGCACTATGATTTGAATAAAAATACACACTTGCCTAAGATTTCTCCCCTATGTCCATTCGTGGTAGTCTGTGGTCCTGTTTTATTTTAACATCTATGAATGGGAAGTTCATCGGTGAATATTGAAGTTCTCACTATATCGCTGAGCAACATGTTCCATCCTTCTCTCCTGAGAGCTTGCTGCTTCTTTGTGCTTTAGGAACAATGTGTTGTATCCTTTCCTCTTTTTTTTTTTTTTTTTCTGGGAAATTTCCCTGTATTTATCTTCAGATTTCGTGATAAGAGCAAATTCCATTTAGAATTCATCTATCTTTTACAATGGTTTAATTTCCTTTCATGTCTTCCTGATGCAACTATAGCTTTATGTTAAATTGAGGTGACCTGTTCTTAAGTATTCAATTTCAAGAAAGCTATCAAAAGATGAATTTTTGTTGGAGAGTGTCACATACAGGCAGATTTTCAAAAGTAGTGCTCAATGCTGAAATTACTCAAGACATATCAAGATCTCCAGTAGTAGTTCCATGTCTAGTATCACTTGCATTGAAAAATTCTACATGAGGGAGACAGTAGCCATGAATGACTTAATTATGTAAGAGTGACGTTAGCACAGAGTCTTGAAATGGCAGAATTCTGGAAGGAAAATGTTTGTCAGGATAATAGTTCCCACCTGACAATCTGTTTCTTTTCAAGGTCCAACTACCTGACATAGATCACAGGGTTTTTCAACCCTGGTAGGCAACAGTCACAAAACACTTTTTCCCCTCAGCCTTCAATTTCCCTGTTGAAGAGAGTGATATTTCATATAATCGCATTCCTTACTTATATCACCTAAACTGTCAATGATAAATTCTTCCTTCAATGGCTTTGCACTTGATATTTTCCTTTCATCAGAAAACATTAGTGTCATTATTTTCCCCACTTTGTTTATATGGCAGAAAAATGTGCTTGTATTTCTCGGAGTTGATTTGCCTTGTGACTGGCCTTGTGCCACAAACTCTAAATAGATAGACAGACAGATAGATAGGTTTATTAGATAGATCTATTAGATAGATAGATAGATAGATAGATGACTAGGAAACCTCTATGGTCAGAATTAATTTGTAATACAATCAAGCTGTCTTTTTGTTTTAATTCTCTGTAAGTCTCATTTGTTTTGTTTTCCTTGTCATTTTAATTGATATCAAAATATTTCAAAACTATATAAAGCTAGAAGTTATGCAGAATAAAAGACATTTTGCATGATCAAAGCATTTAAGATAATTGTCCCTTTAAAGTCACAAAAGGATTTTAAAAATCAGTTTTACTAAGCAAAATGGCTACCCACCTGGGAGTCCCTGGAACTTACTGTTAACCATCTGGGTTAGCAATTCCTATCTCTTAGAAAATTTATTTTTTTTTAAGAATTTCTTGCTTGACTCTGAATCAAAACTATGTCCAGCTTCTTCATTCCCTAAATAGGCAGCAAGATCACTGATGGTACCAAAAAGTTCCCCACTACCTTTTTCAGAGGAATAAAGTGTTTGTAAATGTTCATATAATTATGCCATGCACAACACTTCTAGTCAGATAAACAAATACTTCTGAATGGAAACCATGTGATGCACTGTAATAACCAATGTGGCCCAATTTATTCACCTTTATTAATATTCATTACTTAAGTCAGTTTGTCTAACTTTTTACTTCACACATATCATTTGATCTGATCCATTTCTTGGCCTTTCTTTTTAAACACATCCTTTCTAGAATTAAGAGAACTTCCCTCTGGGCCCATTGCAGATTGCTTCAGTAATGAGCCCTATTTTCAGCTGTTAGTCATGCTCCTTTTCTTCAGATCTCCAATACATGGATTAGCTTCTCGGTAAATATTTCTGTGTGAAAGCAGTTGGTCTCCAGTCTTTGTAAAGTCTTAAAAAGCCTGGCATCTACCATCTCTGCAGGGTACTTTGCAGTTGTCAAAAGAATGCCAGAGTTTGGGGATGAAAGACAGTGAGCTATTTTCTTTACCCCAGAAGATTACAGGTAAAACATTCCACAAATTACACAAAATCTCACAGAACCAAATGGAAAATAATATAACTTTTTCAAACTGCGGTGTCCATTAATTTTGTCTGAGGACATTTCCTTTATTACCTTTTCTGAATTTAAAACTATGAAAACTATATTTTGATATAGTTTCTGAAATGTAATTTCTTCATATGCTGCTAGGAGTCATATATCTCACATTAACCAAAACACAAAAGAGGGGGAAAAAAACAACTAGTAAAAAAATCCAATGTAAAACAAAGATTGCATAGGCTGAAAGCAGCTAATGTAAATGGGCAGGACCCAGACTTAAGAACCAGGTCCAAGTTCCAAATGATTGGTTCATCCTCGCAGTGGGAAGCTGGGCAAGTTTCTCACATCCTCTTTCATAAAATAAGAGTAAGATTTGTCGTGAAGATTTAGCAGCAGCTTATTTATCCTTTGCTTTACATGTATTAATTAACTTGTGTCTCATGACACCAAGTAAGTGCCCAATAAAAGCCAACTATCGTTTGTTACTAAATTGGGAACCGAAAACTCACGTGTATGAAAACAATCCCCAGTACATTTTGGTTTGGGATGACATGTTGCTCAGATCAGATCAAGTCAATGTGATCATGTACATGGTTACTGTTCTGCCAGAGTTCCACTTTACAAAAAACAACACCAGTATTGCTTTGAAGAGGATAAAGATATACAACTATCACGAATAAAAATGATAGTTGTTTAATATTAAGTGATGCATATCAGAGCAGTGAGAAATTTTCTATACTATTCTTGATTAAATCTTCTTAACTCCCTAAGGTATGTACTATTCTTACTCTTAGTTTCAAAATAAGAAAACCAAGGCTGACAGACATTAAGTAACTCCTATGGTCACCCAGGGTTGTTTCACCCAGGTCTGTCTGCCTCCAGAGCCTGTGCCCTTTTCCACAGCCAAGCGTGGGGAAAAGTAATCCGTACAAATTAGGTAGCCTCTTTCTGGGACCAAGAGTAGCACCTAATAAATAGGTTCGTATGCAAATTAATAAGGTAATAAAGTAAAAACAGTGCGTGACACATAGTGCTCAACAGATTTTAACTGTTATTATTGTTGACCAACTATTGTGATTATCACTCGACTTTTTAGCTCAATTCTACCACTCCCCAAACCCAGTACTGAATCCTAAGCCTTTATTCAGTCTCTATACCATGCCCTCTCTATTCTGGCAACCTCCTCTACATTTTAGTTTTTTTTATTTTCAAGTTCTTTCCACCACCCCATTCCTTCTGGATAACATCTCTTCTCTAGTAATCCTTGCTAATGAAGGCTGTGCCTTCTTAGTGCCTCTGTAGTCAACCTTCCTGACTCACAGGACAAGGGTAAGAGACTATCCTGCTTATTTCTCACTATTACTTTCCCCAAGACCTCTCACCAACCTCTCCTCTTCTGGTATCCATAGTACCTGACAAGTACTTTCCGTAATCGGCTAGTGACACACTTCCACCTATTTCAATGGTGCAGGACTCTTCCTCGTCACCATTTAGCCATTCTGTCACCTTTAGGAACAGCAGTGTTGACAGTGACAACCCTTCAAGTATGTTTTGGGTGTTTGCTTCTATTCCACACCATTGTTGTAAATTAAACTGATGTGCACACTTCCCCACAGGCCATTCAGGCAGCTTAAGTTGGTACGAGTGCCTTTTCTTTATGTGATCTGCACTTTTTTATTTAACTCTATTAATAATAGACACAATAGTCTATTATGTACAGAATCTAGGGTCAAGAATTTATGCATATATTCATAAGGGGTTTATTAGACACCTAAGAGTGTGAATGAATTTTTTAACTCATAAGCCCTCCTCCCCCACAGAAATGTAATTTACTTGACCTGGGTGTGATAGTTAATTCTACTAGTAATTGTCTACTTGATTAGGCAAAGGAGCGCCCACATATTCGGTTAAACATTATTTTAAATGCCTCTGTGAGTGTGAGTGTACTTCCGGGCAAGATTAACATGTAAATCAGTAGACTGAATAAAGCAGAGTGCCCTCCCCAATGTGGGTGGGCCTATCCAACCCTTTGAAGGCCTGAACTGAACAAAAATGGCTAAGGGAGAATTTGTTCTCTCTGCCTGTCTTCAAGCTGGGACATGGGTCTTTTCCTGCCTTTACACCAGCCGTGGGCATACTACGGCCCGTGGGCCGGATCCGGCCCTTTTGGAATGAATAAAACTATTGAAAAAAAAAGACCGTACCCTTTTATGTAATGATGTTTACTTTGAATTTATATTAGTTCACACAAACACTCCATCCATGCTTTGTTCCGGCCCTCTGGTCCAGTTTAAGAACCCATTGTGGCCCTCGAGTCAAAAAGTTTGCCCACCCCTGCTTTCCACTCAGACTTGAACTGGAGCTTAGCCCATTAACTCTCAAGCATTCAGATTCAGAATGGAACTTCACTATCAGCATCCCTGGGTCTCCAGCTTGCTGATTGCAGATTGTGGGACTTCTCAGCCTCCATAATCACATGACCCAATTCCTTATAATAAATCACACACACACACACACACACACACACACACACACACACACACACGGTTTCTTTAAAGAACTCTGACATACAATGGGGCTTCAGTCTATTACTTCTGAAATACTTACTACTTTAGGAAATTATTGCCTAAAATACTAATTGTCATGTCCTCAGAAATGAGCAATAAATGTCACCATTTGCATGTATATATGATGGAAAGTGGCTGAGAATTTTCTCAGAAACCACCCTGCGTCTTTTTTCTGCCAGCGCACATCGCCTGCTTGTTTTGCCTCAGATGAAAATACAGGGGGGGCGGGGCGGGGGAGGATGTTAAGATAACCACAATGCCACAATGGAATTCTCTGGAACAGCAGCAGGGAGTCTCAGCAGTTCCCACAAGCCAGTCCTTTGTGAGCACCAGCCCATCACTACCTTGTTTCCAAGACCTCCTGCTAATAGTAAATGTCTTGGTTTTGGTTCTGGTTTGTTAGACTGTCCACTGGCAAAGAACTCCAGTTCCATTCAGGCATAATAAATCATCAGTCTCACACTAGCAAATAATTCACCCAGACTCCCTTCTGTCTTCCCTTTTCTGACTGTTCATCTCCTGTCAAGCGAACTAAAAAGGGTAATCACGTTCATCGTTTTGCAAATATTAAAGTCACATCAGCACTTTTCACATTATCTTTAACTCTTTTTGAGTATTTTAAAAATACTCACTCCTAACTCTACCAATATAAATTTAGCATATGTATAAAAGTGAGTATTTTTCTACGGCCATTCTGTTGGTTAGAAATCTTAAACATAAATTTAAGTTGGTAGAACATGATTTTAGTATAAAAAATATCATCCTGATTAGCTTTCTCACTTTAACCATCAGATAGTCTAATTGTAAGAATAAATAAAATAAAGCTATGAAACAGTTCTATGTATTGTTCTATAGTCTATTATTAATTATTTGGCTCAGAAGCCACCTTAAACAATCACCCCAAATCAGGCCTCTCGCCAAGACCGGTTTGGCTCAGTGGATAGAGCATCGGCCTGCGAACTGGGGGGGCCCCGGGTCGGTTTC
>NW_006283768.1:2538240-2545919 GCF_000327345.1 Myotis davidii | reverse complement strand
TTTTCTCTCATCGATGTTTCTAACTATCTCTCTCCCTTCCTCTCTGTAAAAAATCAATAAAATATATTTTAAAAACAAACAAACAAAAAAAAAAAAAAAACAAATCAGGCCTCTGCTTATCTGTAGGGATCCCTCTCATTGACACAATATCTCAATAGAGTAAATGTACCCCAAGTTTGGCTTTGATACCTCATCTTTATGGTTTTCAATCTGGATCCCTTTAAGCATGGAGCAAGTCCTTATAATTTTAGTCATACTCTTCAAAACAGAGGAAAAATGAAAAGAAAAACAATTAAAAAAACAAAAACCTGGTTGTTAAAGAAGAGTGTATGAGAAACAAGTTAACCATACAGAGGAAATGAGATTCTCAATGCAGTTACTAGGACATCCCATTCATTCATTCATTGATTCACTCATTCATATTCTGACATGTCAGGCACCATTCTAGGTGTTGGGGTTAAAATGATGAGCTAAATGGAATCCTCGCCCTTTTGGTAGGAAGAGACAAGCAGGCAAAACCAATAACCACGCAGACTTATCCGTACGTCAAGGAGTGGCAGGTGCTATGAAGAAAAATAAAAGTGGGCCGTGAAGAAGAGCCTCTCTCACAAGGAAGACGAAAGGAACTGAGGGGTCCGTATGCAGCTTTGTGGTTCACAATACGGGCACTGGTTTTTCTTCTGAGTAAGACAGGGAGACAGTTAGTGATTCCGAGCAGGGTGATATGATCTGACACATAGAAATCATCTTCTCGGTTGCTGTGTTGAGACCGTCCTGCGGCAAGGAAGGGTTTTAACCTCCGATATTAGTGTGAGAGACATGAGTGCTCAGCAGTATCCGGTTCTCTTTCTCTGCCGGGGTGTATAAGAGGCAAAGGGCCCCTCTGCAGGTAGGCGGGGCCACAGGCCTGGTGTTGGACAGTGACCTGTGAGCAGCAGTGAGGTATGTCACTTCTTTGCTTAGGGTTCCAGATTCTCCAGTGCCTTTTTTCCCTTATTGCTTCAGCTGGCGACACTGTGAGGAGCACAGCCTCTGTCAGCCTGGATCCCTGAGGGACTGTAACAAGCTCCCGCCGCCCCTTAATCTTGCCAAAATAAAAGCAGGCATTTTCTGAATTTGGGGGTGTTAAGCCTCTGAGGTTTGGAGATTGGAAGTCATTGTTGCAGAAGCCTACTCTGTTCCGATGAAATCGACTAGTCAGGAGGCTATTACAACTCAGTCCAACAGTGACAGTAGGTTGGACCAACGTGAGAGGAGTGGAGATAAGATTCCAGATAAAATTTGAAGGTAAAACCAAACCATATGACAAATTTCTGTTATCTTTAGAATTACTTTTAACCTGAAAAGAGTTTCTAAATCTGTGTTCTTGGTTCTAAAATGTTTGACAAGTGACAAATATAACCCATCTGAGCAAGCATATGTACTTTCTTTGGACTGGTATTACATATTCCTATAAGTGGTCCCAAAACAAAGGTCATGGTGAATATCTGATATTTATATTTTGTCGTCCTTTCTTTAGTATGATCATATATTTTGAAAAAATATATAAATTTCTATTTAATGGGACACCTTATATTGTTAATTAGATATTCTGGCAACAATTTTCCAGTAAGAAAACATACTGGGTAGTACGAAAGTAGGTTTACAGTTGTGAGTACGTGAGACATAGAGTTTATTCTTGTGTTATTATTTATTAATTATTGCACCGTTTTTCATATAAATAGCTGTAAACCTACTTCTGCTCCACCCTCTATACAAAAAAACCCACCAAAACAATGCACTAAACTGCATTGGGTAGATACCTCAAACTAAGACATAATATGACAATGTCTACTATTATCTATAATAATAAAAGCATAATATGCTAATTAGACCAGACATCCTTCTGGATGTCCTTCCAGACGACCTTCTGGACGAATCCGGGGCTCTGAGGGAAGCCTGGGTCCCGAGTGCTGGAGGGAAGCCAGTGCCCGCAGCTGGGGGAAGGAAGGCCGACTCTTGCACGAATTTTGTGCATCGGGCCTCTAGTAGTGATATAAATGAGTGTCCTTAAAGTTTTGCCTCAAGTTAAATAACAGAAGCTATTTACTTAGCAAACACACAATAAGGAAACAGTGATGTGGTGAGAGCCTGTGCTTTGCATCATGATCAAATACAGAAATCATTGACCTTTTTAAAATCTGCCTACGACACAATGTGAAAGAACCTTATGCGGTCCCAGAGTAAATGAACAGTGTCCTAATATTGTGTAACGTAGCATCCTTCATCACAAATCAGTGAAATATTTCACATTTGCTCTAGGTATTTCACAACATAAGTATTTGAAAACTGAATGATTATTTTACTGATGATTAAGATGATGATCTGAATTTAAAAAGGCAATATATGCAATATGTCTTGATTCTTTTCTTTTTAAAAGGGAAGGGGAAAAGATCTTTTGGTCAAAGCTTGTCATTTATTCTAATTTATATTTTGACACTTAAATCTTAGCTATGGTTTTAAAAGGGTCAAGACTTGCAGGTAGGGTTCTGTAAACTACATTTCTGCTCTACCCAGATGGCCACTTTTAAGAGTAATACTAGTAACGGAATAACCACAGGTTCAATCATGCCTTTAATTATAAAATCTCCTAACACCTTTTCCATTAAGGTTATTGTGATAGTTAAAAAGCATGTTCGATGACATCATATGCTGTTATAAATTCATATTGGAAATAAGTTATAAGAAAACTTTTTTTCTAAAAATATCAAGTTACTTAAGGGTAACTTTTGGCTGAAATATTTTTGTCTGATTTAATTAGCTTTGATTTTAGAAAAACATTATCAGGCTTACCTTTTTAGTTTCTGATTTGTTCAAATTTAAAATGTCAAATATACATAATAGAAAAGAAAATGTATAATTTTATAATTTATAACCATTACAGAAGTTTTTTTTGTTTTGTTTTGTTTTTACTTTAATCTTAGTGTACAATATGTTCCTGAAAATAGTACTTAATCCCCACTGGCAACATCCCCTTTGTTGTAAGCATCATTTTCTAGGCTATTATTTCCTAACCTGTAAGATGCAGGCCTTCACCATCCATCGTCCTTTTCCTCTCTGATATTCTTTGACTCCAAATGTATAATTATAAGATGTATAATTATAAAATGTGTAATTTTATAACTTATAACCATTACAGAAGTTTTTATTATTTTAACCATAGTGTACGTGTTCCTGAAAATATTACATACCCCTGACAATATCGCCTTTGTCTTCGACTATGTTTAAGCATCTTTCCCTCTTTTAAGTAAGTAAAAGATTTGATTGGGGATCCTTTTGGTCTGGCACACTATTTTTTACTTAATATTGAAAAGTATGTGCTTGTTACATAAACAAATAAAGGAATGAATAACCATTTCTAATACCTGAATGAAAGGTTTTATTAAAGGACTGAGGTAGCATATTTTCTATGACTCCATAAATATTTATTCCTATTTTAAAATATGCCCATAAATCTCTAGCACATATTTTGCCACAAGAGATACAAAAAGAAAATGCTATGTAAACACTAAATTCTTGGTACACTTTTAAATATTCAAACATAAAATCACTCAAAGTAAAACATTGCTTTTGGTCTAATTTATTCTATTTAGACAAAGAAACCAGACTGGTTAAATTTATGAGATGGTTAAACGTGCTAGTACTGACTTAGACTATTATAAATACTTACCGTGCCACCAAAATTTGGCATGTAATGAAACGTTTTTCATTTTCAGAAAGAAACTACAAATGTAAAGTGATATATTAGAGAACTGCTTCCTACCACATCCTAGTTATTTTAAATGGAATCTAAATTTGGGGTTTAAATTAGGAGAATACATGCAGCATAATTTAGAACAGGAAGTTTCCCTGGTAACCGTATATAAGTTGGCAAGCAGCACAAGAAACTATAGCCTTAGGTTCTTGTAAAGAAATAGGAAGTATACTTTATGACCTTGAATTCATTGCTGGTTAACTCCTTCCTCCTAGACTATGGCATTATAATTTTTGGTACGTCTTTTTCATTTAAATCAATTGCTTACAAGTAGATGGAAGAAAAACTTAGTAAGTCCCACCCTGTTTTCTTCAACCTTTTTCAGATGTTTCATATTAGGATTAACAATGGTGACAACTTTTCTTCTTTTTTGTGGTTAATACACTTGTCCAATCAATAAAGCAATCTTTAGGCTCCTTCAGTCAAAGTGCAGTGGGCTCAAATGTCTTTTTAAAGCCTCCATTCTGAAAATGTTCTAGAAATAACTACTAGGTTAATGGAAGAAATATTTATGTCAAACATTTCCTTACTGTAATTTCTGTGAACATAAATGTAGGACCTTGAAAAATAATGTAATACTGAATGCAGTATACTGCCACTATTATTCATGATATTATTTGTATTCATAGTAACAATTAAACACAAATACAATGTTCTAAAGAGAAATTTGCATTGACTTACTTGATATAAATGCAAAGGAAAAAAAGACAGGCGAATTATTCTATGTTCACTTCCTAGCAACAATAGTGCAGTTCTTCCTAGTTTGGTTTTAGCAGATTTTTAAAGAAATTATTCTCAAGATCAAACAGCACAATGCTTCCATAGCTCCTGAAGTTAGTTCTTTGTTAAAAGGCACATCTAAAATGTTTTTTTTTTACGTAGCTCTATGTCAGTTCTTTGGTATCTGTGTTTCTTTGCAACCATTACTCTAATTGTTATATATCATTTAAGGAGAAAATGCACGTACAGGCAAATTCTACCATTAACAACAGGAACTCATAACACAAATTAATGGTAGCACATGCCCTTTTGTGGTTAATATAACATTTACAAAAGCTTTTTGTTATCCGTAGCAATATGCTGAAACTTCAGGACCATCTGGAAATAATTCTATTCACAGTCTCAGGAGGAGGCAAGAGTTATTAGCACAGAATATTTCAAATATTTAGATGACTTTAGATAATAATAACGTTAGGTAAAGTAGTAGCTCACACTCACATGGACATGCATGCTCTCCAGCTCTCAGAGGAATCCTCAAAAAATATCAGGGAGAAAAATGAGAATTTGACTAAAGCATGCATTTGGCAGATATGTATTTATTCTCTCATAGGTGAAATTGTATTATCCCCAGAGGGAATGAGCACTTAATGTTGTAATAAAAAGAGAGAATTCAGGAGAAGGAAAGAAGGACGGAAGGAAGGAAGGAAGTCAGGTAGATAAAGGAAGGAAGGAAGGAAGGAAGGAAGGAAGGAAGGAAGGAAGGAAGGAAGGAAGGAAGGAAAGAGGGAAGGAAGGAAGGAAAGGAAAGGAAAGGAGGGAGGGAGGAAGGAAAAGTACTTGTCAAGATCTAAGGTTTTGTGATACCTGTTAAGAAATCATAGGTCATTTGACTTCTGATGAAAGGCATTGCAAGCAGAATAAAAGGCTCTATGACGGGAAGGACATGGGCATTTTTAAGAAACAAAAATGAAGGCAAGTGGAGGTCATTGAGAGGTAGTGAAGTACACTGAGAAAGTAAGGAAAGGGGCTGGATGGAGAAAGTGGTTATGAGGAGAAATCAAGAATTCTGTTATGAACAGCCTATTACAGGCGGATATGTCAAATGCAGCAGGCCCTCTGATAATAACATCTCATTCAGCATCATCCTATATAATAAAAGCCTAATATGCAAATTGTCCCCTCCGGTGGTCATTCAAGGAAGTTCCACCAGGAGACTGGGAGTTCGACTACTCGCTATGATGTGCGCTGACCACAAGGGGGTGGTGCAAACCATGGTGGGCATCTGCAACGCACTGCGACCTCTCAGCAGCTACCTGGGGGAGGGGGTGATGGGATGGAGGTGCAGTGAGAATGTGGGGTGACCCCGAGCTTGCTCTCACTCCCCCTGCTACCCTCCCCTGGGACACCAGCGCTCATGCACAGGGAAGCCCCCACACTCAGGTGCCAGGTGTCTGCAAGGAACCTGCCCTGTACCCACGTGGCCTCTTCCAGGTGAGCCAGGACCACAGGGGCCAGTCGGACTCCCCATGTGTTCATGCAGGAGCCTGTCTGTGAGGCTGGCTTGGAGAGAGCACGCTGCCTGCCCAAGAGGCCCAAGCTGTGCCCTAGGCCAGTGATGACGAACCTATGACACGCGTGTCAGAGGTGACACGCGAACCCTTTTTTTTTGGTTGATTTTTCTTTGTTAAATGGCATTTAAATATATAAAATAAATATCAAAAATATAAGTCTTTGTTTTACTATGGTTGCAAATATCAAAAAATTTCTATATGTGACACGGCACCAGAGTTAAGTTAGGGTTTTTCAAAATGCTGACACGCCGAGCTCAAAAGGTTCACCATCACTGCGCCTAGGGGATGTCCAGTCATGCTCAGCACATCTCCATGCAGGGACTCAGGTGGGTGACTCAGGCGGAAGTATTTTGAATATTTAGATGTTTGGTGATTTTCTTTTGTGACTTAGAAATATGCCTTAGGAACTTAACTCTTATTTCCATCAACTAGCCTCTGGTAAAACTGATTTTGTTCTGTGTCATTTCACTTAAAGGTGCAGTTTCCAAAAAACTATTGATGACATTCAGTAAGGACTTACTGTATGTAGTTGACTATATAACTCTGGATTTCAGGGCGAGGTCAGGGCTGAAATTTGGAATTTAGGAGTCATGAGCATGAAATGTCATGAAACTAAGTGAGATTACTGAAGCAGATCATCAGAGCCAGGGCACATAACACAAACAAATATATGCATATGCAGAGGCCCTAATAAGGTAGACAAAGAGGAGAAAGACCCAGGATGGAGCCAAAGACATCAACTGATAGGATTGTGTAGAAAAAGAAGAGTTAGTAAAGGAGATTGAGAAGGACAGATCTAAGAGGTATACTAGCAGAGATGAAGAGGGAAAAGGAGGGAGAAGACCATTTCATGGCAGGCAGTCAAAAAAAGTATTTTGAGAAGAAGCAAGGGGATGTGTTGGCCAAATTCAAATGATAGCAAGTTATCAAAGTCCTTAGAGAAGTAACTGAAAAAAAGGCATTATAATGTGAAATGCTAATAATTTTGAACTTTACAAGATATTTCTACCAATAAACCTCCTAAAGTTCATGGTAAAACAAGCATTCCAATCCATTTCATTGCTAATCTGAAATGCTGATTCCATTGTGAACGTTTAATTAATATATAAAAGGAGTGCCTACATTGATTCATTCTAATCATTATAAAATAATTAGCATTTTGACTATGACTCAGATTCTGCATGTGTAGATCTGTGAAGTAAAGCATAATTAAAACTTGTATTGGATTCAGCATCTGTGTTTTAGAGAGTGACCTTATTGCCTCAATAAAACCTTACTGAAATGTCAGCATAACCACATATATAAATGGAAAAGAAAATTAGCACCCGATGGTAATCTTTCAGTAGTCTTCCTACTAAGAGGAAATTGTGTTCCTAAGATCATTTATCTGTTTAGTCATATTGATTCTAAGGACATCTAAGACAAAGTCCATTATGTCTCTAAAGTTTTTAATTTGTATTCAAGGATAAATAACAAAATGCTATAAAAGGTAAAATATTCTGTAGATAAAACATGTTTTAAATTGAACAACTATTGAGTTATTATACAGCCAGGCAGACTCATTTCACCTACTAGATCAATTATAGAATATCATT
>NW_006283768.1:2531032-2538200 GCF_000327345.1 Myotis davidii | reverse complement strand
TGCTAGTTGAAAAGACTCTCATGTCAGGAAATTGGGTTAGCCTAATTCCTCAAAGTTTACATCATGGGATAGAGTAGGAACTTAATATATACTTGGTGAATGAATAAGTGAATGGGCAGGCGAAGCATAAAAGTAAGATAGAAGAAATACACAACATTGCTTCCTTTTTAAGGGCTTAATATTAGCAAACAAAACATTTTTCAATGACTGGCCTGTAAAGCATATAGTGTGTGTGTGTGTGCGTGTGTGTGTGTGTGTGTGTGTGTGTGTGTGTCTGTGTGTGTGTGTGTCTGTGTGTGTGTGTGTGTGTGTGTGTGTGTGTTAAGAATTTATATGAAACAAGAAAGGAAACGTGAACACAAATTATTTACCTGGAGACTGACAAAAAAATCACAGACACAAATGGAAAACCTTCCCAGGACAGTAGTGCTTTGCCATTTTAAAAGCGGAAAGGGGAAGCATTTGAAGAAGCGGTCATATAAAAATGACTAGCGGAATTTGGCTTAAATCACTAGATAAGGGTTAATCAGTGGTACTGTTTGGTGAATGTGAAAGCACAAGTAAACGAGATTTGAATCTTTTTGCATTTTTATGAAAGAGCAAAGTGTTTATAATTTAATGGCAGTGTCAAGAGGGAGTGTCTATGTTCAGCCATTCAACTGGCATAACAATAATGCAACTTTTGATTCATTTATAGATTTCAGAAACATTAAATGAGTTACTACTGATGAGATTTTTCAGCTGTTAAAAATATTAATACTTTTTCTCATTAATCATGTTTTCCCAACAGGCATAAATATGATAACACATTGTCTTGACTAGGTTCATAATTTGTCAGAAAAAAAAATCTATTTTTAGAGTATTTAAGGCTTTCAATTCAATTCAAAACCACCAAAATAAAAATTGCCTAATGAAACAAACAAAAAAACCTCTACATTTTATTTCCCAAAATAATATAAAATTAACTGGAATTTTAAAAAAATATACCAAAGAGTTCCCATAGTTTGCTTGGGGTACTAGATAACTTTTCAGATCTTATTGTCATACCCCCTTAAGTATAGCTAGAAGAATTTATTGCTTTTATTAAAGGAAGTGCATGGAGTGCCCCTCACAGATGTACCTGTGTTTAGATCACTTTCCCACATTAAATTGAATATGTAAAGCTTAGACTCGGAAAGCAAATTAGGGGAAGGAAGCGGGGGTGTCTTCTGTTTCTAAGAGGCAATGCTAAAATTAAAACTTATTAAATGAAATCTTAGCTAAAATTAAAACATTTTAAAATCCAATTTAAACTAAAGATGTTCGCATAATGCAGCGGTTCTCAACCTGTGGGTCGTGACACTTTTGGAGGTCGAACGACCCATTCACAGGGGTCGCCTAAGACCATCGGAAAAGACATATATAATTACATATTGTTTTGTGATTAATCACTATGCTTTAATTACGTTCAATTTGTAACAATGAAAATACATCCTGCACATCAGATATTTACATTATGACTCATAATAGTAGCAAAATTACAGTTATGAAGTAGCAACGCAAATAATTTCATGGTTGGGGGTCATCACAACATGAGGAACTGTATTAAAGGGTCGCGGCATTAGGAAGGTTGAGAACCACTGGCATAATGCATTCATATGCTCTCAATGTATAGAAACAATACAATTTTTTAAGTCAATACCTATTATGAAAGTTAATGTCAGTACCCAGAAATAACTCACGATTACTTTTCTTTAAATTTGATTGAAAAAATTAATTGGGGAAAAAAGTTGACTTCATTATAAATTAGAATATTTTTATTTGTATATGTATCATCACCATAAATGGAAATATTTGTAGATTGGATTTATATAGGATATGTCTCAACATGTAATGAAAGTGACCCAGTTACATACACTTGTGTTTATCATTTATACAGGCATTTCTAATTATTTTTAATGTAAATTAGCTAGTCATTAAGCTGGAAAGGCTTTTTCTATTTTTCCCAGATGTCCCATATCCATTTTCATTTTCTTTATTTCAGAGAGGAAATTATTGGTCTCTATTTTTTCTCTGTCTACATAATACCTTATTTTCTAAGCCTAAATTAAAGGAAAACTATAACACATTTCTCACTGCCCTCTCCACAAGCTATTCTTTTTATTATCTGCAACTTTTGTCAGTTTAAGACAGACATATTGTACCAGTGTAGAGGTCAGGTTCTGTTGCTGTGTAGAGGCTGCCTGAAATTGACATGCCAGAAGGGAAAAGAGTGTCAATTTCAAGATCAAATTAAACACTGATTTTTTTCTTGGCATTTCTAGGACCTCTGAGGAAAAGGGAATTGAGATCTACAAAATTATAATAAAGAGATAATAATTGATATGTAGTTATCATAAAGATCACATTAGCTTTGCATATACTATCTCTCTGGACATTCAGAACAATCTCAGTGAGTGAATAATCCATATATTATAGACAGGGAGCAGGGGCTCCAGCAGATTAAGTGGCTGCCCAAGTTCAAACAGCTATTAAATGGCACATGTAGGATTTAAAATCTGGAGTTCTGACTGAAAAGTTCATATTTATTTGGTTGACAATACAGTCGTTCTCATTTTTTAAATTATGAATTTGCTGGAACTCTCTTAATTGACCATGGTAGCAACAACAACATAAAGATCCAAAAAGAGCTGAAACCGGTTTGGCTCAGTGGATAGAGCGTCGGCCTGCAGACTGAAAGGTCCCAGGTGCGATTCCGGTCAAGGGCATGTACCTGGGTTGCGGGCACATCCCCAGTGGGAGATGTGCAGGAGGCAGCTGGTCGATGTTTCTCATCGAAGTTTCTAACTCTCTATCTCTCTCCCTTCCTCTCTGTAAAAAATCAATAAAAAATATATATATAAAAAGATCCAAAAAGAAAGAGAAGCTTTAATCTAAAGCTTTACCAAAGTTCAAGTACATGACAAAGATCTGGGTTCCATGCAACACTCTATTCATATGGAGACAATCAGAAATTATTCAGGGATAAAATATTAATATTAATAGCAACACTTTCATTTGTATATGGCTTTGTACTTTTTAAGGCATTCTGTATACATTATTCTATTTATATTGCAGATAGAAGCAATTCAATACATGTTAGTTAAAAAATGAAAATAAATAATGAAATATTACTACAACTAAAAAATTGAAAATCTGAGGGCTGGGTGATTAGACTATTCTAAAGAAAAACAGTATTGCCCATTTATACATAAATGATCTTGCATAAATCCTTACTTATCAAAACTTAGCAGGAGAGTGGAATCCTCTTTGATAAGTATACTCATTACTTTAAAGCATATTTGGCATTTTCCTGATTTTACAAGTAAGGATTTACTGAGACTAAGAAATCAGGTTTTAACCAAAAGTGCCCAATAATTTTCTATTTTTTCAAACTAATGAGAGACTCAGATTGACCAACAACAAGTATATACGTAACTAATTTAAAATTTATAGTATTGAGTGTAGTTCAAACTGTACCATTCCTGAATAGTGTCATATGCTAGGTATCTGAAGAATACAGGGGAAATATTTATAAGTTGTTTTATTTTAATTAGAAAATTATGGACTTTCCATTCTCAGTCCATTTTTAAACTAACTTAAAATATTTTAAAGTATGCTACTAACAAAGGAATTACTGGATTTATAATAGAAACATTATTTCATACCCAGGAGAACCTTCATTTGATCAAAGGACATAAATGAAAACAGTATTGAGAACAAGTATAAAAATCAATATATATTTATACTTCTTTAAAAGTATAAATCCATATTGACATATGTCATGTATGAGATTTGAGAATATATTAATTCTTTTTTAATATATTTTTATTAACTTCAGAGAAGAAGGGAGAAAGAGAGAGATAGAATCATCGATGTGAGAGAATCATTTATTGGCTGCCTTCTGCATGCCCCCCTCTTGGAATGGAGCCCGCAATCCTGGTGTGTGCCCTTGATGGGAATCAAACCCAGGACCCTTCAGTCCAAGGTTGAAGCTCTATCCACTGAACCAAACCGGCTAGGGCTATATATTAATGAATTCTATGCTTATTTCACACACTCTGTATTATTAATGAATTTCAAGAAAGACCCTGGTTTATTCAACAATTGGGGGTTTATTTTGTGAACACTATGGATCAATCAAGATGCTGGATTCTGAAGGCCATACTCATGTGGAAATCACTAATGAGTTCCTAGGAGCGTAAACAAATTGTAAGACCTAGTGTAATAAGTGGAAACTAATTTTGCAAATGGCACACAGATAAAACAAATAATAATTAATATTCTCCACATACTCATTTATCACTCACCCTATTGATTCTTTTATTATTTAAAAAGAGAAATTTATGAGCCATCCTATACAATAAAAGGCTAATATGCAAATAGACCGAACGGCGGAACAACTGGAACAATCAAACAACGGGTCGCTAAGACGTGTGCTGACCAACAGGGGGTGTGCGCGGAACATGGCAGGCATCGGCCAAGATGAGATGGTGGGGCAGGTGAGCGGGGTTGCCTGTCCAAGGTGGGGCACCTGTTGCTATCACTGGGGAGAGTTTCTAGTGGTTACTGAAAATTCTTTGCTCCCATGCACCGTGTTCCACAGTCCCGCCCGGCACTCATACCTGCTGCTGGTGCCAGCCCCACTCTCATCTGCTGCCGACACCGGAGCCACTTCTCGCACCCACTGCCAGTTCTAGCCCTGCTTGCACCCGCTGCTAGAGCCTGGTGGCAGCCCTGATCGTCCCTCAGGGCTTCATCACTTCCCCCTGCTCCTGAGGGGCGATTGGGGCTGGCAGCCACCTCTTGCTCCCACTGCCAGGGATGGCCCCGCTTGCACCCACTGTTGGCACCAGAGCCACCACTCACACCCACTACCAGCACCAATCCCACTCATACCTGCAGCCGGTGCTGGAGCCACCGTTCGCATCCACTGCTGGCACCTGGCGCGGGTCCCGATTGCTTGGCACCATCAGCAAGTGCTAGCAGCACTGCCAGCTCCAAATGCCTCTGAGGGCTTCTCCACCTCCCCTTGCTCCTGAGGGGCTATCAGGACAGCAGCTGCCGCTCGTACCCGCTGTTGGTGCTGGCACCAATCACTCCATGCCGTCAGCAGGTGTGAGCATGACCGGTGCTGTCAGCTTGTGGGAGCAGTGGCAGCAGGAGCAGGGCTTCCAGCAGAGAGGAGACCAAAGGCCGAGACAGGAAGGGCCGGATGGTGGCACAGGGGATGGGCTGAGACCCATCCCTCTTGCTCACTGCAGCCTTGTGGCCCACAGTTCCTTTCAAGGTACACTGATTCATGCACTGGGCCCCTAGTATAATTATAATGGTACTAAAGAAAGTTTAAGAAGTACAGCAATAAAAAAAACTCAAAAACTACTTCACATGGGACATTTTCAAAGATAGACCACATATTGGGACACAGGCAAAGTCTCTTCAAATTCAAGAAGACTGAAATCATATCAAGCATCTTCTCAGATCACAATGACCTAATATTAGGTATCAACTAAAATGAAAAAAATCAAACACTTGGAGGCTAAATAGCATGTTATTAAGCAATGATTGGGTTACCAAAAAGATCAAAGAAGAAATAAAAATCATCCTGGAAACAAATGAGAATGAGAACACAACAATCCAAAATCTATGAGACACAGTGAAAACAGTCCTGAGAGGGAAGTTCATAGCATTACAGGCCTACCTCAAAAAGAAGGAAGGAAGGAAGGAAGGAAGGAAGGAAGGAAGGAAGGAAGGAAGGAAGAGGTAATAAATTATCTAACTCTACAACTTAAAGAATTAGAAAGAGAGCAACAACAAAAGCCCAGAAAGCAGAAAGAAGGAAATAATAAAGATTGGAACAGAAATAAATGACATAGAGACAAAAAAATATAAAAGATCAATGAGCCAAGAGCTGATTCTTTGAAAGGGTAAGATTGATGAATCTCTAGTCAGGCTGACCAAGAAGCAAAGAGAGAGGACCCAAATAAATAAAATCAGAAATGAAACAGGCAAAATAACAACTGACTCCACAGAAATACAAATGATTGTTAAAAAATACCATGAACAACTATATTCCAACAAACCAGTCAACCTAGAAGAAATGGACATATCCCTAGAAAAATACAACCTTCCAAAACTCAATCAGGAAGAATCAAAAATACTGAATAGTCTGATAACTATGGAGAAAATTGAAGCAGTAATAATAAAAAAAATCTTCCAGCAAACAGAAGCCTGGGCTAGACAGCTTCATGGGGGAGTTTTACCACACATTCAAAGAAGAACTGAAACCTATCCTTCTCGGACTATTCCAAAAAATTCAAGAGGAAAGCATACTTCCAAGGTTTTCCTATGAAACCAGCATTACCATAATCCTAAAGCGAGATAAAAACACTATAAAGAAGGATAATTGCTAATATCCCTGATGAACATGGATGCTAAAATCCTCAACAAAATTCTAGCAAATTGGATCCAGCATCATATTAAAAAGATCATGCATGCAAACACTAGTCAGTAAAAGATGGTATATAACTCTATTAATAGGAAATAAAATGGCTTTAAGGCAAAAAGTACTTCAAAAGATTTGTTTATTATATGAAAACTAGAGGCCTGGGGTATGAAATTGATGCACTGGAGTGGGTTTCCCTCAGTCCAGCCTGCACCCTCTCCAATCTAGAACTGCTGGCCCCAGAGGAATTGGGCCTAAACCAGCAGTCGGACATCCCTCTCACAATCCAGGACTGCTGGCTCCCAACTGCTAGCCTGCCTGATTGCTCCTAACCACTTCTGCCTGCCAGCCTGATCAATGCCTAACTGCTCCCCTACCAGCCTGACTGCTCCCAACTACCCTCTCCTGCAGGCCTGGTTGCCCCCAACTGCCCTCCCCTGAAGGCTTGATTCCTCCCAACTGCCCTCCCCTGAAGGCCTGGTTGCCCCCAAGCTGGCCATGGGGGCGGCCATCTTGTGCGAGGGTGTGATGGTCAACTTCCATATTACCTCTTTATTGTATAGGATAAGGGTCTGATCTCCAAAATTTATAAGGAACTCATACATCTTAACAAAAGGAATATAAACAATCCTATCAAAAAATAGGCAAAGGACCTAAATAGACACTTTTCAAAAAAGGACATGCAGAAGGCCAAAAGTCATATGA
>NW_006283768.1:2530597-2530871 GCF_000327345.1 Myotis davidii | reverse complement strand
AAACTGTGGTACATCTACACAATGGAATACTTAGGTACTCTGAAAAAGAAAGACCTCTTAACTATTCTCAACAGCAAGGATGGACATGGAGAGCATTATGCTAAGTGAAATAAGCCAGCCAGAGAAAAATAAATATCACATGATCTTACTCATTTGTAGAATATTATGAATAACATAAACTGATGAACAAAAATAGATCCAGAGACAGAAAACCATGGAACAGACTGTCAAACCTCAGAGGAAGGCAGGGAAGGTGGAGAGGGGGGAGCCGGGA
>NW_006283768.1:2530226-2530512 GCF_000327345.1 Myotis davidii | reverse complement strand
ATACTTCAAACAATAAAGAATTAAAAAAAAAAACCAAAAAACTACTTTTGTCTTGCATATTTTTCCCAGTCTTTTTAAATATATGCATTTTATTGTAACTTCAATTGTTATTTATTGCCTCACAAGCATTTTATATAGTCTTACATAATTTTATGATAAGCTTTAATAGCTATATAATATTCCAGTCATAATCAAGGTATAACGCGAAGGTCACAATCTTTTAAATGTCATAAACTGTGTTTAGATTTAGATAACTGATTTACCAATTTATTACTCTGTTTTCTTT
>NW_006283768.1:2501029-2530170 GCF_000327345.1 Myotis davidii | reverse complement strand
TACCTTTCAGGCTTTTCAAACATAAAAGGTTATTAATTTATGAAGCAACTATCACTGACACTGGAACTCAGTAGAGAACTAAGAAATGGAAGCTAATGCTTATTATTCTCTGAATACTGTCAAATTAGGTTACAATGTGGGGTAGACAAAAGTAGCTTTACAGTTGTGAGTACGTGAAACAGAGTTTATTCTCATATTATTATTTTTAATTTTGTATTATTTTTCATATGAGCAACTGCAAACCTACTTTTACCTACCCCTGTATTTTGAATCATTATTCCTTTTCTCGGGTCCACTACTTATAATGAACCCTGAGTTTTTTGTTTTTAACCTAAAAGCAGAAATATAGTAATTATTTTGGGGAAAACCAATTATTTAGGAAGCCATAATGATGGGCAAGAGTACTGTGGATGTACTTATAATTAAACGTTTCGCTTTGACTAGTTGACAAGTATATATTACATAAGAAGAAAAACATTATACTCTAAAAATATCAAATGAAATACTACCTGTCAAAGTGCTCTAAAATTTTAAAAGTGTACACAAATCGTAACTAACACTATCCATTAATTATAGGATTTTTTTTTCTTCATTGATTGGTTGTGGCTCAAAATTTTGTCAACTTCCACATATTTGAAAAGAAAGTAGATAATCCTTTCTGTTATATAATTTTATTCCTTCCAAATTATTTTCATATTGAAAATACAATTTTTCTGGGGATGATGTATCATTATAACCAAGTTCAGATTTGATCTTTAAATATTTTATTTTGAAGTTGATTTCTATGAAATAACATTGTAAAGTTCACTGTGGTGGAGCAAGACACAGAAGTATTACTTTAAATGCTGATACTTGGCTATCTTTTACTGCAGGAAATCTATTGTTCTGTTAAAATAAAAATGCACTTTTCTATGCTTGGAGAAGAAAAAGAAGCAAGTTTACATCATTCTCTATTGGTAGAGTGTTTGGGTAATGAAACCTCTTTTCCTGTATGGAAATTGAGGAAAAGGAAAGTTTACCAAGGACCATGTAAAATGCAGTCGCGTGAGGGAAATATTTTCAGTCACAGACTTTTAAAATACACTTCTTATTCTAGGTCAGATCCCATTCATTATGTTGTTTCCAACTTGAAAATCAACAAATCCCAATGGTTCTCAGAGTTCACGGTGGGAGATGGATAGAATAGGTAGACTAAAAAGTCAGCTTCCTACCCTTAGGCAGCTGAGGCCCTTCAGGAGTCTTTGAAGGCCAACAAACCGCTCAACTACTGTCTTTTCTTTATAAATAATTTCCACAGGCTGTGGGGGAAAAGGCTGGACATGGCTTTCCGTGTCCTTGCAGGTCCTTAAGAGCATTCTCAGGTCCTGCTTCTGCGTAAGTGGCTATGACTCCATGGGAAACCCCAGTGATCTCAAGGAGGGTGGCAAGGGCCGGCAGCATAAGGGTTCTCTTGCCTGGAAACCTCATTCCTGTGCACTATTCCTTTAAGCAATCATGAAGGAAAGGTCACCTGACAGCTTTCAAATAACTGATTCACTTAACTACTGACATCGATCTGGGCCTGAGAAGGGAAGTTATGGGGAAATAAAGGGAAGAGCACAATGGTCAACCACAGGAAAACTAAACACCCTTAAGCCTCGTAAAACCTTTTAAAGAGACCAAACACATTCCAATGAGCTCCCTCCCCTCAGTCACAGATGCGTGCCAAGTTGTTACGGTGTCTACACTGATGTTTAGTTAGAAGTTGGTACGTATATGTGTACACATATGGAAAGTGTACATATATGGGGGGGCGGGGAGACACATAGGAGGGAAAGGGCAGCTCTTCACTGTGATTAACAAGAGAAGACAGGGCCCTGTTTCAGAAAGGTTAACAGGCTACATCCTAGGCTACTAAGTGCAGGCCTGGATTTTAGAAAACAGAAGGTACATGAGGATGAATCCCTCCACCCTTTGAAGACTGAATACACCTTTCCTGTCTGGCTCATTAGTCGCTGAAGCACTCTAAAGGTAGTCTGTCAAGCCCGTTCACATGGAGACTTAATACAAATAACATAAACTTTGGAAGTTCATTTTGTTCCTGGAGCCGCCAATCCTTTAACACCTAGTTCACAGAAATGTTGTAATATATCCTTTTAAGTAGAAAATAGATTTAATTTCCATTTTGGTTTCATTCTTGGCACCTCATCATGCCACAAAGAATATTAGTGAGAGGCTCTTTAGTTTCAAAGCAGTTAAAATTTCCCACAAGCCTTATCCTACCCATTTAGTTTCCTCCCAGATAATAAGCTTAAGGAGGACAGGGGCCATATGTGCTTTCCTCACCGTGATAATCCTATTGCTAATAGCGCAATAACTGGCCCACGCTGAGTCCTAAATAAATAAGCCAATAAATGAATGAGTTCCCCAAAACCTATGTCTATCATAGTCACATCAATATTTTTAATTGAATTTATTGGGATGACATTAGGTCACAATACTACACAGGTTTCAAGTGCACAACCGAATAAAACATCATCTGCACACTGCATCAGGCGCCTATCGCCCCAGGAAAAGTCTCCCTTTTTCCTAAACTTTCTACACTTATTTCATTGGTCATATTTCTATGTGTTACTTTTGATTTAGCATAGAAATAATAAAATGAGTATCCTTGATCCAAGGTTCCTCAGCTGAATAAACAACAACTTGCTTTTATTTTTGATTAAGGACAGCCATTACATGTTTTTCCTCAAGCTATTAGTCTGCTAGGAACATGCTGTAATTTATAAGTCCTATCAAAACTTTCCCTTTAATGAAATGAATAGGAAATTAAAGCAGTCAGGCCGAAAGCTCTGTTAGCTAATAGTTTTTAGCATTTTCTTCTTTGAAATACTAGAGAACAATTTTAATTTACTGGTTATTTAAGGAGAGAAAATTCAGTCCCATTGATACCACCTTGATTGGGCTGATGTACATGGTATATTCTCTTTTAGGCCAGCTATGTACTAGAACGTAAAAAATAAATAAATAAACATTCCTACTTTCTAACATTAACAGCTATTGTAAATAGTCCTACATGACCATTAGCAAGTAAACTTCTAGAATAATACTATTTCCTATGTGTTAAATATTTGTAGAATGTACGCAATTGGGGGTTAGTGATAAAACACTGTACTCATGGGCATTGAAAGCATGAAGGGACCTGGAGAGTAGTATGCTAAGCAAAATAAGCCAGTCAGAGAAAGACAAGATCACATGATCACACTCATTTGTGGAACCTAATGAACAAAATAGACTGATGAATAAAATAGATCCAGAGAAATTGAAGCATACAACAGGACTGATGGTCCTAAGCCAGTGGTCGACAAATTCATTAGTGAACAGAGCCAAATATCAACAGTACAACGATTGAAATTTCTTTTGAGAGCCAAATTTTTTAAACTTAAACTATATAGGTAGGTACATTGTTATTAACTTAATTAGGGTACTCATCTAAGCTGCCCTTTGCTAAAAATGTCCTCAATCTGTTTGAGATACGTTGGCTGAGGTTGACCCCTTCCAACTCTCCCATCCACACTCGCCTTGTATACTTGTTTCATCTATCTTTTGTCACCCGCGTGTGATTTGCGGACGTTACTAGCACTAACCACTGTACAATGAGACTGCTGGCTGACTGGCTCACTCAACTCGTGCATGAATCATGCATGCCTCCCCCCACGCTGCATATCCTGCGGCCCGCCTGCGCTGTGTCTCCCGTCACCTGACCGACCGACACCCCCACTTCTTCTAACACCACTTCTTCAAAATAGACTCGCCCAGGCCAAAAACTGACTTCTGTGCATGGGCCATGAAGTTTCAATCGCACTGTACGTGCACGCCCACACGTGGTATTTTGTGGAAGAGTCACACTCAAGGGGCCAAAGAGCCGCATGTGGCTCGTGAGCCGTGGTTTGCCGACCACTGTCCTAAGCCATCAGTCGGACATCCCCCAAGGGCTCCCAGGCTGCAAGAGGGTGCAGGCTGGGCTGAGGGACCCCCCCAAGTGCACAAATTTCGTTCACTAGGCTTCTAGTTTATATATAAATGTATTATTTAGTTAAGAAAAGTTGAATGGAGTTTGCTCCCAAAGAAAGCTAATTATCGCCATTTGCAATGTATTTGTTGTTTTGTCCTATGATTAAGGAACACTTTCATAGCCAAAAGGTCATCTCCAGCATATCAAATAGTAGTATTATTACATGCTAAAGAGTATAGAAATCTTAATCACTGTTGTTAAATTAATAAATCTTTTGACTCTTGTTACTACATATACAACTGAAACAAAGTTAGACGTGAAAAAGCTTTATAATGGATTCTTTTGTCTATTATAATTCATTTTGAGGATTTAGCTTTGAGGCAGTTTTGAATTTCACATCTGATACCTCCTTTGAAAATATTCTCAGTGATGAATGACTTCTTCCATGTAAAACACTTTTTAAAATATATATGTATATTTACCAAAGCTTTTTCCCTCTTATATTAGAAATGTTTATTTCTTGATTGGAAGCCTGTGATGATGCAGTCACAGATAAATACTACTGTAAAAAGAGTTTTATTTTCCCTCAATTTATTAAAATTGTCAAGTAATATTACAAATGAATTGTGCTTTTATGTTGACAAATTAGGCTTCTAAGAAGTGGTCTTTATTAAATTCAAATATGTTCTTTATTAGTTTGAAGAATCCTTATATTTTCAATTTTTACCATGGCTGTGTATTATTAATACTTCATCCTTAGCTTTGACAGAAGTTAATGAGTATTTGAATTTGATATTTTATTAATAAACATATTCCTTCTAGTTTGGCTGGTTGTCTTATTACAATGCCTTTGATTGAGCTCTGATCACCTTATAAAAACTTTGGACTAGAAACTTTGTTAGTTTAATTTTCATATAAATATATTTTGACTTATACATAATTAAAAAGTTACATGACATAATTACTGAACAGTTACATGAAAATGGCTGATGTTCAGCATAAGCTTGACAACCTGTAGATAGCACTGAGTATATGTCAATCACCATTTTTGCCATTATTAACAATGGAAATAAACATTTTCATTTTATGAATTGCTTAAGAAAATTGCTCCCATAATTTCCTTTTAAGGCAAAGCATAAATTGAGCCCAGGTTATTTTAAATATTATAGGGATATAAAATATTACCAGAATCTTTAAACTTTTTGCCTTGCCAATACTCCCACACATCTCCTATCCCAGATTTTTCAAATTATGTTATCTTGGATTCTAACTAGCTTTACAGCCCTTCTTTCTTCATAAAAAAATTCCTTTGCCTTTTATTAAGAATCCCAAAATGTACTCCATATCTTAACTTCTTATTGAGGAAAAACGTTTAATTAATGTCTTCCATTATCTTTATATTTGTAATTATTGGACAATATATCTAACTTTTCCCTTTCTTAACTTTAATAGGTTGACATTCATTTTGATTCTTATTGTAATTTATTGTCTATTAGAGTCATTTGACATTATTCATCTCCCAATGCAATACATTCATTTTTTTCTAATGCTGTTTGGCTGCCATTAGGACACAAACCTTCTGAAAGCAACTGAAGAATAAAAACCAAATGAAATAAAAACCAGAAAATTTATTAAGAGCCACTAAAATAATAGAATATCAGCCATATGATTTATGTGTTTTATTTGATTTCTACTCTTCTTACTTGAGAATATGCAAAACCATCTAACCAACTCTTTAAAAAAAGCATAAAACAGCATGGTCCCCTGTCCTACTGCTCTAAGTTCTTCACTGTTGTCAGACACTTCACACTGTGTCTATTTTCTCCCATGTCATTTTGCTTATCCTCATTGGAAAATTTGTACTGCTAGCCTCAATGCAACAAAGCCACTATAGTTTCAGAGACCTATGCATTTCTCCTCTTTTACCTGAGCCCTTAATTATCACTTCATATCAACATAAGAGGAACTTCGCATTAATGACATTAATCAATCATCACTACTTAATATCACTAAGAATCCTGAAAATCTACTTCCTATAGCTTTCACAATGCATGATTTGATTTTCACTCCATTCACATTATACAGTAGAGAAGACGTCTGTTCTTAAAGCCCCACGGACATTTTCCATGAAATAATCAACATTCAATGGGTGATAATAGAAGATAGTACTTCCTGGTGTTCAGATCCTGGAAAAGGTTTTCCATTTTTCTTGCCTTTGTACACTAGGGCTTTTCCCCTTTCTTATTGCAAACAGCTGAAAAAATTTACCCGCTGCTCAGTTCTGAATATAATCTGAAAACTTTTAGCATTTCTTTAACCTGTCTTCAAATCCTCAGCTGTCCATTTTGGGCACCTATTATTTCCTCTTAACCCCAAGTCTGTGACAAATATATATAAAGAACATAAATGTGTTAAACGAATCATATTTTTGTGAGCCTAACTTCTTAATAGTACTCTTAAAAATAGTATACATTATAATCATGACCCTGGTAGTGAATAATTTAGGTAGTATTTCATTTCTGATTTCATCTATTATTTAGAGTAGAAAATTTATAAAAGGAGTAGAAAATCACACATCACTTCAAGTCTATAAAAATAGTAACAAAATTGAGCTGTGGTTTCAAAAATTACACTCACATATTAGAATAGGTAGTTAAAATTAACTCTTGTGCCGAAATAAAATTAATAGCTCTTTAAAAATGTTTTCTGCAAAGACATTATACATGCATATATGTGTGAATCACTGACTAGTATCTTTGCCTTATGATATAATTGATTCTAATTTAAATTTGGGGGCCATCTATTTTATAATTTTTATGATATTTCCTTTTGACATTTTTTAATTTTTACAATTACTTTTAATAAACATTTCAATATTTTTAAGTATATTTAAATTCAACCAGTCTGAACTCAGAACCTTAGCCTATTTATCTGACTATTCATGGTACTCACTTTAAAAATAATGCCAGATACGGCAGGGAATCAAAGAGAAAAATCAACAAATATTCATTACTTAATTTAAAATTTTTGCTTCCATTTCAATTAGTCCATTATCAAAGTTTGGTTTTAATTATTCATTAGTGGGGAATAACTTATTGATGAAGAACAGTAGCAAACGAACAACTTAAGGCCCTCAAAGTGTTACCACCCTGGTACAGGTCAATAGAACTAGGCAAACAAGAGGCCAATTCAAGAGTTCCTGCCCAATTTCCTTCCACAACCAGGTCTTTATGAGCAAGCAGTCGTGGAAAAGATCCTAAAAAAATAAACTGTGGAAACATTTCAGCAACTTAATTGAGATTTTGCAAGGCTCTCAAAGCCTGCATTGTTGTAGCCCACTCTCATCAAAGACCAGGATTCAGCTTTAGAAATGGTGCTATTCAAACCCTGCTGTATTAGCCATATATCTCAGGAATTTACTTCCTCATTATGCAGTATGCCTTATAAACACATTTTTGTTCTATCATTGGGTGACATAATATTTTAGGCAAGTAAAGCAAATTGGTTTGATCATTCTTATGAAATGTTCTTCCTCAACACATGTCAGATGTAGGTTATGAGAATGATCTCTAAATGAATTTAACACTTACTATGCTATGGGGGGAAATATGTGTCCATATAACTTTATATCTTCTACTGCCCCACAATTTGAAATACATGGAATGCTGAAACAGTAATACCATCGTTTCTGCAAGAAGTAAGAAACTATGTCTTCTGAAAAGATGAGGCGGTAAGGTCACACAGCTTTGATTTTATCTCTGTCTCTGGGGAAGTCCAAGAAAGGATTCAAAGAACACAAGACTGAACTCATTTCAAGGGTGAACAGTAACTCTAAAGTGCTTTATGCTTGGGAGTGCTACCAGAAGACTAGCATATGTGCTGACTTACATCCTTTCTCCTAATATCTGGAAAAAAAAAAAGGGATGAAAAATGTGTTTCATTTATTTATGCCATTCATCTAATTTTTATTTTCATTATAAATTCATTTTAATCCTAACAAGTGGCTGGCTTTATTTTTACAACCTTCCCAGGAAATGTAGACAAAGTAGACAAGATTCTGCTCTATGTAAGTAATAATAAAAATCACCTGAAAGTAAAATCACTAGGTAGTTGTAGGATATTCAACTCTGGACAATAAGTTCAGAGCAACAGTACTATGAGAGTATTTGTATTTAGGATGTTGTTTTTATCTGTTACAGATGAGTAAGTATCATAAATTACTACATTTGATTGATGCCCAATAATGCAGCACATTCCAGTCAAAATATGTCACCAAAAAACCAACACTGCATGATGGGTTTTGCCCCTAGGTGACAGGGATGTAAAACATAATACTCAGTAGTAATTTATCCTGTCACACATTTTAAAGTTGCTATTTCGAATGGTCTTCAATATACATATATATTTAAGCCTAGAATGTTGAATAAGGCTAATTGCTAGAGGGAAGGAAGATCTAACAAAATGACTATGTAGTTGGCCTAGATGGATGATAAATATGAGAAAAATTAATCAGAAACCACTTCACCAATATGGGCCTTTTAAAAATAGCGGTACTGTATAACTAAGAAGAATGAAATAGGATAAAATGCCTGCTAATGTAAATATCAGTGATAATGTCCAGGATACATCTGATTTTCTTCCACAATTGTTATCTCATAATGTCATCCCTCTTTGATTCTGAGGGCCAGCATATTAATAAATATAACACAGAGTATAATCTTGGTGACATAAACAATAAGTGGTGTATGTATATATGTGTATACTTAAAACACATATACATTACAAGATTAGAAATTGTACTCTATACCACCTGAAAATCATTATAATTTTATTTTAAGGTACATGGTAGGAACTGAATACATATTTGAGAACTTAATAAATGTGCTACATTTTTCAGTTTTCAATGTTTTTACTCTCATGAATTTGAGAATATCAAACATACCGGAAGAGACTGGAGCATAATCATTTAAATTTCTTCTCTGATATAATACCATATTGTGCAAATGAACTGACAAATTCAATGGAAGTGAACAACTATTTAAACTGACTAATGAAAATGAGCTAATGATACACCAGTTGATAATTAGGATAGATAAATGACAGCTGGTAACTCTGGAATGACTAAGTTCTTGCTAATGACAGCCAAACAGACCTACCCAATGAAATGACTTAACCCTTTCCTCTCTCATTCTAGTTCTTCTCCTTCCCTCCCTCCCTCCCTCCCTCTCTTCTTCCCTCCTTTCCTCTTTTCCTCCCTCCCTCTAGGTATTCTTTAACAATGTTTACTGTTATCATTACAGATATATTTTTCATCACTTCTGTTTTCTAAAATTCTTAGTTTCCTTCTCTGACTTCTCTTTTTCCTCAAACTTGTAACACCGAGCAGTTCCTAAGACCCCTTTCTCTAACCTCAGCTATTCTTATCTAATACTCGATCTAAAAAACTCACACTATGATGGTGCTGATGACTCCAATTCTCTATGTATACGCATTCTCCCTCCAAATAAACACTCCCCGAATTCTACAATGCTGACATCATTTCCAATTAAAGATCTTTGAAACTCAGACTCATCATTTCCCCTATGACTTTTTTTTCTGCATGAGTTCCTGGTTTGTCAGTGGTTTCATAATCTTTCCCATCATCTTGTTCATAATGCCATAGTCAGCTATAACTGATAGAGGGAACTCCTTCACTCCCTTGGACAAATGTGAAGCCATCCATTAGGTAAAGATATTTAACTCTAATGATTCCTTTTTATAATCTCTAAACTTCAGCTCTTCTTTTTTATTCCCACCACCATCACACTAAGGATGTTAGAATCTCACACTTGTTTTCCTGCAAGAACCTACTGACCAACCAATTTTTCTTCTAGTCTATTTCCTCTTGGATCCTCTTTCTTACAAATCTAGATTAATCTCTTATGCACACTGTCTTTATACCACAGAATAGAGTTTGAGGGCAAACGTTTTGGAATCACACTGCTTGGGAAAGCATGCATGCCAGCTCTTTCACTAGGTTACTAATCTGGTAAAAATATTTGCTATTTTGTTGCCTACCTATTCCCTACCTATAAGAGAGGGTTGTTGAGATAAATAAATGGATTAATACAAATAAAGCACTAGAAAAGTTCTAAGACTAGTACTCAAAAAACGATGGCCATTATTATTATTGCCATTATCATATCCCTCATAGAAAGCTTGTAACAGCTTCCTGTACAACGCGTGATAAAGCCCAAACCCCTCAATCTGGCAATGAGGTTTTGTAGTCTGGCCCCACTTTAATAGCTCAGATTCAATGAGTAGCATTTGCCAATAGGAATTCTCTGGCCAGCCAGGGTGAACTAATCAAACACACTTTTGAAATTATGTTTTCATTTTCGCTGTGACTCATGATGTTCCCCTCTTTGCTTAATGTGTTTCCTTTTCTTTCCATCTTTAACATACTATTCATACTTCAATGCCCTGCTCAAGCTTGTTGATTTTCTGAGAGGATCAACCAGATCAGCATTTCTAGTGGCCCAAAGTTTCCAGAAAAAAAAAAAAAAGGTTCCTCAAATTTGGACAAAGCTGTTTGTTATAATGCATCTTAGAGCTTAAAAAGGCACATTAATATTTAATGGGTTCTGAGAAGTCCTGCATTAAACAGCTCTTTAAAAACACAGTGTTCCAAATTTACTTAAAGATGAAAAAAAAATTTTCCCCTTCTAGAATCTATTAGAAATAAGGATATGAATATTCCAGAGCCAGGGCTAAAACTGAAAATCTTAATTTTTAAACCGGGCTTTATTCACAATATCTCACTATAATCCTAACTTTCAGAAGTGAGTCCAAATTAATCCTGGAGAATTAAAGATGTGGAAAACTTAATTTTTAACCCAGTAAAAATTTCAACATTTGATACCACTGGAATAACAATAGAAAATGTTTTCTCTTGACATATCAATTAAAAACTTTGAATGCCTAGATAAAGACGTTTTAAAGCTTTTTAAAAAAGTAACCATAAACATATCTACCCACATTTTCAGTGTAATTGTTATGTCATATCTGATGGCAGTTAGTAAAAGAAGTATAATCCAATGTTGATTAAAGTTTTGTTTTAAGCTTCCTTATCTATGAATTGATTTCTTGTAGACACTCTTAATCTATAATTCTATGCTCTTTTGCAAACATTTTAGCCTTTGACTCTTAATTTCTGGGCCCCACATTGTAGCTAAAATAATTTCATTTTTATTTCTAATATATAAATTATAAACTGAAACAAAGAAAGGCAAGGAGATGATGGAATAGAAACAAATTAGAGGGAGAGATTTAATACAAATTTGAAGACTGATATGCAATCTTTTATTATTTTTTAAATTTAAATTCTTTATTGTTTAAAGTATTACATAAGTCTCCTTTTCCCCCCATTGACCTCTCCCCAGCCACCCCCACCCCACAACACATGTCCTCACCACCACCACCCCCCATCCGTGTCCATTGGTTATGCACATATGCATGCATACAAGTCCTTTGATTGATCCCTTACCCGCTGACCCCCCCGCCCCCGCCTTCTATCATAGGTTGGACAGTCTGTTCGATGCTTCTATGACTCTGGCTCTATTTTTGTTCATCAGTTTATGTTGTTCATTATATTCCACAAATGAGTGATGATATGCAAGCTTTTAAATAATTATTCAACCACTGCTGCTTACTAAAAATGTACGTACCCTGTTAATTCAATTGAAATAACTGTAATCATATAGACTAAAGATAATTATTTGACAATTAGAGAGTTGTTAGGAGAAAAACACATTCCTCAAAATGTAACTTTTTATAAATGTTCATTTAATTTCATTCTTATTAGATAATTATCTTGATGTTAGAATAGCGGCCCGTTTTTTTCCAAATCATTATTTGCATAACAGTAACCAAACGTAAGCAACAAAAATAATATGAAAAAAACCTAAGTAAATATTAATCAGGCACATTACCATGTAAATTTTCAGTTTTCTATGTAGCTATAAGCAGAATATTCCAAAAGAAGAGTATATTTGCATTTAATGTCGATAATTACAATACTCTGTTCAACATATTTTGTTTTCCACTTGTGAAATACTAGATTCTTGAAAGACAGGACATAATATAAACTGCATATATATTTTATTTAAGGCACAAGAATTGAGAATAAACTTAAAATATAATAAGATAGCAATGTTACATATGAAATATCTGCATGTTCCTTTTATTTTGGGTTTCCCAAATTCTCCATCATATATAATAAAAAATATATATTTTAATAATATATATGTAAGATATATGTATATATATCTCACATATATACATATATATACACATATATTACATATATACATACATATATGTATGTATATATATATGTATATATACCTCTACTATCCATTTGTAAATACTTTTGATTATCTAGTAAATATTTATATTTTAAAAGGCAGGCTACAGTTTTATTTTTCTATTTCATTCAAACAGACCACTAGAGGGCAATGATCTCAGTTATAAGTGAATGGATGTAGGTCCTTAAAATAAATGAGTAGTTATGCCTAATGTTCATTCTTTCTTTTCTCCCTTCCTTTATCCTTTCATTTAAAAACTATTCTTCAGTGCTTACTGTGTGTCTGACGCTGGGATTCAGAATTAAAGAAATCAAATCAAATACTGCCCTCTCTATCCCTGTGTCTCTCTGCATATACACATAGGCATGTACATTTGAAAAAACAAATGGCTTTAGTACATTCCTTTAGTTTTTATTTCTTCATAATTTCTTATATTTATATTTTCAACATAAATGCAGTGTTCTAGAGCAAAATCAGATATTCAGCCTTTACCAGACAAGTTGTGGTACAGAACTTGGGCCTCCCCAACACTGCCGCCAAAGAGCAGCTTTGGTATTAAGTATATTAATAAGTAACATCTATAGCCCAGGGGATGTTCCACAACTCTATCCAAAATTTGCCTCAAAATTTTCCTAACCCATTTTGTCCAGCCTTGATATATAAAGAGAAAAGTGGTTGAGCTGTTGTAAGAGACAATTAAAGTCTTCCTTCCTCAAGTCCCCATGAGTCAGTGCCCTGAGAAACAGGTGGGACGATTTCATAATTTTGTTGGTTATTAAAGGATACTGACACCCTGGGGATATTGATTCTGAAAGACAGAAAGAATAGCTGGAAAGCTCTTTTGGCGACAGAGAAGTTAATGATTTTGTGATTCACCCAAGAGAAACTCCTTACAAGCTTTGATAATTACAGGGCAGCTAGTGCCACTGCCGACCTCATCAGATTAGCTGGAGCTAAGAGATCCATGGTAGAAACTGAACCTAAATACTACAAAGGAGTGATATGCATACATTTTTAAATTGTGTTTGCATGTGTGTGTTTTCTCCAATGAGACCTTGCTTTTAATCCTTGTTGATCTTAAATCCAAAGTACTTTCAAACACGCTTTCATGGCTCGCTAGATACTCCAGACACACTCTGCCAAGCGAGGGGTGGGGGGGGGGATGGAAGCTGCCTCTCTTCCAAATGCCAAAAATGAGTCTCACATACGAGTGTTGTGTTAAATGCTCAACTTCATTAAATTGCACAGGGGGGAAATTCCAAGATACAGAACCTGATAGAGAAATGTTGAAGCACCAGGTCACAATCTACAGTTATTTAGCGAGTGTTTTTTCTCCACTTACTCCTTCAGAAGACATATGCAGAGCTCCTATTCAGGCTCCACGGGTACAGCGGTAACAGATCTGCTCTCCTGTCTACCTTCTAGAGAGAAAGTGCATGGTCCCTGCTAGATGCATAAGATATCCCTTTGAAGGTTTTCCTCTCACATGTGGGGGGAAGACATAGAAATTCAGAACTATGCAAGGGGCAAAAATAGAGAAACATAGAAATGTGTACCAAATATTGAAGCAGAGGTGGACGTTTTCTTCTGAGGAGATGGGGGTGGGGAGTAACATCCTGGGTATGGCCTGGAAGAGGATTTGAGGGAAGAAGATTGCTTTGTCAAGATCATCTTGTTTTGGAAAAAAACTAAGGATGCATAGGAAAATACTAGTTAGACAAAGAGGAGGCAGCATGCCAAGTACTGGGAACCCAGCAGTTTAAGACTATGGCAATACACGTGAAAAATGCAAATAAAAAGGGCTGGAAAAGGAGGCAGGAGGAAGGACTAGAATGTGAAGGGCCCTCATGCCTACAGAGCATTGTGACTTATTTTAGTTGGTAATATGGGACCATTTACGTATTTTAAGCAGAGAGATACCCTTGAACTTAATGATGGAACACATAAAAATTATTTTTTAAATGTAAAAAAGATATGAAAAAATAGTACTTTTGCATTTCACACCCACAAAAATATAAACTGAAGGTCTGAATAATAGGCTGGAGTTCAGCAATTCTTCCTATGTTTATAGATCAGGATATTGACAGAGAAATTGGTTGCAGTATTTTCAACCAAGCACGAGGGATTTCTTATTCACAGTTAGCAGTCATGTATTCCTCTTCTCCAGGAACAATGTAGTAAGGGAACCTTGTCATGGGTCTAAAAAGAGTTAAGGTATAAAAAGCAATGAGAGAACTTCACCTCTCAAAATCTCTGGGCCTTCAGGGCACCCAGGGAAGAAACTTTCATGCAAATAACTGAATGATTTAAGTATATTTAAATTGATATCTGCCTACCCATAAAAAATAAAATCTAAAATTTGCCATTTCTCACATTTTAGTAGGGCTCAGAGATTCTCTACCTAAAATTATAGTTGTTCTGTTAATGATTGTGATAAATTAGATTTTCAACTTATTTTAATGCCAGGTTCCTGGAAACATGCTTAGGTATTTTCTGCTACTGCTTAAACATATTTTTTTAAAGTCCTAGGTTAACTGGTAAGAAATTAGTATAAAAATCCATTTTTTCAGGCGATAAAAGTCATTTCTCAGACGTGTTCGACTATTAACATAGTCAATATTTTTAAAGAAAACAAAATCCTTGATCAGTTAATTAATGTACCTCACAGATGCTGTCTATATGTACTTCAGCCCCAGGCAAAGGTGTCTCTCAGTGTAAAAAAAACCAAACACCTGTTTTCTTGAATGAGGTTAGCATAGCACCTCCACGAGTCGTTTGACACACCTAGTTCTTGTCATGGTGTTTAATATGTAAATCACACTGAATGTCTGAGACTAAAAGCAAAGTGACAGTGACTGCCATTAACCATGGATCACAGCCCAGCATGTAATGCAATTATATGGCAGGACACAACTAATGTGGGCTGCCCTGGTGGGAGAAGGGCGAAAATATTGAATTTTCCTTTGTAATCTATTTACATCTGGAAATGGGGGCATTAGTCAGATTAAAGTTCAGAATGCCAGACGCACACAGGCCCGGTGTGCTAAGTGGTGCCATTCATAATGTGATAAGAAGGTAATGGTTAGAGAAACAAATATATTATGACCCCACTGATTCAGGGGGCAATTTGCTCTTATAAACTTCCATTTCTGTTACACTGTTTCAGGATACAGATGGAAATCTTTTTGAAATGTAAAGATCTGTCAGCATTATTATGTATCAGCACTTCTTTTCCTTTTCTCTCATGAGTAGACAAAGTATATTGAATTTTAATAGTAATTCATAATAATTTTCACCTAGAGTTTAAGCTTAATATATAGTGTCAAGACACATGAACCAAACTATTAAAATGTACATCTCCTCAATTACTTTATTTCTACAGCTGAATATATCAAATTAGAATACACCAAATTTAAGAAACAGGTGAAGTGGGATGGAGGGGCTTCAGGCAACAGCTTTAGAACAGCTTGGGAAATCTCTTTGAGTTTTCCGGGAGTTGGAAAATTCAAACCTAATGATTTTCCTTGGATGCTCATGTATTACCAATAATCATGACAAGCCTCTTAACTTGTTTCTCCCTCTTTCCCAAAGCAGCTTTCTGACAGTACCATTCGTCAGTCTCAGAGACACATCTTCATTTCCCCGACCTTTCACCAGAAGGTATGTATACAAGATAATGGTTCCAAGATTATAGATAGCAAATAATAACTCAAGATCAAATTTATTGTAGGTATGTTTGGTTAGCTGAGGAGTAACTCAACTAACAAAGTATGAATTTATATCTAAAGGCCAATATACTCCAGTTTGCATATCTAAATGAAGAGAACAGAAACATTTTATGCTCTGAATTAAGAACAAACTTGAAGTAAATACACACATTTAAAAATGTGTCTGACCTTAGTATGCTTTGACTAATTTATAAGATTTTATAGTTCTATTGGCCCTTGAAGTGCACTGAAATTCCCTTTTTGCTGGGTTGATTCTTGTCCAATAAGCTCTCTAGAAGCCTTCCTTGGCAATCTCCACAGTTATTACATGTTTCTATAGTTTGCTCTATCTTCCCTTTAAGACACTTATTACAATGGCAGTTCGATAATTATCTAAACCACTCTTCACTGCTTATCTATTACACTGGCCTGTGTGTTCCTTGAGGGTAGGAATCACACATCCGTTATATATTTTTTTAAATATATTTTATTGATTTTTTACAGAGAGGAAGGGAGAGAGACAGAGAGCTAGAAACATCGATGAGAGACATATCGATCAGCTGCCTCCTGCACATCTCCCACCGGGGATGTGCCCGCAACCCAGGTACATGCCCTTGACCGGAATCGAACCTGAGGCCCTTCAGTCCACAAGCCGACGCTCTATCCACTGAGCCAAACCGGTTTCGGCCACATCCATTATATATATTTACACTGAATCTTTAGATACCAGAAAGCTGCCTCACAAGCAGTAGGGATTCAACAAATATTTATCAAATGAATGAATATATGAATAGTGGCTTATTCCTAGATATTTTCCCAATTTAATAATATACTACCTTAAAGGTATTTAATTTCTTGTTTCTGAAATAAGCAATTTTTACACATTAGGTGTATGGTTCTCCCAACTTCTTTAGGCATCTTCCAATTTGCATAGAAAGACTTAAGAGATGTTTACAATATATAAATGACAGAAAAAAAAAACCCTAAGTAACCTTAATAACTAACAATGATTCAAAAATATCCTCAATGATATCTCACTTCCTATGCAATATATCTTTTAACTAGTATACATGTAAACTAATTTACTAATTATAAGCCAATTCCTAATTGTAGTACATTCACAGATCATGCTGCTTTCACATACATCTTCTCAGTAAATTATTACAAGGGTCTTAGGGTAAAATGTTATTATCTATATCTTACCAATGGGAAAACTGAGGTTTAGAACATTAAGGGTCCTGCCCAAGTTAAAATAGCTGGTAGATGTTCCAAACAGAATAGAATCTGTTCAGCTTTCTACTCTGAATGAAATACCAGTGACAGAATTCTAAGAGTATTCCAAATCTTGCCCTTAAAATAATGTATTTGTCTTAGTATCTAGGTTTTCCCTTGTTAGCAGAATAAAATGGATAATTGAAAGCATCTAAAATGTTCCTTTATGATAGACAAAGAAAGAAATATTAAGCATGAATAATGCAGCTAAGTAGCTATAATCATCTACTATGCATAACCAATAGTCAACAGATGTTCAAAACAGATCTAAGGGGGAAAAGACACACTTAAATATCTAGCAGGAATTTTTTAAATAATGCACCTTAAAATAAAGGTCAATTTTTTTCTTTAGAAAAAATCAACCTCAGCAATTCTTACTTTTAAAGATAACATTTTTCTATTTTAGGGCTGTATGATGATTTCAGCCAAGAAAAACTTGGAAGTCTAAAGAGTGTATATAGATGTTGCAAATTTTTTATAAACATTAACTAAACAATCTCTAAATAATGTGGTATTGTGCATATATCTATATCTATCATATATATATATCATATATATATATCATATATATATATGTATATATATATATATGAAGGGCATGTACGTATACACATATTAAATTTTGTATTATAGCTTGTAAACTGTGCCTACAAAGGACAACTCAAATACAAAATTAAGTAACTATAACTACATGCTTTTGGTCTGGCAGAAACATCTTCACTACTTTTTTTCCTCAATGTTATAGTAGCAATATAACACCTACATTTTCCATTATAGTCCCTAAAAGAGGTCAGCTTTAGTCCATCATTTCATTTGAATAAAAAGAAAATGTGATTAAAATTCATATTTGAATAAAATATGGTTTCTTGAACTAATCCCAGAATATAGTTCCTTCACACACAGTGCCAGAACGTAAATTCTGAACCAGAGGTTCTAAATGTTAAGCAAACGAAGACAATATTCACAGACATAGAATATTACACCATTTGAAATATTGTCCGTTCATTCAAGCAAAACATACTAAGCATTGAGCATACAGCGAAGAGTAAAAACACACATGGCCCCGTTTTGATGAAACTGCTGGAGTTGGGCCAATTTTTCAGATTATGAAGATCAAACACCTTCTTTTCAAAGATTTTTGACTGGTGGGCAGTGAAAATTCAAGGACGAGTGTGTGTGAGCACCTGGTGGTGGTCAGCGTCCTGTTCGGAGTGGGCACATGACCTTTAGATGGATGGAATGATAGATTTACAAAATACCCCACTGCTCCCAGGGTGTAGGGTGTTCCTCAGTGCTGTCTCTAAGTCCACTGCCCTTGCAATCAAAGTAACATGCTTATCAACTCGGATACACATTTTTACATCAACATCTGCATCTGCTGTTTATCATCTTTTTTAAAAATTAAATTTATTGGGGTTACATTGGTTAATAAAGTTATATAGGTTTCAGGTATTTAATACATCATCTGCATATTTTATTGTGCGTTCACCACCCCAAGTCAAGTCTCCTTCCATCTCCATTTATCCCCTCCTTGACCCTCTTCTACCTCCCCCGTCTTTACCTCTGGTAATCACAGAGTCTGTGTCTATGAGTTTTTTGGGGTGCTTTTTTATGCTTAATCTCTTCACCTTTTCCATCACCCTCCAACACCACTCCCCTCTGATAGCTGTCAGTTTGTTCTTTGTCTCTTTAAGTGCTGAAGAGCCACGCCACAGAAGGCATCATTTCAACTACACATTTAAAAATCTCTTCTTGAAATGACACTTCCTACATGCCCTAAAGGACTTATAGCGAGTGCCCGGTTACTGTTTTCCCATGATACATACACATAGAGAGCACTGTAAAAGGAGAACTGAACCCCAGTACAGAGGTTTATGAAGCATGAAATAAAAATGGAAGAGCTTAAGAAGGGAAAGCATGTGCTCATGGCTCAGTCACTCACTGATCAGCTTTCTTTTCTCTGAATTGGGACATTACACCTTTTCTCCTTACTGAAAGATGAATTCTGAAGGTTGAATGTAATAACAGATAGACATTCCTTTATAAAACTTAAAGCTATATACAAAACATACTAATAATACAAATGTGAAAGTGTTATTCAAATGCAAGACACTATTATTTTGCTCCTTAAATCTAACTCACAATATCTTGCTTCCTCCAAATACAATTTTTACTTCTTTGAATGCTGCCCTTTCTTCATTTTGTTGTTCATTTATACTTTAATCTATGAATTAAGAGGTTTCTAAGCCCCAATGACCTTATGAAGGAATCAAGCTTATTACATATAAATATATGACTACCTGAGGTAGGATGCTTCGCAAACACAATAAACAGGATAAAGAGGGTGTTATAGCTATATCAACACACACACACACACACACACACACGCACACAACTAAAAACTAAAACACTGCAAAAACTTGAAACAGAATGAAAAAGGAGAACCATAGTAAAGTGCTGCTATACATATGATAAATACAATTTTCAGAATTAAGGTACTAACTCAATAGCACAGAGATATATTGTTCCAGGTTGGGATCATGCTATTTCTGTCCCATACTGGAAATTGAAAATATTTTATGGTCATGAACAGTTGGAATTGAGACAGCATTTAAAAAAAAAAAGGATACCATTAAGAAGGGACATCTGGTCATTTTGGCATGATCACATTTCTGTTACTCAGTGCAAATAAATTCTTTATGAGAATGTGTCATTGATTACATACTCTGCATTTTAGCACTGTTTCTAAACATACTGTAAATTATGTTAAGCAACTCATTGAGTCTCTGATACAGCTTTTTCCCCCCTCAAGCAAAAAGATACTGTTTGCTTCAAAAAGAATAAACTAGTAGACAAACCACATTTATAAACTCTGCAAGTGACGAGAGTGATGTTAAAACATCTGGGACATGTTAGAGACTGCATTAACTCTAATCACGGGTCACATGATGGCAGAATGTTTTTTCTTTAATGAGGAGAAAAAAACTGAGATAGTGAATGTGTTACTCAACATAACCCTGAAGTTCTTGTCCAAGAACTGATAAAGCGCTAGCGAGAAGGCCTTACCCCACCAGATTTCCAGGACTCAGGCCACACAATCTCCTTTATGTTTGGCCTATGTGTCAATGGTGACAGTGTCTGAAAACACCGAGCCCATTTTCTCACTCCAATAAATCACAGGCTACCCAGCACCCAATATTTACATTGAACAAGAAGATGATCCTGTTCCCTTTCTTCTAGCAACACTCCATTTATCTGTTAATTGGCTAACTTAGAGAAGAGGTCGCTACAGACAAGACACCATATACAATGTTAAAATTTTAATCCCATCAACTGTAACATACATGAGAAAACCTGACTTAGAAATTACGCCATGAAACAGAGTGAAAATATTTTTAAATGTTGACTTTAAATATAAACATTTATAGGGAAAACCATATGGAGATCCAACATCAGATACATAAACATGGAGAAAGGCCGAATAAATTAACTACAAGTGCAGTAGCTCACCTTGGAAGAGGTTTCTCATATTCAACATGCACACGAATAATCATCTCACTTCAGAAAGTGCTTTTCAGCCCTTTAGTCTTCAAGAATTGTTTTTGTGTGTTTTTTTTTAGAGGAAAGCAGTCAAACCCACTTTGTGTTTGGTGACTGAGCTCAAAGAATAAGTAAAATAAGACTCTCCCATTGATGAAGACGCTGCTTTCCTAAGATATAAGTTCTTATAAATGAACATTGTGTTTTTAATCCTCACCTGAAGATATGTTTTCCACTGATTTGCAAGAGGAAGGGAGAGGGAGAGAGAAGAAATATCCATATGAGAGAGAAACATCAGCCTCCCATATGCACTCTGACTGGGATCAATCCCGAAACTTGGGTATGTGCCCTGAACAGGAATCGAACCAGGGACCCTGAGGTGCACAGGACAACACTCCAACCAACTGAGCTACACCACCAGAGCTAAACATGTATTTTCAAAACAAGACATAGATGATGCTCAAGTAAAATATATATAATGTAACATTTAAAAATATAATTGCGACACCCAGAGAATATATTAACGTGGCTGTCTTAGTGCTAGAGTATTAGAGAAATTGGTTAGCAGTATTATTTCCAAAAGTGTCTTATTTGAAATTTCTTTTTAAGTTGAGAGAGAACATTTGACTAGAGAAGCAGTTCCCTATTTTCTATGAATCTCACTTTCAGAAATGTTGCTTTAAATTTAAATAAACATTTGGGAAATGTTGCTTCAGGACACAGAGAAAAGGGAATTAAAGATAATTTTATGATGATGCTTGGGTACATTGTTAAGCTATAAGCAGCTGGTTAAGAAAAAAAGTGTAGTAATTGATACCTGAACCACTAAGAAATGGAACTGGGTGTGTGGCTTTAGAGCAATGAGTTTGAATCCCCAAGAGAAGTGAGAATCCATTTGGAGGGAGAAACCAGAGATCTCCCTTCAGGCCATCATACCACCCATCATTCCACAGTGATTAAATGATTTCTCCCCTTTATAGACCGTAAAACAGACTTCAGATTATTTCATCATCAGCACCATCACCATTACTTACACCCACTGACATAAAAAACTGCTTCATTTATTAATTCAGAAAACTTCCACAGAAAAACAAATATAAATACCCCACGTGCGCGCACACACTCTCACACACACACACACACACACACACATTTTCTTTATTAAGCCTTTCCTCCAAGTGCTGACTGAAGCAACATTTTGATTGAAACGCACTGGAGTGATGTACAATCAACCCACCTGCCTAACTGCTTCACAGCAAACACTTTCTGATGTGAATACAAGAGTGGAATTAATTGTGGGAGCATTCATTAAATGTTTTAATTGTCCAAATGCATAAGGGAAACAGAAAGAAGAGACTTTTTATGAATTTCCCAATGCTTCCACTGTCTGCCCTACTTACCTTCAAACCTAAATTGCAAACATAGCTGAAGGTATTTTTGTCTTTCCTAGCTGCAACTGCCTGCATCTCTAATAGAAATGATTTACAAAGAGGTTTTGGAACATGCTGACTTCCTAATGAAGAAGGTCTATTCCCAGAGCAGTCATTAACCGTGATATCACAAGTGCCTGAACCACTGGGAATCATACATACTGTCCCATGAGCAATGCCAAGAGAGAGTCTTCGCCTTTCAAATAAGCTGAAGTACACAGGGTCTCTATCAACCCCCGCAAAATGTTCCTATGCACGAAGAAATTGAAGCTCCAAAAAGGTAAATACTTTCTCAAAGTCACACAGCTTCTTGGGTCTCTAGATACACAACCTAGAACAAGATCTTTAGATCTCTTTACAGATCACACTACTTCCACAAACAGACAACGAAATATATTTCTACATGTATCAATGTTTTGTTCTGTCATTGTTCTAAGATTCTCCAGTTACCCAGTTAAGACAAAAGAATGGGTTTATCTCAAGTAAGATTCAAACCCAAGTCAAGAGTAAACTTCAAGACTTACTTTTTTCATTTTTTTGATGGACTGGCTCATATTTGGTCTAGTTATATTAGTTACTATAAAAAACTCCAAAATTCAGAATGGTGAAAACATGATGGACGTTTATATCTGAACTCTGATATAAATACCTGATCCAAAGAGATTGGGGGAAAATGAGCATTTTTTTCTCTAATTTATTTCTGGCTTAATTTCATATTACTTACTAAATTATACTCCATTTTCTTAGATCATCTACAAATCTGTCCCTGGCTGAATAGCTATTCGTGAAAAATATATTATTGAAGCATTTTATAAAAATTTAGTTTATGTATTTGATTTCCAGATATTAAATTATATGTAAAACAAGGTTTGAAAAAAACCCTATCCATAAAAGAATTAAAAACCCAAACCCCTCATTTCTTCATATATTAGTACCCTACAAATGACCAGGGGCTTTAAATGATCAATTTTGAAAGTGTAGTGCTATTTTTTTTCCAGTAAAAACGGTCAATGCTGGAGGAAAGCCATTCTGAAAGAAGGTATGAAAAGAGTGAAAGCACCCACAAGTGTGAATGAGAAGTGAGGGAGGGATGGAGAGAGGGAAGGAAGAACTGGAAGGAAGCAGGGAGGAGAAAAGGAGAGGGAATAGAAAGGATGGGGGAAAGAAAGGAGGAGGCAAAGATAGAGAGCTTGTACTAAAATTGTAGCAATGTAATCTTCTTTAAAAATTTTTATGGACCGGGAATGGAACCAGCAACCTTTTGGTGCCCTCACAATACCCAACCAACTGAGCCACACCCGCCAGGGCATAACAATTTAATCTTTATGAGAAGATTATTAACATAAAAAATAACCTACAGCCCTAACCAGTTTGGCTTAGTGGATAGAGCGTCGGCCTGCAGACTGAAGGGTCCCAGGTTCGATTCTGGTCAAGGGCATGTACCTTGGTTGCAGGCACATACATCTCCAGTAGGGGGTGTGCAGGAGGCAGCTGATCAATGTTTCTCTCTCATTGATGTTTCTAACTCTCTATCCCTCTCCCTTCTTCTCTGTAAAAAATCAATAAAATATATATTTTTAAAAATAACCTACAAAATATGTAATTTTTTAAGACCGTAGAGAAAGAAAAGTGTTCTATATTTCCAGTCTTTTAAAGTGCAGGATAGGGAGTGGACTGCCAACATCCCAGTGGCTTTTTTTTTTTTTTATCACCACTAACCTTCAGTGCCCAGGGCTACTGCCATCCCCAGAAGAATTCTTAAATCACTCCAGTATTTTAATCTTAGCCTTTTTTTCCTTTTTCTCCTAATAGTGAATCTGTACCTATAATAGAGACTGCTGGGGGAAATTGCATGTATTCCAAGCCATACGTTCTCAGAATTATTCTATTAAAAGATTCCAAAGTCTTCTGGTTTTGAGCTACACCAGGGAGCAGGGCAAAGAACAAGAAATTAATGGCCCCTCATATTTTCAGGCAAATCACAATGCATTTCAACGACATAAGTACCCTGGTACAAAACAGGTAGCCATTGCTTTGTTCCCACCTTAAGGAAACCTACCAAGAAAGGCAGCTCCTAGTTCAGCCAAAGGCAATTCTTTGAAAAAAGGAACAGCTGTGACCCCTTAGCAGCCAATATCACAGCAGCTGGGGGGTGCTTGCACTGGGCCAGTAAAGGAGGTGAGAACAGGGGACCAGCAGCATCCGCTGTAGTCCTGCTCCTTAGAGACCTCCCATCACCTCTCTTCTGACACAAATGATCGTTTCTTCATGTAGAAGAAACAGACGTTAGGGCAGACAAGTTATGATTGTTATTTGGGATAGAATGTGGGCGCGCAACTGATTAGGGGCATAATTTGTGGAAGAATGCATGGGGTGGGGGGGCACAATATCCAAAAACATTACTATACTAGTCTCACTAAACTGAGAATGAGGCAGGGATGCTACTGTATTCAAAATTGAAAGAACAGGATAACTAATAACAAAATATTTTAAATCCTCACCAGAGGATATTTTTCCATTGATTTTTAGAGAGAGTAAAAGACAAAGAGAAATATCAATGTGAGAGAAACACATCGATTGGTTGCCTCTGGGGAGGATCCTGCAACCCAGGTACTTGCCCATGACAGGAATAGAACCTGGGACCCTTTATCCCACAGGACAACGCTTTAGTCACTGAGCCAAACCAGCTAGGGCCAAAATAATTTCAATAATTGCCATTAATATGACATGCAATAAAAGATCAAATGTAAACTTAGAGTCAATTAGATTTCCAATTCCAAATATACAATAAATTAAATTGAAACAGTATTACCTTCAGGATAAATGTCAAAAGTATCAACACCCTAATAAGATTTTTAAAACCCTTAATTTCACCTCTATTAAAGGTATACACATAATTTATTGATTTTTTTTTCCAGAAAGAAAATGAGGGGAACTATATGCCAACCTAAATAGGACCCGACTAAATAAGCAGTTAGAAACTTATTACATCAGAGATGTGATTTAAATTCTAGAAGTTGTCATGGCCCATGCTTAAAATAATCATTAGTTTACATGCCGATTTTGATCAGCGGGCCAAATACCCTGCTCTGTGCAATGTTACCCTTCATCTTCAGGGACATAGTGGTAATTCAAAAAATGTTCAAAAAGCTGAACTGAAATGGATTTGGAAGACTGTACAGATTCATCAATCCAGTGATGGCTGAGCCATCAGGGAGGCCAGAGTGTGAGGGTAAGATTAAGAACTGCAAGTCAGACAGGTTTAGGCCTCAATCCTAGCCCTGAATTTAGCTGTTGGCCTTGGACAAATCACTATAAACAGCAGAGCCTCAGTTTCCTCATCTTCAATACTTCCTTGTGTTGTTCAGAGGAGTTAGAAGAAATAATACATAAATGGCACCTTGCATGTTTTAAGCAACAGGGCCTATTATTGCTGCTGCTGCTGCTGCTGCGAGGTGAGCAACATGCATTTAAGTGTTGGTCACAATCTGGCAGGCAGCTGGCAAAAGTCCACCTGCATGCAAGTTTTCTGTAGCCTGCCTGCCTGAGAAATTTCAAACAAAAAGCGAGATTTCTGGCTTTCCTTGAAAAACTGGAGGCTGTCACCATATTGGGCCCATGCTCCTGCAGTGAGGACCTGAGCCTTGCATGTCAGGCAGGACGGTGCTCTCTGGTTTGTCATAGTCCCTAACAGTGCCCGTCATCCTCCACTCAGCACACCTACTCAGGTAACCTGAGTGGTTCCAGTAGATGGTGACCCTTGAGTTTGCCAAGGAAGAGTAGGGCTCAGAGGCAGGAAATGGAAATTTGCACAGGGCCGTTGAAGAGGCAGTGCTGTGTGGTAGGAAGCAGCAGGATCTTGGAGCCAGGGGCAGGACTTGTCACCCTAGTTCTCCATTAACACCTCTGTGAACTCGGGGCTCTGTAGGGGTCTGTTTCCTCATCTATAAACTAGAGGTACCCGGTAGGTCAGGTTTCTGAACACAAGGCAAGTCAGCTCCCCATCTGGGTTTCAGCTTCTCATGTATTCTTTTTTTGAAAAAGATGCCAAATTACTGGGTCACTGAAGCCTGGCCAACTCACTGAAAGCCCTCTCTCCACATGGCCCTGTCAAAAAAAGAAACATTGCACACAGAGTTGATGGAACACATTTGGAAGCTCAAATGCCAAAAGGAAGTATAATATACATAATAGTAGCAATTTTGAGAATGCCCTTTCCTGTGTCGCTGGCCTTATGCATTAGTTCTAGCTGAGTAAATATAACTATTTCCCCAAGTTTATTCCTCTTCCTAAAATACCAATGGATGCTCAAGTGTTAGTGCTCATTCAGTCTGCTTGATAATTCTTCTTGGGCAAAATCCCAAACTTACCCTCTTATGACTTTGCAGAACTACATTTTAAAATTGAGGTACTTAATCATCATTCATTCTTTCTGTGTTTTTCATTTTATAATTTTTTAATAAAATAACTTGTAATTTCACAAGATGAAAAGGTGCAAAACACACTTAACTCAAAATGTGTCACCAACTTTCTCATCCAAAATAAGTACGTTTGAAAAAAATAACCTTATGTAATCCTCATAACAATGAGCTGAGACTATTTCAAAAACAAAGATATACAGAGCAAATGTAATCTGCTTATGTCCAAGATAATTGTTTGGAAATACTACTCCTTTTCAGTCCAAAAATCCATTTCAGTCCTTACAGTTGGATTTCTACATAATCTGTAGTAGAAATTAACTAAGGCAAGTAAACAAAATGATAGAAGTTTACTCATGGTTTTCTCTGCGTTGTGTTCTTGCTGTTGAGTAGCCACGGGCTGCCCCAAATCAACATGTTAACACAACCTTTCAAAGCAGATGGCCATTTAGTGACAACTCACAGTAGGAGAATGATAACTAACTAGAATGGGAGAGAAAAGAGAACAAAACATATTCTAGTTTTTCAAAATAAATCTTAATGTCTATTACTTAAAAAAAAATCTATTACTGGAAGCAAACTATTTTCTTTTCCACAGCTCATTTTATTAAAAAAAAATCATCTAGGCATCATGAAGAGTGAAGGTACACAGATAAAGCACAGTCTATTATTGGACATGGGCAGGAAAGTAGCTGTTCTGGTTAATCAATTATTCTCTTCAATTTCATGAAAATAAAATAAATTTTCAAAAGTATGGAATAAAGCAGTGATGGCAAACCTTTTGAGCTCGGCGTGTCAGCATTTTGAAAACCCCTAACTTAACTCTGGTGCCGTGTCACATGTAGAAATATTTTGATATTTGCAACCATAGTAAAACAAAGATTTATATTTTTGCTATTTAGTTTATATATTTAAATGCCATTTAACAAAGAAAAATCAACCAAAAAAATGAGTTTGCGTGTCACCTCTGACACTTGTGTCATAGGTTCGCCATCACTGGAATAAAGTATACTTAATTCTAAAACCACTAAGAACATAGCCTAACTTTTTCCATAGCGATTGAAAAGGCATTACAGAATTTTGCAGTCAGTTTCCTAGTAGGGTGATTATTCACCCCATTTTTTCAGGACAATCCCAGATTATGCTTGTTGTCCAGGAATAATTCTTAATAGCTTTCCTTTTCACTCACAAAAATGACCTAATTTGGGCAATAATTATGTGGTCTCCCTACCTCTACTCTAGGTCACTATTATGCATCTAGTTGTCCATTCAACACACTGTAGACAGATATGTAGGTTCAGTGATCCCATTATACTTGATTTTAAAAATGCTCTAAAAAATGTTCGCCATACAAAATACAAACAAATATATTTCTACACAAATTTTAGTCAAGTTAAGGCTAAATTTAGGTTAGTTAGGTAATGAAAAACAAGTTTTAATAAAGAATGGTCAGAAATAATTTAAAGTTACTAAACTAATAATATTAGAACAAATATATTGCTTGCAATAACTATGAAGTTTTACCTTTCTGTCTGACAATCTAAAGCCCAAACTATTTAAATAATCATAATAGAACAATGTTCCAAACACTGTATAATAAATGTATTCAAGTTAAAAACAAAGTTGAATATAGGCCCTAAATGAGCATTTCGTTTTCAAAGTTGAAATAATATTCTCAAAATAAGTCAATGTTGCCCTATGTTGGGGGGTTTCTAAAATGACTCATGTGGATTGGAAATGACCCTAAGGTAGTTATATTACCAACATTACAAACCAACAATAAAACCCCAAAAGAATTATTATTTGTATTAATTCCCTCTTGAATAAAAGTAGCTGAGAGTTCAATTTTAATTTTTTTGGAAAAAAAAGAGTAGCACTGAAGAAAGCAATAATAGGAACCAAAACATGTCTTTGTGATATCCTAAAAAGCATGGCATCATAGCTTTTTAGGGTATAGTTTTGAGTCAAGTGACAATATTAAAAATCAATCTAAGAACTCTACAAATAAATGAAAATATATAAAATAAAATGACAAATATTGACTAAATTCAACTTAAACAATGTGGTCAATTTCAATTCTAAATATTTTAGTAACCAATAATAAAACAAACATTAATATGCAACATATATCAGTATTTTCCAAATTTTACACTACTTGTCATATTTTTCTTGCCTCTTACAGTTTTATACCACTTACTTAATAAATAGTATTTATTGAGAAATAATAGTTAACTCACTTTTAATCACAGGGGTATACGACTGAAAATTGGGGCTTCTGATTAGTATTACACTGAGTTAATACTGTTCAATTTTTTTTAAAAATATTCTTTAGTAAAGATTGTTATTTGTTAAGCTTTGCAACCTTAAGATTTGAAATACTGGAGTTCTCAGCCTCTGTAACTTCATGGTCTTCAACTCTGTAATCTATAGCAGAG
>NW_006283768.1:2498496-2500796 GCF_000327345.1 Myotis davidii | reverse complement strand
GTGCCATGGGGGTTGAAAATCACTGGTCCATAGAGTTATCAATATTAATATATATATTTTATATACATAATAAAGCATTCATGATTATTTTTATTTATTATTATTTTTTAAATTTATTTCTATTGAGTTCTCAGCCTCTGTAACTTCATGGTCTTCAACTCTGTAATCTATAGCAGAGATTTTCAACCAGTATGTCATAGCACACTGGCATGCTGCAAGAATTTTTAGAACATGCAATACCTGACTATTTAGTCAGTAGCACTGACCTAATTTCCTTTATATTGTCAAATGAAAAAATTACAACAGCTAACACAACAATAGCCATCTGGTGTGAATGAATCAAAATTATACCTAATTTTCTTGTCTTTTGGCAAAAAATAGATATTTGGTGTGCAGCAGAATTTTAGTAATTAGTTTGTGTGTGCCATGGGTTGAAAATAGAAAAGCTCTGATCTAAGGTAATCTTTAATTTATGCTTAATTAACACATAAGTCCACTTTTAGTGAGCCCTCCTTCCCAGCCCCCATTTATATGCAAGAATTTCAGCTGTAAGCCAGTAAGACAGATTATTTTTATTTATTATTATTTTTTAAATTTATTTCTATTGTTGAAAGTAATACAGATGTCCCCTTTTTTCCCATTGATGCCCCTCCATCCCATTCCTGTTCCCTCCCCAGCCCTACACCCTACTTCTGTCTGTGTCCATGGGTTATGCATATATGCATATAAGTTCTTTGGTTGATTTTCAGATTGGTGGGTCAAACGAGAAACATAGCATTTGTTAAAAGTTATCGATACTTCATTTGAGAGAACGCAGGATGATTTTCTTATTAATCTAAAATATAAAGTTTCTTTACAGGTGTGCTTGAATACAATGAGTTCAGGAACTTTTAATAAGATCCTACCATGTGCATTACTATGACACTAAACTGCAAAATCACGTCACACTCTTTTCCCATATTCTTCCCACATCTTTATTTTCACATTTCTGAAACTGGAAAATACAAGAACTTCAGAAATATTCATTGGCATTCCAGATACTGTTTACCCTAGCAATACTTTTAGTTTCTCCAAATGACAAAAGGCATAAGAAACATTTAAAAAAACCTTTATTAAAGGAGAGTAAGAAGTAAGAATACTACAGCTCTAAAAAGTATTACTTTCAAATTTAAAATTAATATTTATTAATTATCTATCTATCTTTTCCAACATTTGTGAACAATGTTAGGCAAAACATTCCTGTGTTTTGAAATTATAATCTAAGTTTTGGAATTATCCATATAGATCCCTCAACCCTTACAATTTAAAGTGACCCGAATAATTTCAGTTAATTATAGAAATTTTTACAATTGACTTTGAAGTAGTTCTATAGGGTGCTTATGCTTAACTCTGCCCACTTTCCCACCCATGGAGATTCATGCAACAGGTCCACCCTCCACTTCATACATCCTTTAGCCTGAAGTTTAGAGAGAAGGGGGAATATCTAACATAGCAATCCTCTACTTTCAAGCACTGACGTCATTTTGCAAACATCAGACCACTAAGGAGACCATTACTCAAAATCCAAACAAGTTTTAAAACATGTAAAACTGTATTTAGAAGGAGACAACAAACCTGTACAACTTGACAAACTCAAACTGCTGCTGAGAGATGCGGTAACGTCTGGCCTAAAGTAGCTTAGCTACAGCGTATGTCATAAAACAGCTAAATTTGGATTGGAGACTCATTTTGCACTTACCCAGCATAACGTAGCCCTGGGAGAGCAAAGGCGAAGAGCGACTGAAGAAATCAGAGACCAGGTCTCTGTAACTCCTCACTTCACAGCAAAGAGCTGTTAATGGGAGAAAGCCGGAGGGCAGAATTGCTCTCAGAATGGAAAGGTGGAGAAAATGGGAAGAGGTGGAGAATGGAATCCTCCTGGCTATCACAAAACAATGCCAGTGGCCTTTACGTTAAGTGATTGCAGTGCTTTATACCTTTCTCAAAACTGGCTGAAGAGTGTACCCCTGCCAAAAGTTCTAACCCCAGATCACATTTACCTCTCCTTCAACCTCTTTCGAAATATTTTCATTTATTCTTATGTCAATTTCCATCTTGAAGCTTTATATATTGTATCTGTAATAGTTCATTTTCTTAAGGTGATTTTAAGTTTTTTACAGACAAGCACAAGAAGCTATACTATTCTACCTCATTTATCTCTATGGGATTCAGAAATTAATACTTCCCGAACTGAACTGACCTCAGCTGTACTGAATTATTTTCTCCATGGCAAAAGTTAAACAGAACTGTGGTTTGAAAGA
>NW_006283768.1:2495164-2498444 GCF_000327345.1 Myotis davidii | reverse complement strand
ACCTCTCCTTACCCATGTGTTTTTTGGATAATTCTTGAATCTCTCTTCCATATTTGGTGTCCACTTTGAAGAAAGACTGAGACCCTCCACAACTTACATATGTATTTGTAGATGGAGCTATCTTAAGCATAATGTGTCAAGCTTGACTTAAGTGTATTTTATCTACGGAGATCTTTTCCTTAGCATTTTTGAGGGCTGGTCTGTCCTGGTAAATTTCCAGAATAAATCTTGAGTCTTCCTTTGAGTAGGGCAAGATCTTGACATACAACTACTATGAGAGCTAAAGGCGTGTCTGGCATGAGCGGTGGATGACCGACTTCTCCACTTGTTTTCATAGTAATAGTTATATGGTTAGACTTAGGCAGGAAGACAAATATTCCCCAAAATACGTGCTAAGCACATCTGAGGATGAACGGGGTCATACAGATGTAGCGCAACTCCTCTCCCCATTAGATGGTATTCCAGTTCATGAGATTCATTCATCCCACAACATTAAAAACAGCCAAAGTGTATGCTTACTTGGAAAAAAAAAGAAAGAGAAAATTAACCATTTTAAAATGTAAAAGACTACCCAGGCAATTACATTTTCGTTTTGTTGATTTTCTTTAGTCTGTCTATGCCTTATATAATAGCATTTCCTGTAAGTTAGTGTAAACCCCAGCCCTTGGTGTATACATTAAGGTGAAAGAAAAATCTATATATGTAAAGCCCAGTGACCATTACAGTGGAAAGACCAGAACAACTAGTGGCCATGATAGGCAACGCAGCAGCCAACCAGCCTGACCGGCTGGATCAGCCTCCCACAAACTCACGCAGCTCCACTCCTAGCCTCCCTGCACCTGATTGGCTCCCCCACCTGCTGGGAGCACAAACTGTGCTGTGGGCACCCCTTCTGAGGGGAGACGCCTGCCAGGTATAGAGAAGGTATACAGAAGGCACTCAGCAAGGAGTCCCGCACAGGTTGTGTTTGCACCTTCATGCTGTCCCCCCTCTCCCCCACTGCAATGAGGAAGGAAGCCTGATTCAGGAACACCCCGTGCTGACCATCAACACAGGAACACCCTCTGATCACCATCATGTCCCGCAGACGCCTGAATCCACCTCCAGATGCTATAGACCCAGAGCGAGAAGGTCAGGACTGAGACGGAGGCCAGGGAAAAGCTGGGCCACGGATGGCTGTTCTGTGTTTGCTGCCCGACCCTGCTCCCGGCCCCCTCCGCCCTTGGACAGAGGCCTGTGAGTGAGTGAAGAACTGTGGCTGCGGCTGTGGCTGCGGCTGTGGCTGTGCCTGTGGCTGTGGCTGTGGCTGCGCCTGTGGCTCAGCTCGGCCTCCTGCCCTCTTGGATAAGCAGGAAACATATTTACGTGCCAGAATCTAAAACCCTCTTTATCAGTAATAGCGCACATAATGCAAGACCCACATGTGTTTCTAAACAGGACTCTGGCTGCTGCAAACCCAGATTGAAGGTGTGCTCTCCGCCGAGGAGGCTGCAAAGGCTGCTGCTCTCTCCAACAAATGCAACCTGGAGCGGTTTAAAGGGAAAAGGAGATAAAAATAAAACCAAATAGCAACAAGCTCTGAAGCCACTGCCGATGCCACCAAACCCTTCGCGGTGCTGGTGGTGGTGATGCCAGAGCCCATCTCCCCATGCCCAGGGCTCAAACAACCAAACTGCTGACACTTGCCAGGTCGCCTGGCACGGGCCTCATCTAAGGGGACACTTTCAACCTCCTGCCACCTCCTGGAGGCGGGTGGGCTTGCGGATGGAGGCTTCAGTGTTAAAGCAACCCTGCAGGTGTAGCACAGACATGCGTGGGCTTTTTGATGAGAGAAAACCTATACCATCCCTTCACAAATGTATTTTTCACTGTTCTGAGATCAGGCTCCCAGCCTTGGCAACTCTCAAATAGGCCCGAGCATTCCATTCGCCCAATGCAAAGACTGACCTGGGTTTCACCGAGACAGAACCCTAGGCCCCAGCAGACATGATCTTTCAAAAGGCAGGTCACCTGGCTGCAGGTCCTTGCTCTTCGTCACTTTGAATATTTCTTGCCACGCCCTTCTCTACCCAGCAAAGCTCATTGAGAATTGAAGGCCAGATAAAGAGCTTCACAGACAAGAAAACGGTAAAGGAATTCATCGCCCCAATCGGGGATGAGGCTGGCTGGGCAACCTCCTGTGTCCCCTCCCCCAAGCTGGCCCAAGGTCCTGATCCAGCAGCCTCAGGACCCCATCTGTGCACAAATTTGTGCACCAGGCCTCTAGTATTAAAATAATAGTGCACTATCAAAACAACTTAGCTAAGTGTATTCTTTTTTTTTTAAATATATTTTATTGATTTTTTACAGAGAGGAAGGGATAGAGATAGAGAGTTAGAAACATCGATGAGAGAGGAACATCGATCAGCTGCCTCCTGCACATCTCCCACTGGGGATGTGCCCGCAACCCAGGTATATGCCCCCGACCGGAATCGAACCTGGGACCCCTCAGTCCGCAGGCCGACGCTCTATCCACTGAGCCAAACCGGTTTCGGCAGCTAAGTGTATTCTTAAAGTAGACCTTGTATTTTGTAAATCCATGTTTAACATTTCTTTTATAACTTGATTCGAGGTTTTTATTGTAAACACTTTACTGTATGGATCATTATTATTTCTCCGTACCACTTAGAAAAGATGATGATATTTTATTTATTTTAGAAAAAGGTGAAAATTGAAAAATGGTATCACTGGAGGGTGAAATTTTATGCAACAATGAACAAATACCTAATAAATTAATATGCAGTAAATTAGTAAAATTTAAAATGTGTATGGAAGTTTTGGGTTCCATTAAATACAGAATTTGTTTTGTTTCCCTTCTTCAACTTAAAAGTTATAACAGAGAATACTAACTTATATAACTGAAATCAAAACTTTTGGTCATATGTGATAATGAAATCATTGATTTGGTGTCCTTTGAAGCCATGAAAATTCATTTTAGAAAAAAAACTAATTTTTCCATTCATTCAATTTGTTCATGTGATACTCATTAAAATAAAGAGCAGAGCTGTTGATTACACAATAAATACACCTTTTAACAACTAGAAATTATTTAATGTTGCTAAATCACCTTTTTCTAAAAATGGAGTCGTGTCTTGTTTCAGACTTCAATTCTTGATAATGGTTAGGCATGTGGAGAATGTGGTTCATGTGCATAAAAGGAATTTATTACATTTACTTCTGTTTACAAAGAAATATTCTTTTAATACTGTTCTCAAGCCAGTTTTTATTTTGATGTTTTTTG
>NW_006283768.1:2490174-2495120 GCF_000327345.1 Myotis davidii | reverse complement strand
CTTTCCCTAAGTAATATTTGCCCCTTTAAACATCTCTCTGGCATTCCATTATGGGCACCTGCTGCCCATAATTACAGGTCTGTCTCCTAACCACTTCCTCTGCTTTATGTCAAGGCAAGATTGAGGCTGCATGATTACAAACAACTACCAGTTAAAGACCACCACATAGCTCTTGGTGGTAATTATTCAGGGCAAGTTGGGTCTGTGTTTACTGACAAAAAAGATGCAGTTACTTGTTATAATTTCCTCTTTGCTGGCAGTGTAGCATAATCCATAATTTATTTTGGTCACCTTAAAAGTACCGATGAAAATATCTGATTCAATAATGCTTTGTAATGACATATTTCACTATGCTATTTCCTAGTCTAAAAAACAAAAATCATGCCCGAAGATAACATAGGCTGTGGTCTTAGCAAAAATAATATTTCAGACAATGGTCAATTATAGGGAAACAACTGAGTTTAACATGTGCTCCAAATGGACGTATTGTTCTTGACTCCGGGTTCCTCTGTCTCCACCACCACAAACTCCTGCCCCCCAACCTTATATTCAGAACAACTTAGTTAAGTGTATTCTTAAAGTAGATCTTGTATTTTGATGATATTTTATTTCTTTTAGGAAAAGGTGAAAATGTTTGTGTCCCCAGATTCATATGTTGAAACCCTAATGCCCTAATATGATGCTATTAGGAGATGGGACTTTGGGAGAGTCTTGATCATTAGGGTGGAGCCTTGATGAATGGGATTAGTGTTCTTGTGAAAGAGGTCCCATAGAGAACCCTTGCCCCTACCACAGAGAGAAGGGGTTGTCTATGTACCAGGGAGTTACCCACATGACCATGCTGGTGCCTTGCTTTCTGACTCCCAGCCTCCAGAACTATGAGAAATAAATGTATGTTGTTTTTAAGTTACCTAGTCTGTGATATTTTGTTCTAACAGCCTGACTAGACTAAGACACATACCCTGCCAAAGGCTTGTTTAGAGTGGAGAGAACTAAGAAGAAATACTCTGCAGAGCAATTCTGGATGTAATAATAATCTATATAAAACAGAATTTCATCCACCAGTAGAAACTCCATTTATTTTAGCACTATTACATGCTAGAATTCTACACCTGAAAACGGGAAAGGTTCTCTGAGGACTATCAACGGGTACTGGTTTGACTTGGAGACGCTTTAAACTCTTGATTCTGTGTTTAGGAAACTTGACCAAACTAGTTAGAGTCCAACTGTGCTCATATTGCTTACCCATCAATTGTCTGAGCTTCATCTCCTTCAACTGCAAAAGAATGCCAGTTCTTCATTACTTAAAAGCCCCAAATTACAGGGTAGACAACCTGAAGTGGATTTCTGAAGGAGATGTAAGGTGATCGGCCTTTTAGACAGAATCTAAGAGATGGTGAACTTTCATTCCTGAGACTTTCTTCATGGCCCACCTACAACTTCCTATTCAGCTCACTCTGTCCAGTAGCTCTCAAAAAAAGATGAAGAAGAGAACCTGGAAAGTTCGCACTAACTCCACCACCACCATGACAAGTCCCAAGTCCCTGGAAGATATGTTATTCATGCATGAACACAATCTGCATTCATCCAACATCATTCAAAAGATCTACATCACATGCTGACTGTGTGTGTCCAGCAGCTTGTCACGTTCTGTTCTAGAGATACTATGATGAACATGGTTCCTGCCCTCCTCATACTGACATGCTAGCTGGGGACAGAGGGAAGAGAAAAGAGTATCACCACTGCTTGGCAAAGGTAGCCTTATGAAGGAATGAAAGTGTAAACTAGATCATAAGGACAAGACGGAAGGGAAGGCAGCCAGCAGGAAGGGATGGAATGTTAGGAAGGAACACTTGTTCACAGCGAATGGGTAGGCTGCCATGCTCACTTGCTAACAGCTGGCCAAAATCCTGAAGCACGTCCTCGCCTAAGGCTGCACTGGAGCAACCTGTGTAAGATCTGGTGGAGGTGCCCGGACTGAGGAGACTATAACCTCAACGAACCGAGGAATGGAATTAGAGGCCTAAGAACAAATATCACTGTCAGCCAAGTTGGCTGTTAACTCAGAAAGCCAAGTTAACAAAGTTAGATCTGATTCTCGATGCAACAGAGAGAGACATCAAAGGGTTTTAAGCAAAAGCGCTCTATGATGTCATCCATTCGGGTTTGCCTGGCGGATCCTCTTCTGTGGAGGATGGAGAGTGGGGCCAGGCAGGAAGCAGGAAGAACCTTCTTCAGAGATCCATTTGGGAGAAATGGACATATTTGAAACATATTTAGGTAATACATGTCATCTTTTCTAAGAGAACGTCATTAAAGGGTTGAATATGTTTAAATGTTGCAAACAAAATTATGTGAGACTATGAAATAATTTAATTTTTGTTTGTTTGAACAACTTGGCTTTCTAAAATTGCTCCCCTCCCTTCTTAAGAAAATAATAAGCAATGAATATTGGCACAAATAAATATTGTTCGTATCAATGAAAAACACACAAAAACCTCAGTAATCAGACAACAGAACTGTATAAGATAGTTCAATGTCCAGAAAAAATGAACTTTTAAGAAGCTTATCTTTATTAAGACAAAAACAAGAAAAAAAAAACAGGTATAGCCTAGAAGAAGGGGTTATAAATAGTCTCATCTTTTTAGTGGTTGTGGTTTTTTTCCCCTTTGGAAATCTTCAAAGAAAACTACTACAAACCAAATGTTATACACAGCATAAAACCCCAAATAAGCATTTTAATCAATCATTAAAATGATTGTAAGTTGCTTCTGTTGGGTTCTTTAAACAGACTAAGATCTTATAAAGATAAGAGGGTTTATAATGATGGAGGGACTAAACCACACTGCTGATTCCAGAGTTCTTATTAATTTTGCCTTTACAGAGTGGGATGTTTCCTACAGCGCTGCTCTTGGGGAGCTAGGGGAGGAGGGCTGGAGTTAAAAACTTAAAGAGTGTTACACTTGCTCTTCAGACAAAGAAAATTACAAAGGAGTCAGTGTTCAATGGGCCAATTAAAAGTGTTTCCTGCCTGGGTATTATTTTTTTGTGGTGAGTGAGTTATCCTTGTTTATTTAGTTACTGCATCTACTACATTCTGTTGGCTAAAGAATGTAATAAATGTAGTAATTAAATAAATAAGCATCTATTGTATTATTTTGGGTTACAAATGTTTGGGGTTATGTTCTTCTATTATGTTGACACATTTTGAGAGAAAAAGTTATGTTTTGTCTACATTGTACATTTACAATGAAAAATTTTAAAGAACAAAAGGACAAAAATGATTGATTATGTGAAGTCACAGTGAACTGAACTTTTTAAAAAAAATATTTTTTATTTATTCTTTACAAAGAGGAAGGAGGAGGGAGGGATAGAGAATTAGAAACATCAATGAGAGAGAAACATCCATCAGCTGCCTCCTGCACACCCCCCACAGAGGATGTGCCCACAACCAAGGTACATGCCCTTGACCGGAATCGAACCTGGGACCTTTCAGTTCACAGGCCAACGCTCTATCCACTGAGCCAAACCGGTTAGGGCATGAACTGAACTTTATAACACTGAATATTGTCTGCAGCTAAAAGCATTTTCTATGCCTGTTTTCTTTTTCAAAATAAAGTTGTTATTTAAGCAACGATACACTTTCCTTTTATAAATACACGTTGGAAAACATTTTGCAAGCAGAACTATGATCTCTGAATATTTTCCCCTTTTCATTTTTACATATCATAAATAATACCTGTGAGCCTGTGCAAAGTAGAGAGTCCAGCACAGTTTGTTCATAAACTAATCCATTAGAAAAATACTTTATTAAATGCAGTACACGTCAGTCACAACACATATGTTTAACAGTTTGGTATCTAATTTCCCTTTTTGCCTACATTTTAATATGGCCCTTATATATTTAACAATGCTGCTCTTGCTTAGAAATAGCAGTTTAATAAATTTTGTGTCTATCCTAGGATCAGTAAATGCTTAAATGTGTTAAAATTTCTGATATAAGTCAAGAAGTTTGTCTCTCTTCCTCTAGAAAGAATTTAACATTAACAAAAAGTAAATAATTTGCTAATTTTTTTTTATTCTTTTAACTTATATTTGTCTTTGCGAGTATAGCCAAAGTATAGGGGAAAAAAGTATAAACTGATTTTTTCCATTGACATTTATTAGGTACTACTTTTAACAGAATATATTCTAGATTCAAAATCTGGCAAAGAAAAAAAATGATCAGATCTGCATACATACATACATACATACATCTAATATATTTTTACTTCCATAACAGCCAAGAAAAGGGAAATGTTAAACTTCCAAAAATAAAAAAAATGAGAGGTCCTGGCAGGATAGCTCAGTTGGTTAGTGCATCATCCAGATATGGCAAGTTTTCTGATTCGAACCTTGATCAGGGCAAATACAACAGACCAATGAATGCATAAATAAGTGTAACAACAAATCAATGTTTCTCTCTCTCTTTCTTTCCCTCTCACTCTCTCTCTCTTCCTACCCCTTCTTCTCTCCAAAAAAGGAAAAGAAACCCAACCCCATTCACTATTCTAAAGAGTCATGATAATCCCACTATGAAATGGATATTATTAAATACTAGAGGCCTGGCGCACAAAGTTCATGAATGGGGTGAGGTGAGGTGGGGGGAGGGAGGCTCAGCCCAGCCTGTGCCCTTTCACAGTCTGGGAGCCCTCAGGGGATGTCTGACTATATTTTTTAAAAATCACCCTGTACTTAACTTTCTTACTAACTCCTCCTTTTAAACTCCCCTCACTCTCACATCCTGTTTCTTCTTTTTATTTAACCATTTTCCTGGCCTCACCCCATTTTAGCATCCTTGTCTTTCCTGCTTTCTTTCCCTCCCTCCCTTTGAACCTCCCGCAGCCCCTCTCCCTCTCTCCCTCCTCCCTTCAATCCCCATGTCTGTCTCCTTCTTACTCCTCCCA